>NC_089204.1:25097876-25417519 GCF_963930695.1 Labrus bergylta
CTTAGTGAAATAAGTCCTACTTAGAATATCTTTCAAAATGCATGTCAATGTTGAATTTGCTTCATTTGTGACCGTTTCTTGATTTATTTATTTTTTTCGCCATCTTTGTTTCTCAGCTCTGCCTACGACCAAATCCTTGAACGAAATGTTGCCATCAAGAAGCTGAGCCGGCCGTTCCAAAATCAAACCCACGCCAAGAGGGCGTTCAGAGAGCTAGTCCTAATGAAATGTGTAAACCACAAAAATGTAAGTACACTGACAAAACCTCTCACGTGTCAGTGATGTGACATTATGTATATATTTTAATTTGATTTATTTTGAGTACAGTGAATCTCTTTATTTCATGTTTTTATGTGTTTCTAGGGCTGCCTGTCTGTGTCTATGTGTTAGGTTTGTTTTTATTGTGTTGCACTGAGCCGTGTGTTGACTTGAAACTTTTGCCCGAGTGCAGATGATAAACTATATCCAAACTAATAATGTACGTATGGTAATGTCTTTTGTGTTCCTAAATATGTTTGTAACTTGATTTGTTGTGAAATAAAGATGATGTTTTTCTGATTCTTGTAATTTATACCCACAGATTATCGGCCTATTAAATGTGTTCACACCACAGAAATCATTAGAAGATTTCCAAGATGTGTAAGTAACTAGTTGCTGACAGTTTTTTGTTTTTTTTATGTAAGTGTAAATAAAAATAAAAAAGCTTTTTTGTCTGTTTGGTTTAGTGCTTCTCACCCACTTTTTCAACCGTTTCCTGCTCCGTCAGATACTTGGTGATGGAGCTGATGGATGCCAACCTGTGCCAGGTCATTCAGATGGAGTTGGACCACGAGAGGCTGTCCTATCTGCTCTATCAGATGCTGTGTGGTATCAAACACCTCCACGCAGCCGGCATCATTCACAGGGTGAGCATCGGGCCACAGTCATTAAGAGGACGTGTGAAATCTGCAGGGATACTTGACACAGTAGTGTGAGGGGCAGGGGGTCAACCAGCACACTGTTAGATGATGAATCAAGTCCTTTAAGGGCCAACAAAATCCTCCTGAAAGTATCGTGGCGGCGTTATCAGAAAAGCCTCCAATGCGTCATTAAATGTAAATCTGGTATCTTAAATAAAGCCGGTTAATCTATCCACCAGATACTCAAATGTTAGCCCAATAAAACATCAACTGTTTTTAGGGATCTAACCCCCTAGGCCATCAGCGCCCCATTGTTTCAGTTTATGTTGTTGTAAAACTTAGCAGAACATTGATTTTCTAGTATCTTTCCTGGCTCTTATTTGAGGCAGTACAGACCTCGGACTTCTATGGATTGGATAGAGAATGTGAAAGTATAATTTCCCCATAAGGATCAATAATAAGCAGGTGTAAACTGTATGCAGGAACTTTGATTTTTAATTGCACCTCATCTTTAATGAAAGACTAACAATATGAATAAGAAGGTCAATGCAGACAGGAATTAGTTTTTTAAACAGAATATGAATAACCCCTTTTTTGTTTTCAAAGTAAAACAACGTTCTTTCAAGGAGGCGATACATCCTCGTGAAAACCTTAATCCTGATTTATAGATTTTTTTTTAAACCTACGGAAAAAAAAAAAAATCAATATTCTGAAATGCTACCGCTTGATTCATCTGCAATCTGCAGCCTTGAATCACATTTGCTTGTAGCAAACAAATCACCTTAGTAAGCAAGTTGTACTGCAGGGAAACGTTACATAGACAAAGAGAGGGAAATAGGTGCAGCAGGAGGGGGAACCTGCCGGCTACCATCAGGAGTCATGATGGATGATGTGTTTTGTCATATGAATCATAAAAACAACACTCTTATCACAACCTTCAAAAGGAAAGTTATGAATAATGCATTTGACAAATCCTGCTGTTTAAAGATGTACTGTCTTCTGTCAGATTCAGCAGATTATTTTCCACTTCATTAAAAGATGTTCATTTGCATACCCTCCTTACAAAGTCATTGTTTCTTATAGACAAATTGATGTAGAATAATTAAAAGTTTTTTATTTTATTATTGTGTCATACATACATTCTTATGCCCATCCCGCATGGGCTTACATGACACCATAAATTAAAAGGTTCCAGGATCGGAGTGCACTAGGTAAACTATATTCATAGCCAAGAAACAAAAAGAGAAAGCAAAAGCAAGTCAAACTAGTTAAACACAATATCCTGTCTTCTTTTCCAAGCTTTTGAGACAAAATTAGCAAGTTTAAACACATCAAACTTAAACGGCCATTCCAGTTTCTGCACATCTGTCCGCCCCAATATTTCAGGTTTTTGACGAGCCACTTCATGAAACAATAAGTCTCTTAAATCATCATATTTTGTACAATGCAGAAAGAAATGGGACTCCGTTTCAACTTCGTCCAAATCACACATCTCAAAAAGTCTGTTTTCTACTGGAATATTTTTGAATCGACCAACCTCGATGGCCAGAGGGAGAATACCAGATCTTAACTGTGCAACCAAGGATCTTTGGCTTCTAGATAAACAACACGTTACTTATAACTCGGGCATAAAATTATTTTTGATCTGTACATATGTCCTTAGTTTTGGCTTGGACAGAACGTTTTCAAACCATTTTTCTTCACACTTGATCAAGAGCTTATCTTTCATGGAGTTAATGTTACATTTTGGTGTTTCCCCTGCAGGACCTCAAGCCCAGTAACATTGTCGTCAAGTCAGACTGCACTCTGAAGATTTTGGACTTCGGCTTGGCTCGGACGGCTGCCACAGGCCTCCTCATGACACCGTATGTGGTTACACGCTACTACAGGGCGCCAGAGGTGATCCTGGGCATGGGCTACCAAGCCAATGGTTAGTCGTTTTCAGTGCTTTACAAATGACTGCGGTTATCATGCAGAATGATATTCAACATTTAAAAATGTTTAGGTCTGTCTGAACTCCTGTGCACGTTCCTAAAGACTAACCTTGCTGTTAACACTCTGTAAGCTGCATGGTGCTGATCTTCATAATGGGGATTTTTGTTTCAGCCACTCTCCTCCTGTGTGTAACTAACTTTTCATTGTGCTTTCCTCTCACCTCTTACCGGCTTTGTTTACCGTGTTCCACTTCTCTAGTGGACATATGGTCTGTGGGCTGCATACTGGCGGAAATGGTTCGCCATAAAATCCTCTTCCCGGGAAGGGACTGTATCCTTGGGTCTTTTTAAAAATGTATTCACACTTTCCATTTCAACATTCTTTGTTTTTTTTAATGGCTGTGCTGGCTGTCTGTACCAGGGTATTTACCATATTCACGCAGCGGCCATTTGTCCCTGACGTCATGCTCAGAGAGGGAAGCTCAAGTTATGTTTTTTAAACAGGGCTGAAAAAAGATTGCGATTAATCGTTTAATTTTTAACAGTTGATCAAGATTAATCGCATTTTAAATCACGTTTAAAATTCCATTATATTGCATTTAAAAATAACAATTGTTAGGCTTTTATTTTGAAATTTTGTACTGTCTTAAACTGAGAGTACTTTACTTGCTGTTTGAACTCCACCCTGCTTGTATTTTCTAAAATAAATTCAGGACCCTCTGGTAGATCGAGGGTTAGGATATGAACTTAAACACAAAGGAACTGGTTATGGATTAAGAAACACGGGCCAAAGGCACAAAGGTTTGATTTGGTGGATATTAAATTGGACTCATCAGCTGTCTGAGAGTATTTTAAAATGAAATGAGACGTTTTGAAGATGCAGCAGTGTCGTTCTTTTTCATGAGTTACATGTGATTCATTGCGATTAAAAGAATAAATAAAAAAGAATGCATTAGTTCAGACTGAAATGAATCAGGATGTCGTTGTTAATGCCTTCTGTCGCCAGGTTGTGAAGTTTATCAATGTGAGGTAGCCTACCTGACAATGCTAACCATTACACCAGTATTGCATAAATAAGCAACTAAAGATTGATAGTGAAAACCTGGAACAATATTAGGCCTTACTTAAAGTAAAAAAACACAGTTGACACTAAAGCACTTCTTAGATAACGTAAAGTTAGCTTGTCAGTACAGAAACTGGTTGTTTGTTCTAAGGAAACAAACGTTAGCTAGCCTTTTCTGTTTTATCTTGAGCAGCTAGCAAACCATTTTATTGCCTATTAAACACTTCCTGGCTTACAGTAACAGTATCCAGGAAGTGTGCTAACATTAGCCGTTGTCTGACCGTAGAACTGGATTATCAAAGATGTTGTTGTTTTATCTGCATGGCTGGATTTCCCTCCGGATTTGAACGTTGTATTTTCAGTCAGTCTGGAAGCAGTGAGTCGATAACAGTTGTCAGAAATCCTAAATCTATAAATCAAAGTACACAATAGTTCAACATTAAAGCAGCAGTTTAACTTCCCACCCTAATGTCAGATAAAATGGCCGCCCTGTGAATATAGTCAGTGGGGAAATGTTTATAGAGCAAAGTGTAACATTGAAGCTTTTTGGCAGTCAGTGGCTGTAAATGTTCATCAACATGTCAGTTTTCATTTGAATCTCAACAGCGCTGCATTTCTCTCTCTCTCTCTCTCTCTCTCTCTCTCTCTCTCTCTCTCTCTGGCTGATGCTGCACGTTCTCCATTTCCATCCCCACTCATGATCATCACGCCGCTGCCTTCCTGTCTGCATTCCTCTCACTGTTACGTGCTTATTTTTTTTTTCTCACCATTTTTGTTTGCATGTCCACGTCCCTGTCATCCGCACGTCCACCTCCAGTGGATGTATGGTCAGTGGGCTGCATTGTGGCCGAGATGATCAGGGGAAGTGTTTTGTTCCCCGGCACTGATCGTATCCTTCCCCCCCCGTCATTGATTGATCACTGTGTCATCACTCCATTCTGTGTGAAGAGATCCAACACCATCCCGAGAGTGTCCCTGTGCCATCCATTTTACAATTTTCCAAATGTCAGACATGGCCTTAATCATTGCTCTACTGCAATGATTTAGTTTTTGTGAAAACTTTTTGTATACTATAGTTTTATAAAGTGCCTTGCATTGTTGAACCCCCCTTTTGAAATGTTCCATATGTTGTCATGTAACAACATAAAAAATAATGATTTTATTGGAGCTGCATGTAATAAATCAAGGTTGAAAAGTCAATATTTCCAGTACAGGGGTATTGCATGGTTTTAAAATGATTAAAAAGCTATGAAGAAAATCAGATGCGACCACTTACCGTCATGTTTGATTGTGCATCATCATGTTGATTTGTTTGGTATTTAAGCTGTAAAGTGCTGAAATAAATCAATCCATATCAAGAAGGTTACACTAAAAAAATCAGGGATGATGTAATGGGGATGAATGCAAGGCACAGAATTAGCTGCATAGGAAAGAAATGAGTTGCTGCAGAGATGTTGATTACCTGAAAGACACCTAAATGTCACCAGCTAATGATGTGTTTTCAAATGTGTTCGTATGGAAGTGAGTTGTGTGTGTGTGCGGCCTGCTTTTCTTAACGTTAACCCTTCAGACATCGACCAGTGGAACAAGGTAATTGAGCAGCTAGGCACTCCATCTCAGGAATTTCTAATGAAGCTGAACCAGTCAGTAAGAACGTATGTAGAAAACAGGCCACGCTATGCCGGATACACCTTTGAGAAACTCTTCCCAGATGTGCTCTTTCCTGCAGACTCTGATCACAACAAACTGAAAGGTACAGTTTTTTTTTTTTCTTCACGTTATACAAATCCATAAATCATGTAGAGTTTTTTTTTTTCATCAAACCAAAATTGCAGACTTGTGATAAATAGCACAGCAGCGTCTTATCTGTTTTGTTTGTGTCACCCCTCAGCGAGCCAAGCTAGAGATCTCTTATCAAAGATGTTGGTGATTGATGCCTCCAAGCGCATCTCCGTGGACGAGGCCCTGCAGCACCCCTACATTAACGTTTGGTACGACCCAGCCGAAGTAGAAGCGGTAAGTAGATCGCTGATCGGCATGCACAAGTCACACGAGATTTTAATTACTCAAGTTAAAGTGGAAAGTTGGCACGGCTCTCGTAGCACCAATGTGCCATTTACACCTTTTTCTCTTTCTCAGCCTCCTCCGAAGGTTCTCGACAAACAGCTGGAAGAGAGGGATCATACCGTGGACGAGTGGAAAGGTGAGACAGCGCATTAAGATTCTTCACACTGCGCTCGCCTCTTCACTTTTTTCACTGTTTGTTTCTGCGTATTAATTACCCCGGGGCTCCTGAGGTCATCACAGTGATACGATGTTTGTCTAAATGAAAAAGTAGGTTGTTCACACTTCCAAACTGCACGGATTGGTTTGGAAACATCTGACTGTTGAAGTAGCTTGTAAAAAAAGCAAAAACACTTCAAAGTAACATCAACTTCTAGTCACCATTTCACCACAGCCATGTTGCTCTGTTGTAACACTCACAGTGCTGTAATCCTGTCCAAATGTTGCACGGCTGTGTTCCACATTACATTTTGTATAAACAGAGGGGTGGTCAGGGTTGGCATGGGGCCCCCCTTGAAATCTGAATTTCTTCATACAGTCTCTATTGTCAACCGATAAAGTTGGCTTGGAATTGGTTGAATGCTGATGTCAGCTGTTTTCTGTTGGTAGCTAACATTTTCAAAGAAGAACTGTATGTCTTTTTTTTTTTTTTTCACTTTCCACTGTCTTCATTAACTGATTAATCAGGATTAGATGAATCTCAACCAATCTGTGATATTTTGTGTGTTAAATTGAGTTTGAAAAATCCCTGAGCAGGATGTCAGAGGATAACGCCGGCCGTGTGTATGTGATGAATCAAGGCTAACATTAAAACAATGATGTTTTATTGACACTATAAATGTGTTCATTGTAAAATAGAAATGGTCAGATTCATCAGTTGGTCCATTAGTGACGTGATTCATCTATATGTGGAAAGCCCAAAATTAAACCATGAATCAAGAAATCCAGTGTGACGGCCAGCTGATGTTTACACATTCAGTCACTCGATCACCGAAATTGTTGCAGTAGGAGCTCTGTTTCTCCACTGTCGCTGCCAGAGCGTGTGTTGCATGACCTGAGGCCCTCTTTAAAGGCTCCCAGTGAGTGTTTTCCACTCTGAGGAACCCGAGTTCTGTGGAGCATCGGAGGGCTCCGGATTGTGAGTAAATATCGCTTTCAGTTGCGCGGCAGGATGAGCTCATCGTAAGCCGTGCCAGGTGATAATGACCCCTCACTCATTTTGGAGAAGGGTCACACCAGCATAGCATGTCCAGATTAGAAACATGATGCTGCGTGGACTTCACAGAATGCGAAACACTCTGACTGTGCATAAACAGAGTCTCCTGCCCCACTTAACCTGCCTCTGTTCTTTACATTTGTAGATCTTATTTATAAAGAAGTGAGTGAATGGGAGGAATGGAAAAGAAACGGAGTGATAAGAGGACAGCCGCCCCCTTTAGGTGAGTAATCATTATAACTCTGAAGATGAGAGGAGGTGGGAATGAAACATTACAGTGAATCACAATGTTGGAGGAAAATGATATTTGTGGAAGGACTTACGTTAGCCTGCATGTGTTGTGAGTCTCGTTCAGATTGTATGAGTATGACTATCAAGCTAAGAGGCTTATAGATTTGACTTTTCATGAAGTTCTCAAAGTACAACCTGCTGAAAATATATTTTATCTTCAGCTTTAACTCAGGCTTTATCATGGTCAAATCTGGGGTGTATTTAGTTGAACAAATAAAATTGGCTACACCTCTCTGTGACAGATAATGTACAGCAGAGTATTAGGGCCAAAATGTGCTATTTCTAGAATGAATATGAAACATTTGTTAATAAAAGGTCTCAATATTTCCTGAATTAAGTTCTAATTTTAACAATTTTTTATACGGTCAGGTTTTGAAATTTTCCGTAGGTACATTTTAAATCTTGAGAAAAGAAGGTTTTAACATTTATCAAACAATTTTCAGGAGAACAAACAAAGTCTTTCGATTGAGATCAGCAGCTTTGAACTAGTTGTATGATAGTAAAAGTACAAATAACACGGACACAAAGCTTATTCAGGGAAAAAATAGTGGCTTTACAGTCAATATGTTGTACCAGAAAGATTTAATCAGCCTTCTCAATTCAATCATAACAACATGACATTTGGTTAAGTTATTCCTTGATTCTCATAATATGACCTTTTGTTATTATATAAGGTATTTTTTCTTGAGCAAATGTGACTAAGAATCTAATTGCAGACATAATACTCATATTTATTCCATCTCTGCTGTAATCAAGTGACATCTAACTACACAATATAGAATCGAGTAGAATAGATCTTTATTGTCATTACTATTAAAAACAATGAATAACAGTTTAGCAGCTCTTGTCAATATAAAAAAGCTTAAAGAAGTTGAATGTGTGTACAGCTTTAATTTTACAAGCCTGGTTTGTACACTACATACAGTATATATATATTTAAAGGCGTTGTCATCGTGTGCGTGATGTATGTGACTCAGAGAATGACACTCTCCTATGCGTTGACGTGTGTTTTTCGCAGCACAGGTGCAGCAGTGATCGACAGCCCCCCGCAGCCCACGTCCTCCTCCTCGTCTTCAGCCAACGATGTCTCGTCCATGTCCACAGAGCCCACTGACCCGAGCAGTGACCCCACCCTGGCATCTGAAACAGACAGCAGCCTGGACAGCCACACCTCTCTGGGTGCACTGGCCTGCTGCAGATAACGCACACATACAACACACACACACACACACACACACACACACACACACACTTAACACACACAAAAAAAACAAACCTGTCCTCATCTGTGTGTGTGATGGGAGACGGTTTAGGCCAATGGAACTTCTCATGCTAGTTTGTAGAGCTTTTAATGTACAGGTTGTTTTTATTTCCCCTCCCCCTCACACTGCTGTAAATGATTGTGGTTTGAATTGTACCATTATTACTGTATTTTTGCTGCGAAGAATCAAGAGTATGTTTTGATGTGAAGCTGTGACGTATGTGTTGAAAGAGAGGGATCTGAGTGAACTTTTACACAGTGCTGTTTCTTAGCTGCTGCTACACAGTCGAAAAAAAACAAACCATACTGTGAGCACTGCAGTATTTCGTTGAGTATATTTTTGAATTTGTTTAATTGTTAGGGACATCTGAATGACACCTATTTAGCAGTAGAATATAGCACATTTCATCTTGGAACCAAATGCAAATGAATGATTTTATTTTGATATTGTTCCTCATCTTTCTTGTAGAAAGTGTCCCCTTGGTGTATCCAAGAAACTTCTTAGTATTATGTCACCTCTTGATTGTGTGCATCTTGACAAGCAGTCAAATGATCTATTTGCCCTGACACTGAATTTCTTATTTTTTACTATAGCATACTGTAAACTGACTGTATTTAACTTTTTTTATTTACTTAGATGTAATTTGTAGATGATGGTTTGTTGGATGAGGAAGAACAGGGTGAATGTTATTGACTATAAATGTGGCTAAGTGAGGAGCCAATGATTGCTGTAAGCGCTGTTGCAAAGTTAATGTAGGCCACACCGCTGGCTAGGATGAGTGCTGTTCTTGGGGGCTGTCACCTGGAGACTAAAGCTGCGTTTCCACCAAAAGTACCCAGAACTTTTAGTCTCGGGGGCAACTTTTCAAGGGATTTTTACCAAGGTGTAAAGACCGGTAAAAATTAAGCAAAATAGTCTTCAGCAGTGACTGTAAATAAAGATGGATGACACGTCTTCACCACTTTCCTTTGGACAAAAGTGAAGCTAAATTACCCCCGCCACAGGCACTGACAGATTGCACTGGTTAAGTCTTTGCAGAAATCTGTGCCACAGTTTCGATGTACCCCTCCCCCCCTTTTCACCAACCAAAACCAAGCAACCACCTCCACTGTTAAAAAATACCTTTAAAGTATGGTGTTCAAATAACTAATTGATGAATTAAAAATGTCCCAAACTCCCCGAACCTGCAGAAAGTACTGCTGCTAGCAGGAATCTTTTGGGTGGGTTAAATAAAGTTCCTGGGACTTTTTTTTCGACCGTGCAGTTAAAAGGCATCATGAACCTCTAAAAGTCCCTGGGAAAAGTTCCTGAGGTAAAACATTTTTTTTTTTAAAACGCAGCTTTAGTCTTCGTTAGTCACTTTACCCTTCCGGCAGGTTCTTTCAGACATTTGTCACAACTGTCTGAATATCAAGATATTTAATTTAAGTGCCCTTACTCAGTTCATTGATTTTTCAGTCCTCTCTCTGTGGCAGATGCCCCTCTCTTCTGTGGTGCGTCTTTCTGAGTTCTACCTCACACATGCACAGGTTTTTAGACGATACAGTTTGTTGATCATGGCACACATCATTCAAAAGAAATGCAAAAAAAACTCCAGTTGTTTTCTGTATTTCTAATTTATTTATTTATTTATTTATTTCAAGCTCAGAGGCGTCTATTGTATGTAATGTACATTTCATTCAGAAGTACTATTTATATGCGGTTTTGTTTCATTTTTATTTGTTTTCTGTGCAATATAACTCATAGATTAGTATAGCCAGTGTTTGATCTGTACATTTGACTGTAGATGTATGTATAGTTTCTGAGTCAGGAAAAAGGCATTTGCTACCTGCCATGATAACCTTTGGATGTATTTGATGGCTCAAATTCCCCAACCTGTCCCTTTGCCCTTTTTCATGGTTGGGCACTCCAGACAGTTAACCCCACCCCCCTAGCATCAGCTCCCAGAATGCACTTTGGGGATTGTGACGCATGTCCCGAACCCTTTCTAAGCCACATTTCAAATCAATGCTGTGGCTTCCTCTTATTGTGGTCCTCCCCCCCCCCCCCCCCCCCCCCATCTCCTCCAAAATAGAAAAGATAGAATAGATTACGCATGAGTTTTCTCTGAGCAACTCTGGTTTAGTGCAGGTACATTTAGAGGAAATAAAAGGACAGCCATTCAGCGCTTCTGGGATGATGCAGCAGTCTTCTGATGGGGTTCGGACAAACACTGACAGTGCAGAGTTTACCTGTTGTGGAGTGATTGGGTAAGGCCAGTTGTGTACATTTTAGCCTTTGGATCTGTAATTGCCTCACTAACAGACTAATTATATACATCAGAAATGGAAACTGTCTACCTTCAACTCCAGCAAATAAAAAGAGTTGAATTTTAATGTCTCTTGTGTTGCTTCTTTGACTACAACATTTCTTTTCACAAATACTATTTCTAATGCTAATAAACAGGATGTTTTTGGTAAATCCATACCTGGTGTACGGTGCCTTGCATAAGCATCCCACCCCTTGTTTTTTTTACCTTGTTACATGCTGGAATTTCAAATAGACTTATGTAGGCTCTTCACTATTTATTCAACAAGAGCAGTTTGAAAAGAGACGGCTTGAGGGTGCATGATTTAACCTTAAGGCAAATATTTGCACCTCATTTTTATGGTTTCATACCATTTTATATTTAAACCATGTTATAGCAGACTTATGTACAATTTTGTGATGGTCCTGTACAAACAACCCCCAATAAAATCAATTTGATTTGTAGTTTTAATGCAAAACTTCAAGGATTTTAAATACTTATGCGAGGCACTGTACTAGGCCCTTTAGGTTCACTTTCATAATAATCTAGTCAACTACATGATCTATGGTGTATTACAGGTTTTTGGGGGAATAGTAAATCAAGGGGGTGCTTGGTCCAGAGGAGCCCTCGTTTGGCACCGGCACTGCTCAGTGTAGGCACAAGACGGCAATCCTAAAGAGGACACGATGGTAAGTTGTACTGCGCTAGAGGTAATTGGTCTTCAAAGCTTTGGGGCTGGCTGATCTTCCCATCAATCGAGCTCCTCCTCCGCCTCTAAATGGACCAGATGAAGGCAGGTTGGGTCTGGTCTAGTTGGACCTTGTCGCACCCGTGGTCAGATCTCCCAGGGTTTTGAAGAACTCCTCCATCTCCCGCTGGAGGAGAACGTTTCGGTTCTCGGCGTCTTGGTGCGCCCTCTCCGAGTTCCTGAATCGGATCTCCAGCATGCTAAACTTCTTCTTCTCCTGGTCCAGCTCCTCCTCAAGACGGTTTACCTGGGCCTGGTACTTAGAGCAGGATTCTTCCAACCTTGTAGAAAAGTTAAGAAGAGGTTATAAATATCAGGTCATGCTCATTTCTTGGGGATTTTTTTTTACAGGAAATGACTCATTCTTACTTGCGAATGCAGGTTTCATAGCTGGTCCTCTGTTTTTTCAGCTCCTGCTTCAGCTCGGCCAGCTTACTGGTGAAATCCTCGTTTGTTTGTGGAAGTTCATCCTCAGTGCTGATTAAACTTTGATCCAGAGTACTTGTACTGTCCCTCACCTCAGTAGGCCTGTCTTGATCCTGCTCTGATTTTACCGCCTTATCGCTTCCCTCCGGATTGGCCAATGAGATCTCAAAGGACGTCCAGAGGGAGGAGGTGTCGGCGGGCAGGCTAAGACTGGAGGGGGCGACATTGTCATAGGCAGACAGTCTGTGGGATTGAAGGAGAACTCTGTGAGAGAGAGAGGTTTGAGGAGAGTCTTCATCAGAGTCTCTCTGCGTGTCCTTAAGTGAAAGAGTGGTCTCTTTAAGAGAGAGTGTAGAGTCTTTAAGTCTTTCACCTGATGAGGTGGTGCGCCTGTGAGCTCGGAGAGACGACAGGCCATTCATCAGCCAGTTGGTCCCACCAGCTGCTGAAACGTCTCCCGCCGACCCCCCGATCTTCACCTTCGGCCCTGCAGATGCTGCACCGCCCTTGAAGGAGGTCCTCCAGGAGGGCGGGGCTTTGGACTGCTTACTGGGGCTAACAGCTACATCACTTCCACCTTTCCCTTCACTTTTACCGTCGTCTTTTTCGTCCACTTTCTCCTCTGTCTTACTGACGCCCTTCCCTTCAATCTGACCATCCTCACTCTTCTCCTTTGTCAGAACAGGACTCGGTGCGGTCGGCTTAGTGTCTGCGCAGGAGGTGGAAGATTGGGGATTTTCTTGGGGTTTGGTGACTGGTCCAGAGGAGGTTGGGGTGTCAGTGTCTTCTTGTGAGAGCCATTCCACTTTACACCGCTGCATAGTGCTCTGCTGTTGCTGAGGGAGAGTCCTGGTCTCAGTTTCAGCCTCCTCTCGTTGGTAAAGTTGAAGGTGTTCGCTGATCAGCACAGTCATCAGGTGCTGCACCTGTGAACTTCCTGTTAAAAGTGCATAGGCACAATGATACACCTGCATTGAAAGCTTTCATGAAACTGTACAAATTCACCTGTAAGCAAGTTTATGCTGCAGTTCCACTTAAAGTGCCCAGAACTTAGTCTCAGGAGTTTGTTTAAGGAACTGAAGGCACATTCAGCCCCTTGTTGTCTGGGCGGGATTAGGGTTAGGTCTAAAGGCGGGTGAGGATCATCCAAATGTTTAAATCAAAGTGTATTTAGCATATTTTGATACCTGAGAACACTCATGGAAAAGGCACCTCTTAGCGGTTCCTTAGACTGTAAACTTAGACAATGGTCTCTGAAGAAGACTAGAAATAAAAAGTTCCTGGTCCCCGGGGAAAGTTCTTGCAGTGGAAATGCAGCTTTTATAAAAGAAAACAGTTTGTTGCAGATTAACATATTGATAATATCACCCACCCTCCATCATGGTAACTGGATCCTCCACTCTGGGCCGAAGGATATTGGGTCCGAACACAGTTGCCAGATTCTGAACGCTCATCTTGTTCTCATTGGAGTGCGACTGAACCTCATCAAGAAACCTGAACAGACAGAACACAAAGGAGTACTTATTTCCACATATGTGCAATCAGGAGTGTTGGCTGCTTTGCTGAAATTAGAAAGCTCTTTTTTTCATACAGTAAAAATTAAACTAATGAATAGGATGGCTGAGTCATAGTTCTGGCTGCTGTGTGGGCTCAGCTGATATCTATATAGATCCAGACTGCAGAAAGAGAGAGACGACATGTAATCACACTCAGAGTCATTCAACGTGATGTCACTTCCCCTGATGACGAGTGTGTGGGTGTAATGAATGTTATTTCCCTCGTATGACAGGGTGTCAAAGCCTCCATCATCAAGGAGTGATTTGGCAATTGGAATAATTATAAATACCATCAGAGCTGCAGTCGTGCATTAACGACTGCAGTTCAATAGACAGCAGAGCGTGTTCACTCACCTGCAGATGTATTTAAGGAGGTTGTAGTTGACCTGAGGAAGAGATTTCACCTGTTTTCCTAGCTCTGAGATACCCTTCAACAAACACACAAAATGTTAAAAGGAGGGTTTTCAAACATTTACTTGAAGAAAATCTCAGTAGGAGACTTTAATGCCATTGAGAAAGAGTTTGGAATATTCCAGGAAAGTGTTAGAAAGACGTGTAGGCTTATTACCATTGCTTTATCCTTGGTAAGAAGCTGAGCACAGGAGAGGAACTGTGTGTATTTGGAGAATGGGATTATGGGCTCTGGCAGCTTCCGAATGTACAGCTTTAACAGCGACGCCACTGTGTGGACATCTGTGGTACTGTAAGAAACACAGAATATATAAAGAACACTCTCAAGCGTTGATCATAGTTTAGCATGCTGCTAAACACCAAATGCTTGTTTTTGCTGTGTCACCCGTCAAACACCGGCTTCTCGCCCCGGTCGATTGCGTCCTGCAGCTCTCGAACATGATTGGTCTGTCCAGAGGCCCTGAAAAGGCCCTCCTCCTCGAGCCCATGTTCCCGTATGAAACAGACACACTGTTCAACCAGCACGGGGACCAGTCGCTGAAGGCCACACTGGGCCTCGTACAACATTGTCTCCTCTAGGTGCTGCCCGAAGACGCCTGCAGGACCAACACACAGAGAAATCAGGTCTTTATTAGTTATGGATGTTTTTTTCTCAAGAGTTTGGATTCTCCTCTTTAAAGAATTAAATATTTATATGTTCCTCTGATACCAATATCAGTACTGGAAGAGCCTATGATACCGCCTGAAATGCATTATGGTAACAGAGAGTATGCCGGAAAATTACCAAGCAAAATGTCCCCAAATGTACGCAGGCCTATCTTTTTATTGTATTTTTATTTAAGGATATGAAACTCAAGTCTAGGTGTCAGAATCTGTGCAAAGCCTGCAGGAAATATGGTATGGTATACAATTATTTTGTCAGCAAAATTGCTTTAAATTGTGCTTTGTGTAGACATTTGTGACTCACACCTCCTCCTAGTGGAGCCCATATGACTCTACGTATCGCTCTGACCCATTCCTCCATGTCCGTCTGAGAGTTGGCCATCAGCAGGTATGATTCGTGGCTCATACCAGTCCGATCCTTTTCTCCAGCAACCCCTGAAAGCACAACAATACACCATCGCTCTCTGGAAAAACAGGGAAAATGACTAAGACAAGTAACAATCACAATAGTTCAAATTCGCTGAATTGCAAACTTGTTCATTTGATTGAGTGGTTGTGGAAAGTATAAGAGTAAAACCACCTTTTTGAATAACCTTATAAAGATCCAGCACCCCTGGTCAGTACAAAGCGTCCCCATGCAGCTCTGCCTCCCCTGCCTCTCTCTGCGCACAGCATGATACCAACAGTTTGACATTTCAGATTGGCATTTCACTTTAGCTTTGATCTAACTATCTGAAACTTCTCCTTTTATGTGACTTTATGGTTGCTTTCTTTGCAGCCAGTTGCACGGTTTCAGATGGCGCGTGAAGCTGCTACTCACTTAATGCTCTTACTTTTTATACGTATTGAAACCATCGTAATGAACCAATTAAAAAAATCAGTAGAGATTTTTGGATCGTGATTCTGTGTGGGGTAGAAAGTCCTCTCTGAGTAAGTCATATAAGAGTAGCTGCATTTTTGTACAGAGTCCTGCACAGTGGTGCAAGGTGTGTTGTGTGTGAGAGAACTGACCCAGAAAGAGTGGTGTTCCCTGTGGACACCAGCAACTGCACCATGCCTTTCACTCAGTCGCTTTAGTCTTTCAGGCCGCTCCCTCTGTGTCCTTTTAGTAACTAACTTTCTCAAAAACAAAACGCTTAACACCATCTCCCGTGTGAAAAGACCACACTGGTGTATGTATTTGAAGGTTTAACCCCCCTGCCGGTTTTTTTTTAGTCATTTTCTACATGCACAGGAAGGACCTTGAATAGAAGTTTGCATCCCTTCCAAACATTTTCCAAAACACACAACTGTGAAAAAAAAGACACGAGTGGCTGCAGTGAAATGTGATATTGCAGGATAGGATGAAAAACAAATTCTATGATGAATATCATGATGCATTTATCAACATTTTTGAAAAGTTCAATGTTTAAAAAGTGTAAAAAAGATGAAAACAGGATCACAATTGTTCAGCTATTTATCAAACTGATACCTTAGGGATGAAAACAAATGCAGCCCTCTGTCAGTCATTTTATAGTAAATGAGTTAAAACATGAGATGGACTACACAGTACATCATGACCACATGTGCTAATGATGCGGTGTATCTTTTACCACAATGGTTCTGCAGCAGCTGCTAAAACTGCTGACATTCACAGAATTCTGCACACAGGTGAGGTGGGTGTACTTGTGTGTTGTATGTATGAATATCCTGCAGATCACTAAACGCAGAGACAATGCAGCAGAACACAAAAAACTGATTTGATTTTAATTCAAAGTTTAATATGATAGGAGGGGTTTTTTTTGTGAACAGGAAACATATGGAAGGAAGCTTCTTTTGCTACTGGACCATTCATAATACACTATTCACAATACTATTTGTTTTAGAGATGCAGAAACTGTGAAAATCAGGGCGGAAACTGATGTTTATATTAATGATTTAGCTGTTAGAGACGGTGGAAGACTCGTTTGACCATGAAAACAGATCCGCTTGTCCTACAGGGGACTTCTTCAGCCTAATAAAAAACCTCTTCTCTTAATCAGAAGTTAGATTTTCTATCTTGCCAGCTTATGTGACATAACAGATACACAGCGGCTTCAGATATCAGTGCATGCTACATTATTTTCAGATGCGACGATGTCTGTCAACAGGGCCGATACCAATATTCAAATACATCGGTGTATCACTATTGTTTCTTTAGGATGCACAGACATCTTGCACAAGGGGGGAATCATACAAATAGTAAGTAACTAAGTAAGTAAGTAAGTTATTAAGTAAGTAACACTAAGTAACACTTTATTTATATAGCACACAAATAGCTCTTGCAAATCCTGGCAACGAAAGGCCAGAGAGATAGATATAGGCATCTTTTCTAGTATGCATTTCATCTGTTTTCATATGAGACACATGTATTTCAATAAGACAGCCTGCTAAGTGAATTGTAGAATTGAAGTATTTCTACAATACATCCTCATTTTTATAACCAAAGCTAAGAAAAATGTACCAAACGCTGTAGTTTGGTTGTCCTGCCATAGGTTATAATACCTGCTGCAGTCATGTCCCATGTTGGATCTGTACAGCTAGTGGAAAATATAGGCAACAACTGAGCCTTTAGATGAGGGAATGCTAACAGTTGAATCTATGATGTTATGAAACCTGGAAAAACGACAAACATTATGCAAACTGTCATATATCACCAACTCTCATCTGCATACTTTCTACTTTTATCTTCTTTCTTTCTTTCTTTCTTTCTTTCTTTCTTTCTTTCTTTCTTTCTTTCGAGCAGGCCCTCTGATCTATGTGCTGTACACGCTGTCCACTCTTCTGCCCGTTGTCATGCCATCAAGAGCAAAAATGAAAGAAGTCCTTGTTTAACCCTCAGAGTTACGGCTGTGACACACATCCTTTCTGTTTTTCATAGTTACTGTGACTCGTATTAAGCTGTTTTGATGAACTTCTGTTTTTCTTGCACAGTTCCTTTGATTCTGGTTTACACGGATGATATGACCCGCTGTATCAGCACACTAAAATAAATACACAGCACTTTACAGGAAACCAGATTAAGGTTAATGCACTGCTGTTCCATGATTTAGAGTTTCATCACTGTCTGAATACCAAGAACTGAAGTGTGTTTGGTGTAGCTGGCCTGGTACTCAAAGCCTCACCCCACTTTTTAAAATTTAAAAAAGTTTCATTTCTTTAATATCTTACTTTTTTGATTCTGAGAAATATGTTCAGGTGATCTTGATTATAGATTATTGACTATCGAGATATATTTGAAAAAATAAACCTCAAAGCATATATCCTGATCCTGAAATTAAGGTACCGACAGGTTGTTTAATTTTCAGATTTTCTTTCTGTATAGAAGGTGGAAAATTGATTACAGTTGTGACCCCCAATGTATGGAGGCTGATCTCCTTATTTCAGCATCCGAGGGTTCATTTCCAACCTGGGCCCTTTAGTGCATGTCACCCCACTCTCTCTCCTCCAAACATCTATTGTTTCTCTTAAGCTGTTCTATCTAAAAGAAAAAAGGCAAAAAGACCCAAAAATAACTTAAAAATAAAAAAATAATAAAAATAAATCATTCCTCTAAGTTGTTATGTTGAATAATAAAATTTTAAATAAAAGTCAGGGATTTTCAAGTTGCCACTCATTACTAAACAGCAGGTTCAGCATCACTTGAACAAGACTCAGTCACTTCCTCACGTTACAGAGTTGTCGCCATGCCAACTCACCTGGAACGATCTCAAACGGATGACGACCAGGCTCGTCCTGATTGGCGGGCAGCTCATTGACCTGACTGCCCTGCAGAGGAATACAACCCTGCAAGAGTAGGGAGACGAAGGCGTGTGATTGGCTGATAGACAGGCTGACAGACGGGCAGACAAGGCACGAGGAAAACACCCCCATCAACGGCCTTTCAAGAGCCAAACAAGAAATCAATTAGTGGTTCTGGACTCGGATGTGCAGTGCATGTTGAACATCACGGCGCTCTGAGCACACTGGGCCACTCTGGGCGTCCGTCCAACAGAGAGAGGTTATGATGAAGGAGGGAGGAATGACTCAGGGAAACATCTCTTCATCTTTTTATCCCCACGGCGCTTCCTGATGTACTTGAATTTTTGATCTTTCCAACATGGAGGAGGTTTAAGGTCATGTGTTAAGTGCATACAGGGGAACCACAGGGCAGCACGTTACCACATTATCAGAGTGTGTGAAGGCTATACCAACACAATATGACATCCATAGAGAGTCTAGGGGATGCCTTTAGGGAATGGTTATTGTGTAAAAGATTATTGGATCATTTTGTCCACCAAACGATTGACACGAGATACAACAAGATAACTGCATGCAGCTCTAAAAACCAAAGGTCAAAATGTATATCGTCTCCTTAGTTTAACGCAAAAAACAAGACATTTTCAAAGTGTGGTAAGATAAAAGAAGTGGAAGTAAAGTAACTGTCCCTCGTTTGTTAGGAACCCTTTTTCTTTTGATAGACTTCTGTGGTAGCGATATATAAACCACAGCTGGATTTTCACATCACTCTAAATGGGACCATTGTTTCTAAAATTAGCATCGTGTACTGGAAAAGACTTTAAAACTAGTGATTTTGACTAAAAACTGAAAAAAGTTAAATGAGCTCATAGAGTAAATAAACTGGGGAATGTCCCTTTTAGTTTTACACAATCCGATTCATTTTTGCAACAAGTGGAGTCACTTCCTACTGGCCATCAGGATGAATTGCATGTTTAAGGCACTTCCGCATTTGTTAATCCAAGCAGCAGTGCGTCAGGAAACGTCTGTGTATGCCTGTCTGTGTGTATGTGTTACCTGTGCCTTGGTTTCATCCTGGTCCTTGTAGAAATACAGAGCTTCGGTCCTGAGGACAAACCAACGCAGCTGCCAGTTTTTCATGATGCTCCGCTGTCTCTTCAGCCAGCCGACCTTTAGAGCTTTCTCCTGGTCCAGAGGAGAGCAGGGCCTGGACACCCGGGACAGCTCTCCAAGCACCATGCTCTTGGACCGTGCTGCATGGACACACACACACACACACACACACACACACACACACACACAAGCAGATTTCAGGTAAACCAGCAGAATGAGAGTAAATCAGAGTGAAGCATGTTATTTTGGGGGATTTTATGTCTTTGTTGTTCTGCTTGTGCTCTAATAATTCATTAAGATTGAAATCCTGAATCATTATTCTCTGCAGTCTCCCTCAGGTAGAGATAAGCTCACAGGCTTGGCCATGCATTCAGATTCCCTCTTAAGTAAGTCTACCCAGGCTTGGCCTCCATTTTGCAGCAAAGACATCCTGCTTTAAGATGACAACCCATCCATCTTTTCCATTTAGGTCTATTATATGTTTCAGATGTTAATAAAGTCATTTAATTTTTCCATTTTCACCACTGTGCACAGAGGAACTTTTGCTTTTGGATCAGGTTCTGCTTTAACTCTACAGAGTGATTCCTATAGCATGGGTTTTGTATTAGCATAGGTATGCTAAAGGTGCAGAGTGAAAACAGCGACAGTAGAGCGCTCCCTGGGGAGTCATTGGGAGAGAGAAAGAAGGAGATAAACAGAACGCAGAGGGAGAGGAGAGAGAGAAATCAATGCCGTCTTTTTCTCCCGTTAATTGCATCTTGGTTTCTGCTGAGGACAGCAGAGAAAGTATATGCAAGAGGCTGGGCTGAAATTACTCCACGGTTTCCCTTCTCTATCTTGTTTTTCAGCTCCCTGGTCCAGACTCCTCATTTTATTTTTAACCCTTTCCTGCATGTTCTGTATTTGCAGGAATACAAGAGATGAAACCACCTGAAGCTGATATTAATAAAACTGTTAGAACCGGATCTATAAATACAGCAGACATTTCCTCGTCCTGTTCATCTTGTAAAATATAGAGGCAGGAAATCTCAGAGGGGGCTGGTTCCTCTTTTATCTACTCTCAGTGTAGAACTATTTGTGTACAAGGATCAAATTTGTAATTCATATCAGGAATAAATGTTACTCAATGTGTATGGCCTCATATCCAATAAATTGCTATTCTGCCACTATGATTATTGATCGTAATAAAGAGTCATAAACAAGATATATTTTATCATTAAAGGTCACATATTATGCAAAATACACTTAACCATGTTTTTCTAACACTAATATGTGTCTCTAGCATGTCCTAACACCCCCAATTGTAGAAAAGTCCATCCTCTGCTCAAACAGGCTGTTTGGAGATTTTCCCTTCATGACATCACAAAAGGCAGTAGCCCCTCCCCCAGGTGGGTGACACTCCCACAGCTAGGTGTTTGTTCTGCCCTCTGAGTCTGCCTTCTCACTGTAAACAATAGGACATGGAGCGAGAAAGCCTGAGCCACATCCCCTTCCAGAGAGGGGGTGTGGTCAGACACAGCTCATTTGCATTTAAAGCTACAGACACAGAAACAGCCTGTTCTGAGCAGGGCTGGAATAGAGGGGTTTATAGGTATGATAAAATACATGATAATAGTGGATTTTTGGCAAACATTTCACAGACATGTTTTGGGGAGCTCCGAGACTTTTTTTAAATTGTTGAAAATTGAGGATAATATGTGACCTTTAAGTTATTATGTTTATGATGCAGTGAGCAACAGCATAATTTATAAAAGGTATTTATAACCAGGGTTGTAAAGTGTAACAAAATGTTCTAGTCAAGTAAAAGTGCAGTTACTATGATGTATTTTACTTAAGTAGAAGTAAACATTAAAATGCAAAGAGAGCTACTAGTAGCCTGTTGCTACACAGCCATAGAGGCGTATAGTCTCATCTCTGAGAAGGTAAAAAGGCTAATCATAGTTTAGCAACTTGGGATGGCAACTGGGGGGGGGGGCTAATCAGATTACAAGAGAGGGCCAAGGGCCACACCTGGCCACTGGTAAAAACATTTTTACTGACGTATAAATGAGACAACTAAAGTATTTGTAATGAGTATATTTGAGTATATGAGGGATTTTCTGGTACAACTTCACCAACTTCCAAAGTGCATGAAGTGTGAAAGGCTTGAAGAGGTCAAAAAGCTCCAGCAACAAGTTCAACTTTATTAACAAATTAGACCGAGGCGGTTCTGCTTGTGACCTCAGGGTCATCCATCCACCCATTCCGATGACCCTGATTAAGGCCACAAGCTGAAGCCCGTCTGTCTAATTATTAGTTCAAAAAGTAGATCTTCAAACTACAAGGGTTGCGTAATTAGTATAATAAACGTGGTAAAAAATCGAACTTCTGTTTGAACAGATTGTCAAAAAAGTCTTGATAATTTTTAACACTAAAATGATACAGACTTGTGATGGTGTTTTGCATCTATAGTTTCTCTAAGGTATCATATTTCGTCGACTGAAACTCTTCATTATTCATTCCAAAGTCCTCCTATCGACAGTTCTTCAGCCACACAGATAATGGAGAGAAGCCTTAACCACCACTAACATCTTCCGGTCAGACTCCCCACACACTACACTGAGATTCTGCTCTTTACATCTCACAGCTCCGCTGTTTGAATCCACCCTGAATGATGCTGCATAAAAGGGTCAGAGGGAAGCAGAGCTGGGAATCTAATCAAAGGAGAATACCATTACAGCAAATGAGAGATGGCAAGCGCACAAAACGTGGCAAGCAAACTGAAGTGGCTGCTGCACTCTCGGACCGTGTGCGTGAAGGAGAAAGACGAGGCTTTTCTCCTTCACAGTCATCTTTTATGGACGTACTTTTACAGCCAGACTAGAACAAGACAATGACTGCCAGGGGAGAAAAGAGGCAAACACACACACAAAAGTAAAGTTCCTGAAGCTGCTTCAAACCATAAACATTGCCTGATCATGTTCATTTCCACAGAACAATTCCAATTTAACATATCTTCTTTTTATTTTTGTTCAGTAGCTGATATCACAGGTTTCTCCTCCTGATTGAGACCTGGCTCTTTTCAGATGCTCATCTGACCTGCACATATTCAAGCAGCTTAACTGATCGACTGACAGTACAAGCAAAACAACGTACAAGATTGGAAGATAGTATTTTTGTATTTTTTCTTTTTTTGTTTTACTGCTAGTTATCATATTTTTGTTGGCTTTTATAAAGAAGACTTGGATAGAATGTTTTGCTTTTGCGTCCTTGACATGTGATATAAATGACCTTTTCTCAGTTACTTTTATCTCACTCCCTCCAAGATGTGATTAAAACATGTTGGACATCAATTTCTGTGTGTTTTTATATTGTTATTCAATTCTACCTTATTTATGTATTTATTGTTGTTGTTGTTCTGTTTGTCTCTACCCTTCTCCTTCTTCCCACTTTCCAAGCCCAACACAGTGCCAGCAGATGGTCTGATGAATCTGGTTTTGCTCGAGGTTTCTGCTGTTTTCTTTGCTATTGTATTGTACTAGAAGATAAGCCCGCTAACTTGTTTCAATGCCCTCACATTTTTTTTCATTCCATCACAATTACAACGTTTTCAGGTGATCATTTTTAAACAGCAAGTGTGTGGGCATATCTTCTTACTTAAAAACACCACTTGCACAACCATCCATCATTATCTATGCAGCGTATCTTGTTTGGGGTCCCAGGTGTCATTTGGTGAGAAGAGGGTTTACTTTGGACTGGATGCCATTCAAACACAAGACCGACATTTAGAGACAAACAAGCATTCACACTCATGCTCACACCTACCATCACACCTTGCACCAGGCATTGGTTTGGTTTTAGTAGGAAGCTGGAGTTCCCAGTGTGATCCCACACACACACAGGGAGAATATGCAAACTCCACACAGAAAACCCCTGCCCAGTCGTGGATTCAGAACAGGAATGACAGTGCTAACAGCTGCACCACCATTCAGCCCCAACTAACACATGTACTGTACGGGACAAATCATCAAAGAGACTGTCCTGCTTCTTCCACAGGGGGCGCCAGACCGAAACCACACAGAACTTTCCTTGCAGGAGTTTTAAAAATGTTAAATGTCCTATGGATACTCCTTTCTAAAAACAAGTTTTTCTCCTTGAGTTAAGTCTGAAACCGTCTCAACTCCCAGAAGACGTCTGAAATAGTTTACCTCTGTTGTCAAAAGCAACCACCTGCTGTGAAGAGCCCAGCAAGTATTTATACTCTGCATCTTGATAATCTCACTTTCAGGAGTTGTTGCTGTGATTTACAGCTTCTTTATCCATCCTTCACGCGGTCATGTGAGAGGCATGCATGTGTGGCGTCTCCGACATCAGTGGGTGCGAGTGGATTTTACCCGGCGTTAGAGGAACTATGTTTGACAGTCAGCTGTTGCAATTTACAGGAGCCGAGAGAGCCCTGCATTCCTGTCGCCAACCTCTGATCTATCTGTCACCTGCTCGGCCGAAAATTAACCCAATAACGCCTGACTAAATAGAGCTGTAGTCATGTGTTCAGGTGTGAACGTGCCAGGATGTTGGAGGGAGGGTAATCCTTCCAGCAGCCATATTTACTACAACCATCAGGAGCTCCATCGGGATCAACTCTACAAGGAATGAGGAGGGTGTATTCAAGAGAAAGGAAGTATGACATCACCCAGACACACATAATGAACCTGCAACTCTTCAGATCATGCAAAAAAAAAAAAAAAAAAACTCAGGTCATTGCTGGTAGTAGTGGTCACTGGGACGCAGCATGACACCAGCAGCAACATGGCGCTGTTACACCTTTTTTTTTTTTTTTTATCTCATTATCAATGAAAGCAGTGACAGCAATATTGATGATATATTATCACAAAGACAGAAGGACTGATGGAGCTCCGCAGAGGTAGAAAGAGAAGGAAAGGTGGACTGCAGAGCGGACAGAAAGTGATGGAGCAGCGAGGTGGGATGGAGAGAAAAAAGGAGGAGGGACTGTGCTTACCCCGGCGTGCCTGTTTTATCTTTGGGCTGAGCATGGTTACGGTTGCTGTGCTGCTCCCTCTCACAGAGACATGACTGCATCCCTCTGTTCACACACTATTCCTCACACACACTCACAGACTCACACACACTCTCTCGCGCTGCTGCTGCTGCTGCCTCGCCCTCTTACTCCTCATCCTCTCCGAGCATCCCTCTCTCTCTCTCTCTCTCTCTCTCTCTCTCTCTTTGCCGGCTCACTCTCTTCCTGCTGGACACTATCTCCTGTACAGTCTCACTCACACACACATGCATGCACACTTACAAGCACTTAACCACACACTCTCCTCTTCCTCTTCCTCCCCTCCTTACTCTCGTCTCACTCCCCCCTCTCTGTCCCACTGGTCCGGCGTGCTGTTGTTCTCACATACCTCGAGCCCTGCCCACTCTCTCTCTCTCTCTCTCTCTCTCTCTGTCTCTCTGTCTCTCTGTCTCTCTGCCTGCTGCTGCACACTCAGTATCAATTTCTCACCGTCTATAAATATGTCTGGCTGCCTTGTCACCTAATTCTTTACATTAGCTCTACCTCGATTTCCACAAAGTACCGACAATCCGTCCAGCTGTTTGCTCAGAAGGATCTGATTATGATCTTGAAGTACAACCTCAGATCAATACATTTGATTTAATATAACTATTCCAGCTATTAAGTGTGACCAAGTCATGATATTCTCTGTACCCACAAAAATGCTGCACACACACAATATCAATTTAAACTTACAAAACTCATTCCTGACTCATTCAGACTAAGATTTAAAGTCTAAGGAGAATGCCACACTGCTCAGTCACTCAGTAATCTGTATGGAGAAACCACAACACTCAAGGGTGCGATGTTCTTGTTCCTATTCTGCCTGGTGGGGTTGTAGTGGATGTGATAAAGCAGATAAATGCTGCGGTTCAAGTGGCTGGATGAGACTGAAACGCAGCACAGAGACACTGCTAGGAGAGGGAACCAATGTGGGAGAAGGTGCTTTGATAGCAGAGCTTTGAAGGGCACCAGTTAATTCTCAATAAAAGACGGTGAACTACAGGAAAACAACCTGAGGGGGAAATCTACGAGGGTTAACTAAAGCTAGTTTCAAGTGGCCACTTTTCAAGAGGTCAGATGTGAACGGATGAAATTAACTTCCCCATTATTCATGAGAAAGTGTATTTATTGCCAGTTTATAGAGTCTGTATACAGTTTTGATTAGTCAGACCTGCGTGCAGAAACTAGAGTCAAAGATGGGGTGTTGCATGGAGTTAGTTTTAAAGATATTACTTTTTTGTGTGGCTGTTTTGTACTTTCATTAGATAGGACAGCTTGAGAGAGACAGGAAGTATGGGGCAAGATGTGGGAGATGACACACAACGAATAGCATCAGGATCAGGAATCGACTCCGAAACCGGGGTGACGAGGACTATAGCTTCTGAACCATTCGAGCTAAACCATCGCCTCGGCCTGATCACTTCTCACAAAGCATTGAACAACTTCTCTGAGAACTTGTTCAGCCGTTATCAAAAACATGTGAGTTTGTGACATAAGATCAAAATGTTCGATTCACAAGGTCAGATTCAAAATAAAATAGAAACTAGTCAAATGAGCACACATTACAGTTTCCTCACACTTCATGAACAGAGCAATGCTATCGGGCTTTTCATAAAAACAGAAATGCAAAGAATTTATATAGCCTACGTATTTGTCATCTCAAAAAAAGAATGCAAAAAATGTAATGTTGAGTCACTCTGGAAATAAGTAAGATTAACTGAAATAGGACCAAGATTATCAGCAGAGAGTTAGATTACTTGTACTTCACTACTCCTTTAAAATGAAGAAAACAGACTGAGCTTTATTCAAGCAAAACAAAACCTGCTCGTCCCGCATATAGCAATAAATCAGTAATACTATACGGATAAACTAAAGGATTCATGAAGTAGTTGGTAGTATTTCTGTAAATCTTTATACTTTCACAATAGGAGGTGATCAACTTGTAGACTAAGAAAAGCTCAAACAGATACAGTAGATATGATTCAGATTAGTATCTTAAGGTTACAACTCAGATACACAGACACAGTAATACTGTATACAACAACCATTTTTGTAAAACTTACAGAAAACTGAGCTTTACCTGCAAGTTCCTTGATGTTGTCTCTGGTCAGAGAAGACGTGGATGGTTTCATGGTTGTGAACCCGTCTGCACACAGTCTCTCCTTCTCCACTGGGGCCATTTCTAGAGCCACAAACACAAACCCACATGCACAGGCATACCTGCTCAAAACAACGGCAACACTGTTATCTCAGTCCTCTCCTTAATTGTTACTCACTTAGAAAACAAATCCACATACCCCATAGAGAAGGGACTACTGTGGCTGCCGTCATGAACACAAAAATGACGCGCGCCTGGAGAATGCTGATGTGAACAGACTGTGATAGAAGGAAGGAAATAAAGACAGTCATGCGAGGATTACTTGCCATGTCATCTCGAACAGGCAGACCAGACGGCTCTCCCTTTGGAGCCAGACTCTCTGCGCTGCACAAGAAAGCATCACAGAGTCCCAAGCAGCTGCTGCCGTGATAGATTTGGATTTACATAGAAATAAAAGACATATGTGGGAGACTTTCCTGCCGTCCTCCTTATTCTTCTGAGTCTCGTTCTGTGAGGAAGTGAGCTGTCTTGTTGGAGAAGTGAAAACTGCTGACTTGTTAAACGATATTGTGAGATTCTGCGGATGTTATTATAACTGTACATTGTACCGCCTTACACCAGGGTAAAATAAATGATCTGACTGGTTGTGATTTTCATATGGGAATACGGATTGGGGGGGTCACAAGCTTTGAATCTGAAAAACTCAGTTTCTTTCAATAAAGTACAAGAGAAAGAAAAGTTTCTCCTTCCAAAATGGCAGATTTCAGTGATTTATTCAACATTTTTCAGAGAGCATGAAACCATCATGGCACCAACAAGGTAACATCTTGAAAAACAAAAGAGATAAAACACATGAGCGCACCTTAAATAAACCAGGGTCACAACAAAATGCTAATTAAATATAATAACACTGACGCATTCACACAGAAATACAGTAGAAGCACTACATATGCTGAACACATTAAACAGCAGACATTAAATACTATCAGTGGTGTAACTACTCACATCCAGACACACACCAGTCTCTGAGGGGACTGGGGAGTGTCATCTATAATCTAGAAATATGGTCCTGAGGGACACAAAGGAAATGAGCGTGTGTAATTGAAGACATGAAAAGAGCTCGTCTCATTAGCGTGAGCGGAGGAAGTGTCATGGCCGACATGGCTGGGAGCAGGTCAGAGAGGTAATGACATTATATCTGGAACAAAGACTTTTAAGCACACCAGCTATTAACAATTAGCTAATAACACGACTTGCTAATTTTGCAAGTACACACATCTTTACAACTTTGAGCTACGTTTGAATCTAAGACACACTTCCATTTAAAACATGATTTTAAAAAAACATGCTAATGGGTGGTATAAAAACGAGTGTAAAGGTGAGCGTTCATTCAGAGGAGTTCCCTGCTAAAACACAGTTAAGGAAATATCTGCTCATTCAGACAAAGTGATGTAAACAGACAAGTTAAAAAAAATAACTGTTCAGTGAGGTCTCTTAATACTAAGCTTACACATAAACTTCAGTGGTATTTATTCTGTGCCGACACATTGACTCTTTCGTCCTGTGGTGTATTAAAATAGAATATTAAAACATGCCCACATCAAAAGTTCAAGTACAACACGTTAGGCTGCGTTAAGACTGCAAAAAAACATGGACAACATGACAGTGCCCCAAAAGTGAAGCCAAAACATTTGGAGCTCCGCCTATTGACTGGCTGCAGTATAAGGTTATAATGCCGGCTCCTCCGTGTTAAAAGATGAGACATGAGCCAAACTATAAAATCTAAATACACATCAAAGGTAGTTTTTCTCAAATATAGTTTCTATCTTCAAAGTGAGTCCTTATCATACCGCTTTCAGTCAATCAATCATTGTTTGTATAGCGCCAATTCATAACAAGTGTTAACTCGAGACGCTTTACAAAAGAGCAGGTTAAAGACTGTACTTGTTCAGAAAAATGGGATAGGGGGAGATGGGATGAGATGCAGGAAGGATTTCTCTTTTGTACTCCTCATGTCCTGTTGTCCACACTTCCTTGCTGCTGGAGGATTTTGGAGCATTTACTGTATGTGCATGCGTTAAGATTAATTATTTTTTTGAGGCTATAAAAAGTGGTATAACGCCATCATTGACAGCTCTGTTGACAAATGCCAGATTAGAGGAGGAGCAGCAAGAAGAGAAACACAGCAAACACTCACACAATGTCATTCAAATTCCATAATTGTGATTATCTGCTAAAACATTTGTTTTCTACTCTAGACTGTACCAACCTGGGGGATCTTTCCTGTTTCAATTTAAATGTGTGTTTAGATTATTCAGAAGGGGCGGGATGTCAATATCATGGCAGAGTCTACTGCGCAACTTTGTCTCCAAATGACCTCACTAGTGCGATATGTCAGCGCCCATCGCAGGGATATTTTGGCTGAGCTATTTTTTTTCTGGAAGAGGTGGAGATGATCGTCCATCTTTATGTACAGTCAACGGTTTCCACCAAATTACCCGGGACTGTTTGTTCCAGGGGCTACGTCACAACGGATTACTAAATTCCTACAGCCCATTTATTTACTAAAATCAAATAATCTGATCCCATGAAGATTTATTTTTGGTCTTTTTGTGCCTTTAATGTAGAGATAGGACAGTGGACAGAGTTGGGAATCAGGGAGTGAGAAAGTGGGGAATGACATGCGGTAAAGGAGCCATAGATAGGATTCGAACCTGGGCCACCCGCCTGGAGGACTGCCTCCGTACATGGGGTGCGCGCACCAAAAACTGCGCCACCTGCGCCCCCCTCCATGACTTATTTTAACCCTAGTCCCTTTGGTAAAGTCCCTAGTTCCTGTGGGAAACTTCCTTTGGTGGAAACAAAGCTTTTTATGGCATTAGAGAGTAATCTAAATCTAAAGAGGATATTATCACGATGTGCACATCACAGACGCTGTAGACTTAGAATGCACAGAATATCTTTGTATATCGATGATAGAATGAATTCTGTTCACTCGGACAGAAAACAAACCGACTGTTTTAAATGTCTATGGCAGTTTTATCATCGCTTGCGTTTCCGCTGCCCACCCGTCGTCGCCCCTCCAGCAGAAACGACATCACTATGACCCAGCGCTGCGCCATCGGCCTCTGCCTCGCTGAGCTTTCACACTGTCTGAAGTAAGTTGTCGTTCCCGTGGCAACCGCATCGAACTGTTCGGTCAGTAGCCACGCCTCCCAAAAGATTGTCACAGCGTTCAAAACGATCATGACCACAACCCAGAACTCCTCCCCGATCAGACTGAGCCACATGGACAGGCTGTGGTTGCCTCTGGGAAGCCTGTCGTACAGGTAACTGGTTGCCGTGGCGGCGAAAAGAAGGTGAGCAATCACCATGGAGAGGATGAAGAAGAGGAAGAGGCGGTGGTTTCCCCGTCCTATGCAGCGGTTGAGGAAAAGGCAGTGGTGGTCGTAGTCTCTAATGCACATGTCGCACAGCTTACAGTGTTTGGTGTAGTCAGGAGGAAACAACTAAACAGGACACAAAGAGAGGAGAACCACACATAAGAACTTACACAACGTTCTTTTAAAGAGATTCTGTAAAGATAAACAGAATATGCAGGCAGATCATAATAATTTTGGTGTTCTGTCTTTAGTTGAAGTAGTTTCATTCACTAGTGTTTGAGCAGGCATTGGTTATATCAGGAAAACGGTTTCCATGTGGAGAGAGGTATATATTTCATTGTTTTTGAATTAAGTGTTTTGTTTTAATTATTGCTTTGTGAAAGAGGGTCAGATATTCTAAGATTAGTCTTCTTTCTGCCCCTTTTCATTCAAAATTTGAGATTTTATGTTAGTTTTTCTTAACTTTATTGTTTGTTTGAATGAAATAAAAATTAACAAATAAAAAAAAAAAGGTAAGAGAAAATCAAAACCTAAAATGTAAAATGTCATAATACAATACAGAAACATATCAGAGGACTCTTATCGACGATTAAACTTTAAATGATGCTACAATGAGATATCTCCAAGTTCAGCTAACAATGCGCTCTTCGGCGTCGTCTTTTCAAAACAAACTCCATCGTCGCTTCCCCAGTTTCTAGTAAGACTGTAAACAATTGTCAGTTAGTGTCTTATCAGACTGCTACGCTGGGAGAACAAACAACTTGTCCCTTCCTCCCTGAGGCTAAATAGTTGAGAAACAATTCCATCATAAACAATCGAGGTTTCCGAGATTTCTTGTTCTTAAATTCATGCAGAATATATACATCAATTGTGGTACAAATTTCTATTGATGTGATGCTCTGAAGGAGAATACAGCCTGGCTGATTGCAGTTTTTTCTTATTGGATTGTGCAGTCTCCCCTGCCTGCACTGCAGTGGATTTCAGGTCAGTTTACTTCCAATATTTCTTCATGCTTCAAACTGCTTTTGATTTCATCTTTTTAACTTCAGCAAGAGAGAAAAGTCATCTTGCAGAGTCTTAGCCATCATAATATGAAATTTCACATCATTATTCAAATCAGGAGGAGAAGGATTATGTTTATATTCGGATAGAAAACTAATAACTAGACACAAACGGGATCTATTTGAACCACTACGTCTCACAGCTCATTTCAATGTCTCACCTCACAGTACGGACAGAACCGGTGATGGCTCTGGTTGTTCTCCACTAGGTCAGCGATGCAGGAGAACCGAGGATCTGCGTCCGCTCTGTCCAGAGCCCCCGGGTCCTGAGTCAGAACCTTACAGAGCAAACCAAGGACTAGAGAGAAGTGGACCATTGACACCTGGACCAGAGCGCTGGTTGGCCACACACGTTTCAGAAGGTTAAGGATGAACACAGGATATCTAAATATACAGAATCCTTCTTTAGTTTTGACTTAATGCTTATATTTAGAGGAGAAAGGTAACTAGGAGAGCACTGACAAGTTCAAAACTTCCAGATGAAAACATGAAATCGACATTAAAGAATTAGTCAAATATGACCAGGCTTAAGTCCCCTTATTCACTTGTTCCAGGTTTCAATCTATTTATCGGACATTTCTGTACGTTTTCTTCCAATAATTTAACAGAACTATTGTGTATTTACATTTTTTTTGTCAGCTTTGCAAATGATGAGATATCCTATCTCACCTCCTAAGACAGACCCCCACTCCCATCCGACCTCCACGCTGTGAGGTGCATGTGTGAACAACCAGGTCAGGAAGATTTCAAGGGCAGCCTGCGTGAGATCTTCTACACATTTTCAGGAGTGAATGATGTGAAAATGGCTTTAGTCAGGGCAATAGAAAGAGTTATCTTTATGTCAACCCACTTAGCAAGCCAAAAAAATAGAATATACTGTATATATATATAAGAAAAAAAAGAGTACACTTGTTTAACATTGAAGGATATTCGGCATTATTTTCCCATAGAAGCAGAGAAGGGAATGGAACAAGCCAGCTATGAGGGTCCCCAAGTAGATCGGGTTGGGTAACCTGGAAGAATGAGCAATGATAACTCAGTGCAGAGCTGAATATTTTTGACTAATAACGCATCACGTGTAAGAAAAAAAATGTGTGTGTCAAACCTTTGGTACGTGGTCATACGGTGGTACTGTGTGAAAATGCTCCGGGCTAACCAGGGGAAGAGCAACCCACAGATTAACCCCCCATAACCACCCAACATGGCCGCTATCAGCAGGATGGAAGCTCCACCCAGGGATGGAAAGAACAGTGTCCAATAATACAAAACTGGTGAGAAAACATACACAGACGGGTGAAAAACTCCACGAATACACGAACAAACAACGCTGCATGGATAATGGAAGAATCACAAATAAATATTTACCATGAGACTCGGTGGGCCTGTGGTGTATTGGCTCATTAATGTACCGACTCAGTAGCTTGGTGAGTTGCTGATGTCTGGAGAAAAATACACAGTAAAGCAATGTGATAATGAGCATTAGAATCCCAGGAGAGGGAAATGATCTTGAAATGCAAACATACTGGATATCTAAAAAGGTACTCGGGGGTGTTTCTATCCCCATGCAGCGGCCTGCTAGTCTGTGTTTTTTTGCACAGATTTCTGGACACAGCACATTCACCTGAATGTTTTCCCCTGTTTGCTGAGCTCCAGTGGCGTGAGGCCGCTGTGGTTCTTCTCGTAGAGCATCCTGCAGCCTGTCCTCTGCAGCAGCGTCCAGCACACCTCCACTCCTCCCCGCTCTGCAGCTACATGAAGCGCTGTCCCCCCCTGCTGGTCAACTGCATCCACAGAACACCTCTGAAACACCAAAGGGAGGGTTGACATGCTTAGCGATACCTAACCTAGTGTCATATACTTGTCCTGTTTCACAAAGGTATCTACAGATTCAGCTGACTCTCACACACATTTGATAAAAATATCTTTTTGATATATTGGGTTTAAGGAACTCCTGCTGACATTGATGTTAATAGATTCATTCTTTTTTCTAGTCATATCTTCGATAATATCTGATTGGGGTTGAACCTTGTTATGTTAACTACCCAAATTAAATTAAATGTATTGGTTAAATTCAGAGTACAAATTAAAATCACCAAAAACAGTGACAAATATGACGATAGAGTTGAATGAACACTGAGAAGGCCGGCAGTGCAGCTTGAAGGACTGCACTCGATAAAGCCGCTTGCGTAAAATGCCATTTGGCATACTTCAAAACCTAGTTTCAATTTCTTTCATGATACACTGAGCACTTAACCACCATGAGGATAGAGGACGATAAAATGTACGATAGAAGAGGCACATAAAGGTTGAGTTTATTAAGTTCTGATGGAGCGGCTCACTTCATTTTTTCTCGATTTTGGCAGGCAGAGCAGTTAAAGCAGCTGGTACTGTTCTGTACATGTGTTAGTAGTGTTCTCCAACAAAAATATCTCTCTGTTAACTATTAATTGTGGGGCGGCAGTAGCTCCATCTGTAGGGACTTGTGTAAGGAACAGGAGGGTCGCTGGCTCAAGTCCCGGAGCGGACCAAGGTGGGAAATTGGCCCGGTAGCTGTAGAGGTGCCAATTCACTTCCTGAGCCCTGCCGAAGAACCCCTGAGCAAGGCACCCGCTGCTCGCTGTGTGCAGCCCCTTCACTCTGACATTTCTCCATTAGTACGTGTCAATAGGATCCTGTTTGTACATGTGTGTGTAATTCAGTGTAAAATTGAATTTCCCCTCGCGCACATTAATAAAGTAAATCTTCTTCTTAACTGGTTAACGTACAACTTTGAAGCATTACAGGTGAAAACGTAATGAAAGACTCTTTTTTTGGTTTACTAAATTTAAATGTTGCTTGATTGTTAGAATCTGAAACATTGGCAGCCGTGATAATAACTATTTATCATCAGTTCATCTTCTCTTTCGCTTTTGTGGGTCAAACAGAGACATCTGTATTAAATTGGAATTGTTTCATAACAAGCTAAAAAAAAACTCATCACAGTATATTTAAGGTGCCAGGAATAACTTTCCCCTTTAAACCTCAAGTAACAATCGTATACCACACACTTGTGTTTTAAAACACAAAGAAACTTTAGTTCCTTTAGACATTGTTCCCTTTTTTCTAGATCCATGCTTGTGTTGTACTTACTCTCTGATGTACGTCGCTTTGGATAAAAGTGTCTGCTAAGTGAACTGTAGAATTGTAGTTCCAATACTGAACTAACTGACTTTTATCTCCGGTTTTGGTAACCGACGCCCTGAGATGATCTGGGTATTTAGATTTTTAATACTTTAAGAGAGTTGATATTATGCAAACAAGATCATCAAATAACATAGCTAGAAGCTTACTGTGGATGTGGGTTCCTGAAGGTTTAATACTTTTCACTGGCCAGTTGAATCTTAAGAGATTTGAAGCAGCTTTTTTAACGTTTCACAAGTACTTATATCATCTCTGTTATTCGCCCCATATTTTGCCTACAGTGTTAAATCACTGCTTAATGAGCGTGAGACTTGAACATACCATACAGTAAATGTGTGGGCTGGTGAACTAAAAAAAGAACAAAAAACAGCAGAGAGTTGAGAAGAGTCTCGCTGCATTATTGCACGTTGGTTCTCGGAGAGCGTTTCAGCAACAGCTTGAAAACATTTTTTAATGAAGCCATGAAAGTTAAAGTCCTCATGAGACAGAACTTCAAAGTATCTAACCGTCCTGTCGTGATGCATTTCGTCCTGAAACGGTACAGATCCCATCACAAGACAGAAGGCAGGACATGACCTTGGGACGAAGCTTTGTAATTGGTCAAAAATTAGTAATGCCCCTGAGTGCAGGATGAGTCATCAGACATTTGAAACGTTTTTACATGAAGAGAAAACACAGTTATTTTGATGTGAAGATACTCAGATCATGTTTTACGGTATTATATTTGGCACGGCAGCTAAATAAACATTTAACACAGGAATGCTGGATTCAAATTCATCATTCATTTTGTACTTGTATATGCCGCTTATTTTTATTTTTATTTATCTTATCTTTTCTGTTTAATGTGTATTTTGAGCTTACTTGTCTGTGCTGCTGCAACGCAAGTATTATCCTATCCTATCCTAAATTGAGGTGCGCCGATGGCCTAGTGGTTATGTCGCGCAGAACCCCGTGTATGGAGTCTAAACTCCTCGTCGCAGCGGCCCTTTACTGCATGTCAACCCCAACTCCCTCCTCCCAACATTTCCTGTCTCTCATCAGCTGTCCTATCAAATAAAGGCAAAAAGGCCCCGAAAAGTATGTTTAAAGTCGGGCAAATGCATTTTTTTATTTCATGGGGACTTTACCGTTCATTTTACTGTCAAGTCAGTTAGAGCATGTGATGCACGACGACATCGTACCTGGTTTTTGAGCAAATACCGAACCATCTCTGTGTTTCCAGTGGAAGCAGCCAGGTGAAGAGGGGTCACCCGGTACTTGTCTGTGTCTGAGAACCGGAACATTCCTGTCTCCCACAGATAGTGCACTGCAACACTAGGAAACACGACCAACAGTTAGTGCATTTAAAAATAATTTAAATACCGTGTAGTGGGAAGACAAAACGAATAGAATTGTTTTTTTTAAATCTGCCCTCCGCTCACATGCTTCCCCCGGTGACTGCATGATGAAGTGATGTTTTCCCCTGCAGATCTATGAGGCGCAAATCAGCTCCGTACTGCATCATCTGGTGTATGATGTAGATGTTCCCTTGCCTGTAAGGAGACAAAAGTACAAAAGCATAACCCCCTCATCAAGACAAGAAGCATGTTGGTTTAACACCAGAGACTCCAATGTGCTACTACTGCTCACCTGCAGGCGAAATGAAAGGCAGTCTGTCCTGCATCGCATCTCAGGTTAGGGTCAGCTCCGAAAGTGAGGAAAAAGTCAACCAGGGCGCGGTTACCATGGAGGGCAGCGTAGTGGAGAGGGCTGAAACCACCCCAACCTGGAGGAAGACAAACACATCACAGTCAGATGTGTAGCTGCAGGCCTTCAAACTGATAAGCGCGTGTCTGTTTAAACCTCAGGTAAATGCACAGTCTTCCAGCCTGGTGAGCTTTAAAACCCTCTGGACGTAGGTTTTGGGTTCCTTTTGGCCCAATTTCACTTTGCTACGTGTTGTCACAGGATCTGTCTAGTCAGATCTGTGCCAGGCCATCTCACAGAGGAGCTGCAGGGTTAGGTTTCTCTTTGGCTCAGTGACAAAATCAAATCAGGAGATACTGAAGCACGAAAGTATAAAGAAAAGTATAGCCTACTTGTTATTACATCTTTACTTTAAAACTTACCCTGATGGTGTGAATCAGATCACAAAAGACAAAATGTGCAGGAAATATGACCCAGTTAGACCCATAACAGGCTGCTGCATTAAAGTCTAAGGTTTGTTAATGTGACAGCAAATCAGGAAATAATACTTACATTGACAGGTCAAACTGGTATGTTGACATCAACACAGCAATAGGAACAACCCGCAGTTGAATGCATAAATTTCAACATGTGATTCATTTTTACTTCATCTTTTTCTGCCTTACCTTTTTGTTTGAGGACTGATCTGTCATTTTGAACGAAGTAGATACACTGTTCAATATTTCCCCTCTGTATACAGTCAAATATGTCTCCACAGCTAACGGAGCACACAGGCATCGGGTGCATTGTGACGGGCTGCACAGAGTCGGATCTGCAACCCGCTGTTATTTCCGACGACCGAAATTGAAAAACGGAAACAAAACAATCAGCTTCCCCCGGACGAACCGCTACAACATCATTAATGCAAAGTGAGGAGGGAGATCATATTTCGCTGAAAAGTAACGAGGTGCGGGGACGTTACATTGTGCTAAAACTGATTGAGGCAGATCACGCCCTGCTGGACGTCTCATTGGTTCGAGTGGATCATATGAACGGTGACGTCAGCGCGTCAACAAAACGTGCCTCCCTGTAAATAAGGTAATACCTCTACACTGAATTAATACTGTGTCATCTTGAGCATGGGTGTTTTTGAAATTAAGTTAAGAGGCAGTCGTTTTGCAGGGAATATTATTTTAAGTATTAGCTTTAAATAATTAAGTATATGACTGTAAACCAAGGGAAAAAAACATGAAAACATGTGGCTATGCAGAATTACTGTATTGAGTAATACTCACAAATAGAGGCGGTTATAGAGTGTGACTGAGCTGTAATGTTTGGCTATTTAATGTTTGCGACACATGTCTTTAAAGAACGTGAAATGATAGGCCTACGACCTGCGTGTTAGCAAACAAAGGGTTAAAAAGAAACGCGAAGCTCGTGGGTGCCCGGTGTTTCGGTTTTACGGGCGACCGTGTTATCTGGTGTCTTTCAGCCGAACGCGTCTGTCTGTGGTTGTCGCAGTTACAGCAGCTGTTGGAAACGGAAATAGTATAATTAACTGCATGCCCCTCTCAGTTTAGAGTTGTAATGTCAAAAATATACTCATCAGATTTAAAAAAAAATAATACTCAAGAAAGCTCAACCTCTTCAGCCGATGTCACTGCGACAACCACACTCTTGCTGAAAGTCTCACGTTAACAGGGTCACTCGTTACACCACTACACCGGGAGAGTGGGCTCCGTTTTCACCGACCCCCAGTCGTCCAGGAAACAGAGGGTATGTAGTAAGTAAGTCTAATTTCTCTTTCATATGGGGGATTAATACCTATGATAAATACCCACAGACTTATTTTATTTTTTTCGTACTTAATGTTTTATTTAAAGGTCTAATTCAATCACATGTTCTCAATATAAAAATGCAATGCTAAAAAATATCCCAAACCAAGAAAAACCACAACTAGACAACGACTGACTTTTCTTTTTTTAATACCATTGGTGACACATCCAAAATGTCAGAAAACTAAAGGTGCATTTCCCAGTTTTTTTCCCCCCTTTCAATACTCAATACTAGTCTACTCTCCTTCCGTTGTCACTTTCAATAAAAGCCACAAGAGGGCGCTATTTATCTGATTTCTATTAGCGCCGGTTTTAACTTTTCCTTTTGTCAACAAAACAAACACAGCAGATTCCCAATCTCTGCATTCACACTCAACAAGAAACACTAACCCATTCATCATGTGAAAGCCGAACACTACAACCATATGTTGAAAAAAATAGCCTTCATTAGGCTATGTAAAAATGAATGGATGTTTTCTCATACTGATAATGGTTTTGTCGCCTACCTTTAAAACACTGTGAAGTAGGCTAAACCTGTTTTTCCACTTTAAGTCACAAAGTGCCATTTGTTGAACCAACACTGTATCACCTGTAAGTCAAATGCTTCCATTTGTCCACACAAACCTGTGATTACAAGTCGTGTTTGGGTGAATCATGGGATCATCCTGCCGCTGTGATTCATATCCAGAGTTACATGACATGTCTATAAAAAGCTGAGGGACTCTTCTCTGAGCAGTAGTGGGAGGGCCCCATCAAACCAGCTAAGCGAGAGCTTTTCACTTCTGTTTCTCTGAGGAAGTAAGGAGGCACATGACCTGAGCCAGCTGATGTGAGTCGCTCTGCTTGTTCAAAGTTCAGTCTACTTGCTGCAGATTAGTAAGGGGCAGCCGGTTGTACAGAAGGGTCCACATTGTAGGCGCTAGTCATGTCTTAGCAGGCCTGTGCTTGTCTTTCAGCTTGACATGGGACAGACCGCTCACTCGGTAGGGATCACACAGCACAGATGACAGCGTCCTCTTGGAGCCTGGAAACTCCCAGATGGCTCTAACACAAGGACAGGTAAGAATACAATATGACTGAAGTACCCACACACATCTATGCATGTTCTACTGTACTTTTGTCATGTCTAAATGTTTATCATAGTTAATGCACTTGTAGGTTTGATTTGCTTTTCTATTTAAAAATTGAGAAATATCTTAAGAGTCCCTGTGCGCTTTATTTCCCCACTGTCGTTCTGTCACACACACTTACTGCACACAGAACAGTCTCACATGAGGAAACTTCAAAGTATTGTTGAATTTCTATGGAATGTGAACCGCTTTTCCCGTTACTCAACATTACAAGTGATTCTATTGGCTTTGGCCTCTCGCTGAAGCAGTCACTCGCTGCCAGTTTCCCTCATTGTTCATCATGAGTGTAAGTCTCTGAACAGAAACTACCTGAATAATATGAATTGAATGAGGACTCAACGTTCATAAAGAGCTTCATACATACAGTACTAATGCATCTGCTGTTTGTTTTGGAGAAGTGTTTGACATTTCTTCAAGCAGCCTCCTTCAGGACTTCAAGCTGTAGAGGAATAATCGCACATGATCAATATAAAGGGACACATTGATCAGGACAGAAGATCCTATGGGGTTTTTGCTATTGTTGCAGCTGTTTGATGTTGAAAGAAAAGTTAAGATTTTTGCTTTCTTGCATCCCAAATTGCCCAGTAACTTTTAAGAAGCTGTAAAAAATCAAAACAAACAAGTGTTACCCCATGGGGATTAATAAAGTATTTCAGATTCTGATTCTGATTCGGAAATATTCCCAAACTGCTGCACCTGCTGGTGACTTCATATCACTTTTGAGAAAAGGCCAGAAACAACAAAGGCAAGGCAGGATTATTTATATGGCTCCTTTTCATATCAAAGCATATAACAGTGCTCTTTATAATACAAAAAGTAATTTAAAAAAGGTAAGAGAGACTCGGATAGAACTATAAAACGACTCCTAAATTAGATTTTAAAACAGAAAAACAAATAAAAAAGACGCCAATATCAAGGGAATCATACATTTTATTTATAAGCCAGCTTTCAAAACACGGCTAGAAAGTGCTTCACATGGGAAAACAGATGAAAATGAGCCGACAAAATAGAGGGATTTAAAGAAGAACACCCTGGTAATGAAGGCTAAAGAGAAGTATACGACAAGGGGTTTGATGAATATGATTGAATAGATTTTGCGCAGCATCAAGTAAAAGTGCATCTCAAATAGTTTGTTTTAAAAAGAGGGCAAAGACGAGGCGGCGTATTTTATCTTACAGGTTATTCCTGAGAAAAGGGGCCTTGGGAACAAAGACGATTTTACCCCTGGTTTTCTGTCTAAAACTTTCAATCTCTAAAAGAAAATCATTAAAGTACTCGGGGGGGTAATGTTTACCTGGGAAGAGATTTCATTTCAAACCTTTATTTATTCTCGAAAGGACGCTAAAGGTTCCCCCATTTACGATGCCGTCGAGATAACAAGCACAGTAAAACAAGCAAAAACAACAACAAACACTCAGAATCAGTGACAAAAAGCACTGAGATCCCATTAAAGTGGCTAGACATCAAATTCCTAAACTCTGGAAGAGAGGGAAGAACTCCGATCCTTAGAGTTTGCTGGAGGGTAGATAACTTGACTGTTAAAATGGATTCTTAAACGCTCAGGTTAACAGTGTTATAAAGTCTTCTCTTGTTTAGGGATGAGTCAGGATGAAGCAGCAGACACAAGAAAATGCCCATGGTAAACACTGAGAAGCTTTAAAGCATGTAGAGGTTTGACCTTTTGGTAATTATATGCTTCCAATTACTGATAATTGGTTATCACTTACACCATGCCGATCCCTGACTGCTTTAGGATAACACAATATGAGGCACATGACTTCTGTCAGTCTGCTCTTCTGTGTGGGGATTTTGGATGCAGACACTCTGCTTGAAGGATAAGGAAGCTTTTATTTAAAACAACATGAGCTGGGGAAGTGAGACATTAAATGGAAACATGAAGTTACTTTGGAAATCATGTTAACTTAGGGTGTTCAAAAATAAAAGGTTGAATAAGACTCCTCTATTTTTGTCTTTCCCCTCAAGCACCAGACTGCTAAAAAGGAGAGGATCAACAAGGAAACTGGCGAGCTGAGTGCTTCAGGAGAGTTATCTGTCTCCGTGGAGCTGAAGTTGGACAAAGTGGAGGGCTCCTGCAGCGACCCTCATCTCCCACAAGTGCTGAGAGAACAGCTGCAGGAGCTGGGGATTCACACGTGCTCGAGCCCGGACCTCAGAGCGGACCATGTTGCTTCAGAGCAGAGAGAGGAGCATCTCATCAAGGTCCTTCCTCTTTACATACAGGTATGGAGGACCATGGTGTCAATGTTAGATCCCCGCCCCCCCCCCCCCCCCCCCCCCCCCCCCCCCCCAAAAAAAAAAAAATCAGCTGTCAAGTGGGTTATTACTTTTTCAATTCTAGAAGATGTCAACCTTCTATTTGTTAGAGGTAGAGTATGTGTTTTTCAGGAGTAGATGCCAAGTAGGTGTTGCACTTTCACACCCGTCTGTCAAACCAATACAAGCTGTCCCTTCAGATCACAGCGTCCCCTCCCCCCTCCCCCCTCCCCCCTCCTCCATTAGTGTTGAGGCCGAGTGCAGCCATTTCTACGACTGATCTGCATTTCGACATGCCACCCAAAGTTGATTAAGTCCTTATTTCTTTGAAGTCTTTTATACCAAAAGTATGTTGTAATCGTACTCTTGCGAGGAAAGCCTGCCATTATAACTCAACTAACAGCATCCATGAGTGGGTGGGGCTGCATCTCTAGGTGGTGGCAGGAGTAACAGATGGTCAGGGAGGGGTTCTCCAGATTAGAACATATTTAAATCTTGTAACATACACAAGCTGAAATGAGAAGCCTTTCCGGTCCATATGAACACAAAGCTGAGAACAACAAGCCCAGAGGGAGTTTGGGCTTGTTTTTCTCCCCCGCTGTTTTTTTAAGCAGGCATTACACACCGATATGTTTGATATCTGCTTTATTAATGTTTAATCGTTGCACATTATACCTTGAACAAATTGAGACAATCAACTGGAGAATCATTTTGTGTTTTTTTTTTTTACACGTACTGTAAACAAAACTCATCAAATAGACATTTTTGGGAATGCAAATTGCAATTTTTCCGCCCCGATATTACTCTGAATTTTTCCGCCAGCCCCCCTTGTAAAATCCCAAGTGAGCCGATGGAAGACCGCAACTCTGTAATATGCGTTTATATCACACGACTAGTGAGCGACCAGTGCAGTCTTCTTGAGTGAGGTGAAGCTGCTTCTGACTCTTTTCTGTTTGCATGTATGTTCTGTACCTCTCATTCCATACTGTGACATCCAGTGACATTTAGCCTCCAAAACCCAAACAGGCAAAAACTGTCACCTCTAGTATCGGACTCTGCTGCTTCATCCTTTTTACGGCAACTCCTGCCTCCTGAGGACCCCCCCCCCCCTTCTATTCTCCTGCTGTGAGGTGCACATGTGAACAGGCACCTCGGGTAGACATCACAGGCTCTCTGTCCTGAAATGTTCTAGAAATCTCCAAGAGTGCATGTGTGAAAAATGCTCTGAACAGATCAGTTATCGTGGAGCCTCAGTTCATATGAATACCAAACTGTAAAAAGGTTAAATGGGTGCCTGAGGACACTTTTTAGGCGGCAGTCAGATGTCTCCCTCTCAGCTGATCTTATCACTTGTACTATGCGGTCTCTCATTAAATCAAAACACAACTTTCACATGAAGCAGGTGAAGCAGTCACATCCGCAGCTTCAGGCTTTGCTTTGATTAATTGGACTATGAGGAATTTCTAAAAACTCTGTGCCTGAATTGTGTTAATTCCATCACTGATTTGCGTGTTTGTGCATGCAACGCTATTGATCGGGCTTACAGCTACACACGCAGGCACTCTCTGGTTTATGTTTTTGCTCTGTGTGTGGGTGAATGCATTAGCCTCATGACCTGAGATTTTACCAGCTTGTAGGGCCTCACTTAAGAACAGCAAACTCAGTGAAATAGGAGATCCTCTTATGGACCTTAAATGAGCATATATACAGTTGTATGCACTTTATTGTATATATAGTTGTATGTCTTTTATTATTTATAATGCAGTGCAGTAACAAGGGCAGCTGGGATCCCCTGTATACTATGGTCACAAATATTTTATTGTATCTCATAAAACACCAGCTGTGGTTGATCTGAATCCACTCAATGTCAGCTCAACATGTCATTTCATACAAAGACTTCTATGTTCAAATTGGAGTTTTGGACACATTAAAAATTCCACTTAAAAGTGGAGTTTGCATTAGAGCACTAAGAACATAACCCCCGGTCTCATTCTGCCAATTAATGAATAAAAGCTTTATGCTGTTTTATTAGCTCTCCAGTATCTTTGTATGATGGATTCTCTCGTCTGATTCCAGGTCTGTGAGGAGGGAGGCAGACTTGATGGTCTGAACATAAAGGGGCTCGCTGGTCTGACTGCAGACACTGTTATCCAGAACATCCACAGCAGAGTAACAGGAAGGCCTGCAGGTAATGACAACCCCCCCCCCCCCCCCCCCCCCCTGTCAGGTAAAGGGACTTTCAGTTTGCTGTGGTTAACCAGCAGGGGTTTTCCTCTTATTTGTAATATCACTTCTGTTACTCCAAAACAGATTGAGTTTATAACAATAATGTTTTATAACTAAGTTTAAATAACTTGTGTTAAAGAAGTGTTTAAATATTTATCTCGATATGATGAAACATGTTTCTTGTTCTGCCAGAAAGGAAAAAAGCTTATTTTTTTTAACTTGTAGAGAACTACACACTTCTGCTTTTCAATGCAGCTATTGAAAGGTTTAATGTTTTTAAAAGGTTCTAACATGATGCATAAAGTACCTTAATTATACTTGTTCTCATTTTCACCCAACGAAGGTGGGATTTTTCTTTCACACCTTGCAGCTCGGCTCGTCTTTTTTAGGTGCAAATGTTAAAACGATTTTACAGGAACTAAAAAAAAAAAAAAAAGTACACTTCCCTTGTTAGAAAATGCAAATTCCTGCTTAAAAAAATAGAAGTGAAACTTTTCTCAAAACATGTAACCCCTCAAATGCCATTTAGATTTGCATGTGGCATTCTACATTCACTTTGTTAAGCTTGACTCAAATATTGAGTCTGACTTGATATGTCGACAGTCTTGCTGACTTGTGTTTTTTCTGCTCGTTTCAGACCTTTACTCTTAAGGGTCGTTGTTCAGCTCATGTTGATTATTCTCTCTGTTTGTTTTCAGAGGGAGCTCGGGGTGAGGTGGTGCAGTTCTTCCAGAGGCAGGACACTCAGGACACAAACTGTGAGGCAAAAGATAATCAGGGATGGCTGCTGTTAAAGTCTCTGCTGCTGCTGACAGCTGACAGCTCAGTGAGTGATGAACACGTTTTTAAAGTGAAACAATACTTAAATCAGGATCCCCTTCTTTCATTTGGTTAATGTTGATAATCTAATGATCTTTTACATTAAATTGAAATTTCACATGTTTATATGAATGGCATTGGATGGATCTCTTTTTTTTTTTTAAGGAAAATGTTAATGTACTTGCTTTGGTGTTTGTGTGTTTGTCTGTGTGTGTGTTTGCAGGAAATACTGTCCTGTATAAACCCAGGGCTCCCTGCTGCTTTGGTGAAATGCCTGTACCTGTTAGTATGTCTTCCCTCTGTGAAGGAGAACCTCGCCATAGAAGAGACCTTTCAGGAGCCTCTCACACAGGTCAGATATCCAAAGCTCTATGTGCATGTCCTCAGTGCTGCTTCTGTTCTTTATTTTTTAAATTTTTTTGTGGACTTTGCTTTGAATCATCGCCCTTTTCCAGGTTCTGCTCCAGCTTTGTAGGCAGCCTGTAAACGTGGAGAGACTGGTGGAATCTCAGGAGCTGCAGTGTCTCATCATCGGCCTCACATCGCTATGGGATCAGACCAGCGCGGACTGGAGGCGTCAGGCCTCCCGCGTCCTCAAGGCAGTCTCTGCTGTAGCAACGAGCAACACTGTCCCATGCTTGCAGGGTGAGGCCACTCGAAACTAATTTGTCTGCTCTTCTTCGTTCACTAGTTATGATATGATATAATGCTGAAGGAAAACTATTTGGGATTCTTCCTGCATATAAAGTGAATATTTTGATTTAATCTAGTAATGTTTTTCTGGTGAAGACAGATATTTTTGTCCCAGCTATGATTTGATTATACAGAGACACATGACCACACATCCTGAGCAGAGTTGTGTGCAAGTATGTTTCACATGATGCCTCCCATCAGCAATTATTTTTTTCCCCCCAATTTTCTGGTACGGAAAAGTTAACTTTGATTTCTTTGGGAGATTAAGAAATGATCAATCTTTCAGCATTTTTGTGTGCTCACATGACTCTGAAGCTCTTTGCCATAACATCTTTAATTCTATGGATAAACATGGGTGATGCAAAAAATTTAAAAAAATGACTCGAGAGAAGTGTGATAAAGTTCCCTCGTGTGCGGACACATTTCTAAAAAATGAAAGCTTCAAGTGTGTGGCCACTGTCAGTAACACTGTCTTCTCCTTTTTAGGGAAGAATTGTGTTCGTATCTGCATCCAGAACCTGGTGCACATCAGTCCTGATGTCTCAGGGTCGCTGCTTGCTGAGGTGGCTGTGGCTGTTTTCAGCTTCATCAGAGACACCTACACCCTTAATCCAGCCCTCTTCATAGAGTTTGACACCAACAACGGATACAAGGCCCTTGAGAACATCCTCAAACGGTGAGATGAAAGGAGATGAAAAGAAATAGAATTAAATGAAATTCGATGTTCTCCTTTTGATTGAGTACAACTCAAGTAAATAATATAATTAGATATAACTGGGAAAGACATGAAAAGAATCTGATCTTTGTCTCCATAAAAATTCATGAAAATGGCTTGAAGTGTCATCATGGTAATATGCAGCCAACTCAAAAAGTGTAATTGTTCCTGTAAATGCAATTTGTCCAATCTGAGAGTCAAAATAAATAAATCTTTGTTTTTCTCTGTGTTTTTCATTGAATTGAATATACTGTGTGTTGCCTCTGATTGTTTTGCCATCCTAAGGTGTGAGGAAGGAGTTTCTGTGGATCAGTTCCAGCCTGTGGAGGAGTTGCTGGCGCTCATTGCTTCTTTCACGCACTTTGGAAAAACTGAGCTGAGAGTGGCTCTTTGTGTCACCAACCCTCAACCTCCAGGCTTTAAGTTTGACCCCTCTCTCACCAAAGGTAGGTCACATCTTAAACCTGAGCTCTGCATGGGAACAATCTGAATAACATTCCTTTTTTTTTATCTCTAGTAGTTGATTGTATCATTGAGAGAAACTCTGACGCATATTCTCTAAATATGCATTCCAACAGAGATGTTCTGATACCATTATTTTACTTTCTAATAGTCATACATAACAGTGCTCTCTTTTGGAGCACAAACAAAAGAATTGATTCCTGCTGAAACAAGGTGATTTTTTTTAATTCTGGGTTAGTACATTGAGGTATTAATTAAATAGTTCAGGGTTGTTCTCAACACTGGCGTCAAACTTTTAAAAAAACAGTACTCCAAAGCATCACCAAGTCAAGTGTAAGGAGGGGAACGGGCCCCCTTTTGGACCACACAGTTCATCCCTCCTTTGCACTTTGGCCCCCACATAACCCACCCACACTGCACCACTCCCTTTTCCTTAATTTCCCACACTTCCCTGACTTGCAATTCCCCCACCGCTATCCCCACTGCAAAGCACGCCACCCCTCAGGTTAACAGGAAACTGAGGTGATTATGTCTGGGATGATGAAGTGGAGGCTTCCAGTCTAACTCTGTTAGGATGCCCCACATCCATTCACCACTGGCCTGCAGCAACCAGCCATCTATCATAGATGTGCACACACACCTCCATCCAACACTCATAAATAGAGTGTCCATAATAAACACACGCATCCCTAGCCAAACAGAGACAACGGCACACATATTCAGCACCCATCCATCACATCAAGGAGTAGATCTCTGTCCAGCAGAGGCACTGGGGGACTTTTTCTGCGCTGATCTTATTTGGTTCTGATGCAATTTAGACTAAGTGTGAAAATGAATCCTATTACTAACCAGGTATGTATTTATTCACAACAAACGCAAGTGTGTTTTGGCTCCCAAAACTAAGACCTTCTCTAAATATTTAGACAAAGAAGAGAGCAAACTCTATCAAGGCAGATTATGCTTCGATATTATTGTCATCGTGCACGTTAGGTTGTTTGCTTTCAATCTGTCTATGTATGAATAAACTCAATTGGCTTCATGAGATCCAATGTGTGTTCCGCATTAAAGGCTGTTTGTTATTTGCTTGTTTTTCATTTTTCTTAAGAACTGACTCTGACCTTGCAAGAGCGAAATGTGACAAATTGAGATTTCTATTCAAAACATCTTTTGGATAAATCGACCTCAGGGGCTTAGTTTATCAGAGGAATACATCATCTCGCCATTTAAAAAGTTAGAAAAACAAACCTACATAAAGACTATATCTGATCACATATATCTTATGCAGTTATTTTATCTTGCATTAACGTACTGAAACCTCCTTTAGTGTGTTGACTCTTTTTGTGATTCTTCATCTCCTGTTGGACTTTTTGTCTTCAGGTTCAGCAGTAAAGAACCTGCAGGCCTTCCACCTGCTGCAGGCCCCCTTGCTGCGCTGTGAGGATTCCCTGCTGTGCTGCCAGCTTCTTCGAACCGTGCAAACGATATGGGAGAGAGACACCGCCAATTTCTTCCTTCTGGAGTGGACGGTTCAGTCGATGGCTCAGCTGGCTGCCTGTCTGTGGCGTAAACCAGCGGCCGTCCAAAAACTGTTCTTTTCACTTCTTGAGATGGTACGACTGCTCATGCCGACAGCAACGTTCATGTGCATTTTTTTTATTTTTGCACGATTACCACATGAATTCTGCTTACTCGGTTTCCTACAGGTGGTATTTAAGTTGAACTACATCCCCCATGAGACCTTGTGGGCTCTTATTGTTGTGCTGAAGCAGAGCTGGGCCGGGACGCTGGCTGGAGGAGTGGAAGGGCTGGAGTTCGGAGTGGCGGCTCTCACATGTTTTCACCGGTAAGCAGTGCTTGTTTTAAACATTTTCCTCAGAACTGTGTGTGATAATCCTACTTTAAACATTTGAACCCAAAATCTGACGGTAGCAGTTTTATTCTAAATGATTAAAAAATCAGTTTGGATGATGTACAAAAGTGTAGAGATGGAGATGTTTTCTCTTTAATCTCCATCATTCAGACAGTCGAGGATATGAAAATAGAGGATATGAAAATAGAGTTTCATCACTTACTACAGGATAAAGTGAAAGTATCGTAAACTTTATTTGAATTTGTTTGATCTCACGTGGTCTCACAGGGAAGCAGATGTAACGGAAACAGAGATGAATGAATGAAAAAAAGAGGAAGGCTTTCCTGTTCTGAACGTGAAGTTATTGGGAGGAACTGATGAGTGTGTGACATGTTTTGGAGGGTAAAGATTTGAGCTGTATAACCCTCACATTGCCAATAAATCTGGACTGAAAATCATAAATGATCAAGGGCCCAAACTGGATTCCTACCGTGGCTGTCAGAAAGAGGAGTATTGGTTTAAATTTGGTCCAGTCCTTCTTTGAGTTTGGCAAATCCATAAACGTAACCCTCTCCAAATGGTTGTTCAACAATTTGGTTTGTCTGATCATTAAAAACATAATGGAAGTTAGACAGGATGAAGCTCCATCTCCTCTGCTCTGTAGGCTGACAGTGCACAGTGGTATGCTAGCTGAGGTGCTGAGTGACCGGGGCCTGCTGGAGCTGCTGCTCGGGGAACTTCGAAGGAGAGCTAAAATCATCAGGAAGGCTGGAGTTGTTTCTACCTCTCAAATAAGTAGGAACCACCATTTTCTCTCAAATCACATGTTACAATGATTGAAAAACTACAAAGATCATTATTCAGTGAACCAAGTTGAAGTGGACATGCGTGAGTTTTTTTTTTATGTTCAATTTTAAACTTTAATCAAAAGTTTTTGCTCTCTTCAGACCCTCAGCAGCTGCCTTCTGTGGAAGACACGGAAAAACTGCTCACAGCCTGTATGCTTCAGGTTGTGTCAACGCTTACTTTGCGTTCGATCAAAAACACAGGTACGTGTTCACCTCTATAGATGCCCATCTTTGTATTTTTCGCTGTTTTGCAATCTGCAATCATTTCGCTTTTCTGTTATTCTTCTTTTGGTGAGAAAACTTTCAACTCTACTCCTGCATGTGTTTTCCAGTTTCAGTGCGAGACCTTGGTATGGTGCCCTACATAAAGATCTTCCTGGACGAGGCTCAGTATCGAGGGCCCACGCTGAGTATTTTGGAGCAGCTCGCTGAGATTAACCCCGAGGAGTTCATGAGTACAGCCGTAGGAGCACTCTGCTCCTCTACACAGCAGGAACTTGGGTTGAAGCGGGACCTTTTGCAGGTGATCACAGTTTCTTACTCTAAACATAGTCTTCACTTTGCATCGACTGTACATCAAACCACAACGCATTGTGATGCACTTCAAATATATAAACCAGTGAATTTATTTTCTAAGCATGCAAGACCCTGATTATATTACAGACAAATGCAGATTGATTTGCTAAAACAGGTTTAGCTGTTAACTCTGGGGCAATTCGATTAGGTCGGCAGCCTTGTGCGGTGGCACGCTGAAGATTACCACCTCTATCAGATCAGTGAATGGGACAGAGATGTGATTAAGCTTAACCGAGTTACACACCCCGCTGTATGTGTCCGTTTTTATAGATGGCAGCAAGAAGAGCTCTTACTTGCAGTTATTGTGTGTATTCATGGTGTGTGACTGTGCTATGCTTGTTTGTGCATGCATGCATGTATGAGCTTGTGTTTGTGTGTGTCCTCATGCATGCTAGTGTGTGTGTGTGTGTGTGTGTGTGTTCTTTGTGCTAACGTGGTTAAAGCAGGTGGCAATCAGATTGGGTGCGACCTGGGTTGGCAAGTGTTAAGAGCCATTGTGATTACTCCAGTTTCAGTTAATCACATTTCCCTCACACATTACCTACCTGATGGATTAGCTCTCTAAATTGAATAAAGCTAATGTGATTTTGTTCACCTCCAAAAACTAGTTACCAAAAATGATTTATGAGATATCTGTATGCTTCATCTATTTTTCATGACATTGTTTTAATTGACTACAGAGATGCTTATAGAGGCTGAGGATGAGGACGCTGATAGCAACGTGAATTGTGCATCATGTGCGGCAGCTATCCTCCCCGTCTTTAGGTCTGATTCATAAAGGATATTGAGCTCATGGTATTCCAGGGAAAACACACTTGTGGCGTTTTGCAGCTCAGTGCAGTTTGCTTGTTTTGGGCTTGATTTGAAGAGGAGCTGAGAGCTTTCTCCACGGACAGCTCTGCAACTATTTGTCTCCTGTTAATATTATTTCAGGCTGTTTTTTAGATCCAAATATAAGATAAGATGGGATAAACCTTTATTGATCCCAAAGCGGAGACAGAGAAAGGAACATACAAACATGCACACAGTGTGAAATCTAAAAAATATACACACATGTGCAACAATTATAACGATATAAGTGTTAGCATAATAGCAGATGATTGTAAATTAGAAGTTGTATGTGATGGTTATTTTTGATAATGCTCAATTATATAGATGAGGGCAGTTTGGGATGCATTTAACCCTCTGTGCATGATTTGCAGATAAAAGGGTATCTTGTTGTCATTTATTTGTATCCATAGGTCTGCATATACAGTAGCAGGGTTTTAGTTTTTCTTGTAGTTGAGTATTATGTTCTGTGCTACCGTTGTCTAACTTTTTAGGTGTAGTATGTCAATTTGCCTTTACATGAGAGTCATGTCAAACTGGAGTCAAATTCCTTGTATGTGCTCACTCACACACTTGGCCAATACAAACTGATTCTGATTCTGATTCTTCTGATGTAGCAAATGTTTTATCAGATGCAAAAGCTATGCATTCCTTTTGTGAATTTACCCCTGAGACTTAAAGCAAAGCTTAGTGTCCATCAAAGTACATTTCATTATTATAAGGCAATGGTTCCCAACATCTTTTGGCTCGTTCCCCCACTTTGTCTTCGTTAACTCTGGCGACCTTAGACATCCAAAACTCATAAAGCTTTTTGCTGCAACACATTTGTTTTCAATCATGTAATAGATTTTCTACTGGGTTGCAAGTAAACATCAGTTGAAACCACATTTAGGCATTTTTTTTGTGTATGTCTCACATTAGCCTTAGCCTGTGATTATGTTTATGTCTGTTATGTGATTCCCAGGCTCATTGTTAAAGTTGTCTCTCTGACTCGTCCTGTGTATTTCAGTCCGTGTTGAAGGTGTTGGAAAACCCAAACAGCTGGGACGCCTTCAGAAGAGCGGGGGGCTTCACTGGACTGTTGTCTCTGGTGATCGACATGGAGGGAGCTCTGTCTCACCCCCCTCAGGGAGAAGTGTGGAAGTCCCTGGGGCATCAACCTCTGCTGGACCTCCTTCTCCTCACTCTCCACATCCTGGCCTCCGCTGTGCATCTTCACATCGTAAATTCTCACCATTTTGAGACTGGGGGCTTTTTTGAAAGGTTGGCAGACGCTCTACTCCAGCTGGGCTGCTTCCACACTGACAGCCCTGACAACGAGACATTTGATGGAGAAGAGAAGGCCGCAGAGGAAAACCAGTCTCCTGTCAAAAACTTCTACCAGTTTGTGGAGTTATCGGAGGCCCCTGAAGCTCCCTCCTCTCCCTCCTCTCCCTCCACAACACCTCAGCCTGGTCTGCCTCTCACTCTTCGAACATGTGTAAAGCTGCTGTCCTACCTCGACCAGTTCGCCACCGGGACATACTCTCCTCGGGAGTTATACTTGGGACTACAAACTGAGGATGGATGTGATGGAGATAAAGACACATTAAATTCACCAGCCGGACGTGAAGGGGTGCACTCAGGGTCCCCTCCGGTCCACTTAGGATCCAAGGAGGACACACCGGGAAGATCCAGATCCACTGCACCCAGTATTTCCACAGTCTGCACAGAGTCCCAGTACAGGTAGATATTTCTAACTATTTTTTTAGGTGGTGGAAGGCCTGATAATAAAGATGAATCCTGCTACATTCACATCTATCATTTACTCATAAATCGGAGCTACATGTTGTCTTGTAATTATCAACCCATGTTTTCTTTTTATGTTTTTCAGTAGGTTAACCTGCGATCACACTATCCTTCATCCCGGAGCAGTCAGAGTGATTATGACTCTCCTTCCTTCGGTGTTTACGCCTGAGGACCCACAGGTACCTTTTTCTGTTTCATGATATTTAATATTATTTATAATATATTTGTTATGATATGAACACTGATAAAAAGCCGTATTGCCATTTGACTGATGTGAGACTACAATACAACTAAATTCAAATGACACTCGCTGAATCAAACCTATAAAAATCAATGATTTAAGACAAATAAAACATTCATTCTTAAAAACAGTATAAAACCACAGGATGCAATGCAATGTGATGTGCAAAAAAACACAAGACAGCAGTCACGTTATATGTTAACTACATCAAAAAATGTATTGAAAATATATGTGTAAACTATACGTAAAATACTGATTTAAAAAAAAAAAAAGATTTTGGGGGGCTTTTGCACCTTTATTGTAGAGACAGGACAGTGGATAGAGTCAGAAATCAGGGAGAGAGAGATTGGGGACTGACATGCAGGAAAGGAGCCACAGGTTAGATTCAAACCCGGGCCGCCCGCTGGGAGGAGTATGGCCTCTGTACATGGGGCGCGTGCACTAACCACTACGCTACCGGCGCCCTGTAAAATAAAATACTGATTCTGATACCAAAAATTGAGTTTGCCGATTCCGAGAACCTTTCCAATATCTCTGAAATGTAAAAAACAAAGAAACAGACAATTGGTGGAAAACACTGATGTAGAAATGTGCACACTTTGATGAATGAAACATTTTGTGCTAGCACCACAATGTTGTCCTTTTCATCATCTTATGATAAATTACTTTAGAGTAGTTATTTTTTTGATGCTCTAAAACAGTTAACGTTACAGGCAGACATACAGTAATGTATATGATGGTATGATTGGCTAAAAAAGTATCTTAGATCCCCTCTTAGATTACTAAAGTTAAACTCGCTGAAAACTTCTCCTGCTTTTAAGGTCTTATCAGAGACATTTCCAGTACTGGTATCATTATTGAAACAACTCTTTTTAATCCATCAACAGGCCATAATTAAATGTTTATCTCCCTCTGTCTCAGCTTTCTATGGAGGTCCAATTGTCACTGGTGCACCACATCCAGGACATGGTCAAATCTGAGCAAAACCGCCAGATAATGTGTGAGGGCGGTCTGGTGTCCACCCTGCTGGCTCACTGTCAGAGCATGTTGCTGAATCCACACCACCCATTACACCTGCCTGTTACACGTGTCTTTGAGAAGCTCTCCTCCCAGGCCATCTCACATCCTGACTTCAGGTTAGCCATGCTCTCTCCGTTCACACACATGCATTTCTTTATTTACTGGAGATGAAGAGGATTTTATTTATTCTGCTATGCTAGAATGTTCTGTGCCCGACACGTGTTTGTTTTCTTCCCACAGGAAGTTCCTGTGTTTAGGGGAGCCCCTCATGTGCTCGGCAGAGAAATCAGCCGCGCAAAGGCAACAGGACTGTCAACAATCAGTCAAAGCTCCTGTTTCAAACGGTACATACCTTTTGTATTGTATTAATTCCTTTCTTTTGTTGTATGCCTGCTTTTTACTGATGCCAGTTAGATTCAATCCTCTTTAGGTTTAATATTTTTTTGGACACACGTCTACTATCAGTGTAAGCAGCTGTTAATCATCTAAGTATGAATAATCCTCAACATATTAACTAATTAATTACATCATGATACAGAAAGCTTTCAGCACTCCTAACTATGACTCACTTCCCTGCATTAAACGGCTTATGTGTTGTATTTTGGTTTCCTCTTTAGCATCTCCAGTAAAGACACTGAAGCGGACGTTCAGCTTGTTGAAGTCACCGTCTCACAGTGACTCGTCAGCAGTCCCTTCCCACCAGATCGTCAGCCTGGTGTCGATGACGTCCCCGCGCACCTTCAGACCTCACCGAGTCTCCTCCTCACCTGCCTTTGTAGAGTTTGACATGAGTGAGAGCGGATACGGGTGAGTCCTTGTTGTACTGGTTTTCTGTTTCATTTTGTAGCATAAAGAAAACAAGATGGAATTCATTGTTTCAGTAACAAGTGGTAAAAATGCAGAAACTGGTTGTTATGCTTTTGAAAATGCATATTTAGGATTACATTTAATAGAGGCTTTCTAAAGTCTGTACCTGTGATGTGCACACAACAGTAATCATATTATGTACTTCAGTGAGTTTCTGCTTATGAGCAACTTTCTGTATCATAAAAACTGATACTTTACGTTACTATTATCTTTGCATTGTGATGCTTTCAGCTGCCTCTTCCTGCCCTCTCTGGCCACGGTGAAAGGAGTGACTGCAGATTCAATCTCAACAGGTGGAATTGGAGGAGGTAATTAATTCCTCTAGAAGTTTAACACTTGTGTATTTGTGAGTAAATCTGAATAAAATGTCTACTTGTCCCCCTCTCTTGTTTCAGACTGCCGGGGTTTCCCTCCCACAGCTGGTCTCACCTTTTCCTGCTGGTTCCAGATCAACAGGTTCAGCTCTGCGTGTGACTCCCACCCGATCCGTCTGCTGTCGGTGGTCCGCCACATGTCCCGGACGGAGCAGCAGTACGTCTGTCTGTCTGTCTCCTTCTCAGCCTACGATGGCTGTCTGGTCATTTCCACAGAGGAGGAAACATTTACATACCTGGGTAAGAGCAATACAACAGGCCATTACTTTTTCCTATTGAACTTTACACACTTATTGACTTAAATGTTGAGGAATTTGTTTGGCTCTTTGTACCCTCAGCTACTCCTTCAATGCTGTTTGAAGAAGGACTGCACAATAGTTACATAAGACTGACTGAATACCTTTCTCCTTGTCCGTTACACAGATATGATGGAGCCAGAGGTTTGCACACCCACCTCTCTGCCCACATCTCTGAGGTTTCGCTGCTCCAGCATGCTGGTCCCAGGTCAGTGGCACCACCTGACCGTGGTCATGGCCAAGGAGGTGAAGAAGAACTGCCTGGTTACAGCCTACTTAAACGGCAAAGCAGTGGGAACAGGAAAGGTATGGGGGGAAAACAAAAAAATGCAATGTTGCTATTTTGTGGTTGTGCTTAATAACTTTATCTATTAGATTTATAAATAATTCTCCAGAGGCATTTAAATGTGTGCAGCACTCAAATCCAAGACTAATTCCTCCATAGTCCCAATAGAGGTGTTGCATATTGTATCGTAACAATATAATAACTAACTTATGTATTCATGTGTTTTTCTTCATTTTCTGTCAGATGAGGTATATTCAGCCGTTCCCTGGTCAGTACGCCTCCATGGACCCCACAGCAGTGATCGATGTGTACGGACTGATAGGGACACCAGCTCTCTGGAAGGAGCATGCCGCTCTGGTGTGGAGGGTGGGTCCTTCTTACCTGCTTGAAGAGACTCTGGGCCCTGACGCTGTGCGTGTCGTTTACACTCAAGGCACCGCCTACCTGGGAAACTTTCTGGGTCTGCGCAATGCAAGTGAGTCACAGAATGTCTTAGGAATTTCTGTTGTTCACTTCCTGCAAGTAATTTCCTCGTTCCAAGTTATTTTTAGACATCACAGTGAACACCATTAGTTTGTCATAACTCACATCTGACCTGCCCTGCTGGTCGCTTGTTGGCTTGACTGGAGAAGTCACTCCAACCAGCTCCTTACAAAGATCTTTTATTGTTTTCATTTCATTTCAAACTTTTATTTATTCTCGAAAGGACACGGAGGTTTCAATCATTTCCAATGCCGTCGAGATTATAAGCAAAGTAAAACAAGCAAAAACGCAAAAAACACTCAGAATCAGTGACAAAAAACCACTGAGATCAATTATAACAGTTACAATTTCATAAAAAGTGGTGAAACTGAACTCTGGAAGAGAGGGAAGAACTCCAATCTTTAGAGTTTGCCGGAGGGAACAAGAAGATGTACAAGAAGAACGGTATAAAAATGTTTTCTATCAGATAATGATTAAAAATGGAGGCTGTTCCAGGAAGTGGATTGTGTATAAAATCACAGCTGGACTTCTAAGGCTTTGGAAAAACTTTGTAGTTTAAACGCATTTCAACATGAACTATATGAATATAACTAAGACAGTCCTGCAGCCTGATTTGAGAAATGTAAACAATTTTAAAATTCACAGCCTCTCTTTATACTGTCAGCTTGGTCTGAATCCCTAGGAATGTTTTTAAATCGGTCAGCCTGTTGGCTTTTTTTGTCTCATTTTTGTGTTCCCACCATGATGGCATGCAGTAAATTATATTGGCATGGTGCTCATTGCATGCATTCACGATTTTCTCTGCAAAACACATGATGAACATTTGTACCTCTTGTACTGATGCAGAACAACCATCGGATACTTCAAATTCTTTCTACTTAAGTTTCATGTGAGGAGAAAAAAAAAAACATGTTAGCAAATAAATGTTTTCTGATTTCTGATGTGATGATTCTGGTGACACATTGGATTCCCTTTTGTAAGGCATTTGTTCTAAAACATCCTGTGTTCTCTCACCTCCATGTTCAGGTAATGATCCAGATGCCGAGTCTCTCCCTCTCAGGCTGGTTCCTGAGGAGAGGATTTCATTTGGAATCAATCCAGCGATTTCTACGCTCACAACAGTCGCTCAGATCAGAGAGGACTACAATGAGGTGGACTGCAGGCTGATTGCTAAAGAGGTAAGGTGAGTCCATGATGAACCTGCGTGTTTGTTTCTTTGATACAGAGTAGCGATCATTATGTTTCATTTCAGATGGGGATACCATCCCGGGATCAGTCCACACCTGTGTTCCTCGCTCGAAACATCAGTCAGCACCTCAGTGGTACAGCTCGCACAATAGGAGCAGCTCTGGTTGGACATTATGGTGAAAAACACATCTCTTGAATACCTTTATTTGCCCTTTTTTTTTTAACTTCTAGGACAGTTTGTAACGGCATGTCCTCTTCCATGAAGGTGTGCGTACATTCACTCCCAGCAGTGCATCCAATGGTTTCCTGTATGTTGGTGGGCCTGCAGTTATTCTCAGTCTGGTTGCAATGGCACCAAACGACAGCTCTCTGTACGCAGCGGTTAAAGTTCTACTTTCTGTGCTGGAGACCAATTCTGCCATGCAGCAGGAAATGAAGCGCATCAATGGATACAAGGTCGGTGTGATTGAGAGAAATCAATGGAGTCAAAAACATCAAAAATCTTATTTCTGTTCTGATCTGTTCTTGTATCAAACTTTTACTGCTTACAGCTGCTTGCTTTTCTACTGAAGATGAAGAGCAGTCTCATCAGCCACAGAACCTTTCAGCTGGTTCTGTATCTGTCCAGTTCAGTGGAGCTGGTCTCGTCAGGTTGCCTGCAGAACACACCTGCTTTCCAGGCCCTGCTCTGTGACCTGGAGGTAAGCGTCCATGTTTTAGCATAAAACTTAAGAGCATGTTGGGAATCAAACAACTTTTATATCCACTTTTTATTGAGAAAGTTTGTAATTGCATCTTGAGGCTAAACATTTAAGTTTCTATCTTGTTATGCAATTTTTTTTTCAGGTGTGGCAGAAGACCTCAGACAATCTGGACATCTCGGTTCTGAACCACTTTGCTGAAATCCTCAAATCCTCAAGGTGATTTCCGCAGCTAACAGCCTGTGACCACATCACACAGAAATGTTCTAGCTTTAATTTAATGTATTATAAACTCACATGGCCGTAACACAACAAGTTAGATAACACAACAAAGAGGGTCTTGTTCTGGATTGACAGCAGACTTTATGTGCTCCTCTGTCAACATCTTCAGCCGCCTGTCATCAATATCACGAAATGTCCGACCGAAACAATCCGATGAGTTTCAGCCAGTTTGTTATGTGATTTTTCTCCTTCTGGGAACAGGCTGTGATTTATATTTGTGCTCTCTCTGTTATTCTCTCTGTGCACTTTGCAGTGACAGCGCAAATGCAGCAGTCATTCAAAGTGGAGGTCTGTTACCAAAGCTACTGTTCAAGCTTTCTGATCCTGCCGTGACTGTCAAGAAGGTTAAGATCATTTCATGTGTCATCACATCGCTGGTCAAATCTCACTTTGCTCCGCTGGACATCAGCAGGTACAGTTTTAACACTCACCATGTCAAACAAAGTGTTTGTAGGTTCCTCATAAACAGAGCAGATCACTTAAGTGTGTAGGAAAAGCTCTAAAAAATGTCCTTTATTTTGCTCAGGCTGGGGCTCTTCCTAGTCTACACGCTCCCGCCTCTAAGTAACATCGGTGAAGGTGACCAGCTGTCTGAAGGTAGTCTTCCACAGGATACATCAGGTAAGACTTTTAACACAAGGCAACGACCTTTAAGCTCCTGTGAGGAACTTTCAGTTTGTAGAGATGTTGGTGACACTTGTTGACAAAGAGATATGTCTTGTTGGTTTGATTTGTATCCTCTTGCTGATTTTGTACCGTGAATGTCTAAAACATTTCATCCTGCTTTCTTTTAAAAGTAAATTGCATCACTCCTCAATAGTGTTTGCAATTCCATTGAATAAAAAGACTTTCTGCAGTATACTTTAAACACTCTGTCTGACACCTACCCTGTGGCAGTGACTCCAGGCGTTCAGAAAATAATAAATGAACAAATGAGTCACTTATGGTCTTGTTTGCTTTTGTAGCTCACAAAAAGGCATGACTGTAGCGTTCACTAAAATCTGTTTCATAACCAGCTCTAAACACCTCACATGAGCTTCAACACCACGTCAGATGTCTCATGTATGCAGGAATAAAAACGAAATGTTACTGACCTAGACTTAACCGCTCTGTGCTTTAGCTCAGAGTTGTGATCCAGCCGGTCTCATCTGGATCCGCAACCAGATGTTACTCTCTCTTTGTGAGATCCTCCACTCAGACGGCCTGACCAAAGAGTGAGTAGCATGAGTTACTACTTAGATATCTCTCAAAATGTTACAGCAGAAACCTTTGCTCAATTTAAGTCATGTTTTGTTTTGTTCCCTAGTCAACAGAAGGTTTTATTAGATACTCTGGGCAGCGATTGGTTCCTGCTCTTCCTTCAGCCGCACCTTCACCCGTCCACCTTGAAGCTCGGTCTCGTCCTGCTCACTCACTTTCTGTGGAGTCCCGGCCAGCAGAGCGCCTTCAGAGAGGGGATCCTCCCAGCAACGCTCATAGGGAGCATGCAGGAGCCCTTTGCTGTCATGGGTATATAAAGCTGAATGATTTCTCACAGTGAAGCAGCAATAAGATTCATTCAGTCAGCCTGTACGTTAAACTGAGGGGGTACATTTAAAGTGGACTGAATACATATACAGGAAATATGATGAAACTTAACAAGCAGTGAAAGCAGAGAGTTTATAAAAACTGTTCAATCAAAGAGCCGAGTAGTTTTTTTGTTTTTTAAAATCTATTTCTTCTTCTTTCATATTGTTATTTTAATACTTTGACTAGAATCATATGATGGCTTGATTAATTATTCTGAAGAACAGTACTAAGGTGGGCAATAGATTATGTGACTTTTTACATTTTTTCTGAACATATCACATATTTTCTGCCTTGTAAAAAGATTCCTTTTTTTAACATAGTTTCACTCACCAATACTTGATTTTGCAACACAATCATGACTTGAGTAAGATCATCTATATGGAAATAAACGATGTACTGTATAAATATACACTTTGAAATTGACTTTTATAAACTTTTTTAAAGCAGACATTTAAAATTAAACACCATCGCAGTTTGTCTTGAAGGCAATGGGTTGCACATGATCTTCAAAGGATAGTCACTTAAAGCTCTTCATTATTTGATTTTCTAATAGTTTAAATACAATGTCATAACCCCCCCCCCGGACTTTTTTTTTTGTCTTAACACATTACACATAACCCTGATAAAATCCCTTTTAATTTTGCACTTCGACTATAATTCAAAATTAAGTGATGTTGATTTTTTACGTTTGGTAATTTAGGTTCACAGTATTTTAAACTTTAAATCCATTGGTTTTTTTTTGTTTTTGAGGTGTTTGCACAACCCACTATCTCTTGAAGATAGGATGACAAACTCTTACTTGAAAAGAAAAAAAAACACACTTGACAAAGGTTCTGAGGGACTGAAACGTTGTGATTTTTCTAATAAATTGGTAATACTTAGCAACTTTAAATCCATTCAAATGTTCTGAGCGCTTTCTTTTATCCTTAACCATTTTTTTAATGATCCTTGCCTTCTCACCAGACAACCTGCGAGCCAATTCCTGGTCTCACGAGTGCTCGAGCATCTCGTGTCCCGGCTTCAATGTTCTTCAGGGGCTGCTGATCAGACACCCTCACCTGCCTCAGGTGTATGAAGCCTTAGCTGCTCTGCTGCTGGGGAGGAAAGCCAGTCACACTGCAGAGGGAAACGTAAGTAGTCGTCTTCTTAGTAGTCATCTTCCTCATCTTCCCCCTCATAATTTAACGTGTGATGTGCAGGTTCCTTTGGACGACACTCTGCAGTCTCTTATTGATAGCCAGGCAGAAAACCCCGCTCCGCAGCTCTGTGTTGAAGCTGTGACAATTCTGCTAGAATTAGTCAAAGTCATCATCACACAGGTAAGAGTGTAAAGATCTGAAATCTTCTCAGTATTTATCTCCACACAGTGTGATTATGACTTTTTCTTTATGCTTTTACAGCCTGTTCCTGCTAAAAATGACATGCCAGACACTGATGCATCATGGGAGTCGCAGCTCCCAGCCAGCATGATGCAATTCCTTTGTTTGCTCCACAACCTTCGACCAAGAGATCCGCTGTGGGCCTCACCAGAGTTCCTCCATACACTAGCAGGAGTTGTGTATCCTTTGGATGGTTCAGAGGTTTGTGTAGTTCCCTGGATTTATGAAACACCAACACTTCAGGTCAGGTCTAAACATTGATCACTTTCTTTCAGGGGGATCCTTTGGTTGAGCCTCGTGTCATGAGTGAAGGTGGAGACACATGTACGAGTCATCCAAACAGAAAGCCAGTGTACGACTTCATCCGCATTCTGCTAATGGACAGTCTGCTAAACTCTTCTGCTAACACCAACGCACATCCTCTGCTTGTGCTGCTGGAGGTGAGTACATACACACAAGTACACAAAACACACACGAACAAACACACACAAGCAAAGCTAGCAAAGTATACACAGTCTTTACTAAAGAAGAAGAAACCTTAAAAGAAAAAGACTTGGGTGAAGATAGAAGTACTTTTCAAACTCCTTAACTGAAGGACAAGTGAAAAAAAGTACAGGCTCTCAAGGGTTGAGAGTATAGAAATAAAAATACCCTCTAAAGAACATTATCTGTCTATTTCTGTGAAAAGTAACTGAACCTCTTTTTGTCAGAGACTTCTAAAAACTTGAATTCTTGTAACTTTAATAAAAAAAAAAAAAAAAACATTAAAGCAGTTTGCTGAATATGAAGGACAAAAGAATTGGCTCCAATGTGCAAAATCAGTTTGCTGAAGAAAATCTTGTTGCTCTACATCTGCAATCTACTCTAAATGTAGCTCTGAGAGGCAGAACGTATTATAGATATAGATCAAAGTTGTAAAAAAAAAAAAAAAAAACTCAACTAAAATGAAACAACATGCATCATCTCCTTTAATGGACATTTAACGATTTGATTTTAAACCTACCGACCCCGGTAACGGTTTTACCTGTAACTTTATATTTTTTATTCAAATCATTGAACCAATCAGAATCAGGATCAACTTTAGAGGCCAAGTATGCTTACACACACACACACACACACACACAGGGACTCTATGTTGAAAAAACTACAACATGAAATATCAACAATAAACACAAAATGAGCAATGACTAATAAGTACAAGTAAAGGGTAAATTAGACAATAGTGCTGTGGTGGATTGTGCAAAAACCGAGATAAACCAACTTAACTTTTGCAGTACATTTTAGGCTTTATGTTAAAGTTCATATTTTGTTTTACTTTTAAATTGTCTTAAATGTAATGCCAGAATATTTAGGACTAATTGCTAATTGTAAAGGCCTTTCATCAGACTGTCCTCGGGTTCTTTTGACACTTTGTTGTCTGCATGTTAATTGCTTTTGTGATTCACTAAATGGTATTATAAAGGGGGTTTCCCTTTGTCAAGTGAAAAGCAGAAATACCTTAAAAACCTACTTCAGTACAGAAATGATTCATGATTATTTTATAGCTTCCTATGCACACATTATAAACCGTGATAAGTGTATCTAAACCCACTCATTGCACTGAAACATCAACACTAATATGTCATCATCAAAATATATTCACTCTGTCAGAAGCTCTTCAGTATTTTCTGTCAGTGCAAGACTCTCACTTCTCCAGAAGGTGCCACTCTTTGCTCAGTAACTAAAGCAGGCAGAGTGGAAATACTGTTAATAATGTGATTCACCACTAGGAGGGGGAGAAGACCGACAGGCCAAAAACTTCAGAGTGCACACACCAGACCTACACTTGAGACAACATGAAATGAGATGTTACCATCACTACCAAGACAGTTCCTATGTCAAACTGTCAAAGCTTTTTTTTTAAACAGATATGATCATGTTTTTAATTTTTATTTCACAGTTTTCCCCTGATGATGCATCGATTGAACAGAGGCAGAGTTTCCAAACGGAGCTGCTGGAGTTCATCATGGACATCATCTACATGCTCAGCCACGAGGAAGAGAACAACACTCATCTCAGCTCGCATGGTAGAATTACAAAGTGTACTCTTCTTATAGCTCACAATGAAATCACTATGTTAAGCTATATAAAAAAAAAATCTGTCATCTAAATGTATGTTGTTTTTTTCAAATGTTTCCTCTCAGATTGCAAGAGTCAGACGCCTGAAGGACAGATGAGCTCGTTAATGGAGAACGTGGTGCTCTTTAGTAGAACTCTGCTGCAGAAACTTTACTGCGGATCATTCGCGGGTGACCCGGAGAGTTTGCTCAACTTCCTCTCAGATCAGATCGGGGTGGTGAGACACAGAGAGCTTTGAATGTTACTTAAACTGCAAACTCTGACTTCTGCAAATCTGTTAATACAACTAAAATGGATTTTCACTGTGGACAAGGTTCCTTTAAAGCATTAGTAGCATTGTATATTTTGAATATAAAATCTGCCTATATGTCACTATTCTTTCTTTTCAGCTCTACACAGAATAATAACAGATGCACTCGTGTACTTTCAGGCTCTGGAGAAAGGCCGAAGTCAGAAAGAGAAGACAGTGTCAGCTCTCTACTCCTGCACCAACAAAGTCCTGCTTTATTTCTTGTCCCAACCCCGAAAATGCCAAGAAGAAAAGGAAGTGATCATCAGGGCGCTGCAGACATTCATGGAACGCTGGGACGTTGTCATGGCAACCTACAATTCCAACGTGAACTTCGTCACATGCCTTCTGCGTTGTCTGTTATTGATACGATCTGGCAGGTAAAAGTGAAACCTAAACCATCACTTATATATCCCTTTGGATTTGTCACTATATTTAAAAGTGTCACAACTTCTAATTCAAGAAGAGTTTTTGATCTTTTTACCATTTTGATAATAAACATGAGCAGAGCAAAAAAGCAGACATCCTCTGAAGTTCACCTTAATGCAACTCTTTGCACCAAAGTTTGGTGTTTCAAAAAAAAGCTTAAAAAACATTTTTTTATTGGTCCTTTACCCAAGACCTCAACCAAATCCATTATAGTTTTAACATGTAACATGACATAATGTGGTAAGGAATACTTCTGTAGGGCATTATAAAGACAAATATGAAGAAAGCAGGATTTAAATATAATCACACTGTCAAACTTTTTGCAGCTACCCTGAAGGTTTTGGATTGGTGGCACAAAAGGTGCACAACAGGAAAACGTATTCCCACCTGTTTGGTGCCAAAACCAGACTTTCTGCACGCCTCAGCAACGGAGCAGACTTAACCACAGGTATGAGCGCCTGAATGTGAGCGTTTATTTACATTCATGACCTTAGCCTGACATTTTTTGTAGATTTTCTAGCTCTTATGAAGTTTATTGAGTCCCAAGAAAACATGTGTGTTTCAGATGACAGAGAACTGGTGTCCTTAGTGGAGGCCTGCTGGTCAAAGATCATGACAGAGAGACAACACACACTGGAGGAAACCTATAAGATAGAGATCTCAGCAGGCCACACGGTGCAGACAGGGCCTGTCAGCATGACTGAAATAAGTCCTCTGTGGGAGGAGACGGCACACAAAGCCTGGCTGCTACACACAGGTGACCTCTCACTCTAATAATAACTGCAGAAAGATGAGATGCGCGCTCCATGTCCTCGGCATTTATATTTTGTTTGTATGTCTTCTCAGAGTCTCAGAAGAAAAAGCTGGCGAGTGGCTCTCAGACGAAGTTTGATGTGATCAGTAGCGCTGTCCGCTTAGTTTTGGGCAAACCGGACAAAGAGTCAGTCACAGCAGAGGTAAATAAACACTCAGAGTTTCCTTCGTCTGCATGGAGATATGTGTATCCCTTTGCGAGTGTTGGCCTCCAGGGTGAGCACCTTTTCCCGAAGTGTCCCTGCTGCCCCGAGCGCTGTGCCCAAAACACTCCTCCCAAAGTCACTGCTGTGTTTTGTGCTGTGGGCCGTCCAGCCCTGTGGGGGTGTTTGATTATTTCTTTAAATGGATTTGGATTATCACAGCTGATTGCCCCTGAGTGGGCATAGTAATTGATATCTGTTAGGCCTATCCATGGGAACACTCGCTACAACACACTGTTTGCTTCTGAAGGTTAAAGACGCGTTTATTGTTGTTTTTCCCCCCGAAACACGTGGCCCACATCATTAGTTCCCCCACAACGCTTAAGACGTCGAGCCATCTGGAGCAGGGAGCGGGGACATATTACTCAGGCACACAGGCATGAAATTACCGCGTCTGTGTGTCTGTCTCACCCCCACAAACTGTGTGTGTGTGTGAGTTCTCTCGCCGACAGAAATCAGGTTGGCAATTATAGTACTAGCAATCTGATGAAAACATTATTCATTTGATGTTATTCTTTATCATATCAGTCTTTGACAGGCTATCAGAGAAGGTGATGAATTGTTTTTTCCGTCTGAGAGGCAGAGAAGAAGAGGGAGGGACGTGCCTTCTCCCTCTCCGCCGTGTGGTGCAACACTTTGCGCCGTCGAAGCAGCATGCAGCAAATGTTCAAAAAAGAGATGATACTCAATCAGTAGTGGTCAGCCGGTCTGCTCATTTTCCATTCATCCTCATGAAGAAAACAAGTGACTCATTAATTAATTTCTGGATCATCAACTTATGACCTTTGGTTGGCGAGTTATGAGCTTGTGGGGAGTCTCTCTTTTCGGTCACTGGATCCATAGTCATGCGTTTCCACAGAGCCCCGCTCATAGTTTCCGCGTCTCAGATATCTACTTTTATGAAGAAAAAAAATAACCGTTTTAAAGCCGACTGTAGGTAATGAATGAGAAAAGAGAGACTGATAGGCAGACTGTGTCCTCAGTCAAGCTTCAGTGCAATTCTTCCAGAGATTTATTTCATCAGCGAATGCAGTTTCCATAATCATATCTGTGTCCTCATATTAGAAAGATAATTAACAGCACTAATGATCACGTTAAGTTCATTACACATTCACTGCCAGCCCAGAATGAAGTTGACATTATGTTGCCTTATCATCAAAGGTGGCGTATTGTTGGGAAGTCATTAAAATGGAAATGAGTGTGATGTTCTGATGTTAATTGCAGAGGGAAGAGATGAGTTATGTATTTAATGCAGCATTTAAAAAGCCAATGAGGTTCCTATCTGCTAAATAGGGTAATTAATGCTATATATTACTTATGTTTGTCCAAATGAAGGAATGAAATTACGAGATGATGACGCTGTCTTGCTGTTTATCTGTCGCAACACGGCTCTAGTCGCAAACTTCATTATTACTCTCTTTTTTGTGTCTGTAATATTTCTATAATCTCCCCTCAAATTACTCCTTTATTTCTTTCTCGGCACAACTTCTCATTTGGATAGGCAGCCAGTCATTTAGAGAAACAAATTTCCATTCTCCAGGGGGCTTGTCAAAGTTTGTTGTCAACTTTTCACGCCTGAGTTTGTACGGAAATTATGTGGAATGTTTTTGTTTTTTTGTGTGTGTGTGTGTGTGCATCTCTTGTATTACAGAAGTAGCTGTTTTATTGTTGTACTTGAAATCAATTACTGCGTTCATGTGGTTACAGCACAAAACAGGAAATTAGCTCGGTAAATAAGACTCGATAGAAAGAGTTACTGCATGTTCATTCAGTCAATTAAATGGCTTTCCTGGGTCAGCTGTGAAGATGGACACATGTTGTTTCACTAGTCTCTCAGCGAGCACTGCTGTGATGATGGGCTTAATGAAGCAGTTAACAGTCAGAATATGATCCCAGTGTGTCTGCTGAACATGAGCATCCTGCAGTGTCAACACGCCTCGGTTTTGGCTTTTTCCATTTTTTTCCTTTTCTTTTCTCTTTTAATCGCACACACACACTCGCACACTCTCTCACACAAAATAAAAAGTGCACACTTTTACCTTGCCCCTCACTGTAGCGTGGCTCAGTGATATTAATGTTTATGCTAATTAGATCACAGCAACAAATGATTACATTTCCAGACAGGGTTATTGTAGGACTGTAGCCACTAGCTTATTTTGCCCAGTGAATGCAATTTACAACAGATGTAATTGTATGAATGCATTGTAATTACATGAGGAAACAACAATATCATTACGAATCTACAATCTCTGTGAATGTGTTGTGTTGTTTGGTGTGTAACATATGAGTTAGAGGAAGAGCGATTGTGCGTCTCGTTCTTTTCATTTGCACCTCTCCTTTCATTGTAGGAGTTTCTGTCGTACATGGAGTCACATCGACAACGAGGCCACGGCATGTTTGTGAATATGAGGACAAACCACTCACAGGTGTGACAGAGACGTAACATTCAATACATATTTACGTAAATATTGTTTTACAGCTGGGGTTGGATTTGCATTTTTCTTTTCTGTCTTATGTGTGTTTGTATTTCTGCTCGCAAGGTGCAAGCCAGTGAGTGGGAGCGAGTGAGCTCAAAGTGGCTGCATGAAGAGTCCGAGCTGCTGAGGGAGAGAGCTATATTCGGACCTCGCCCAGGGGTGCTGCTGAGCCGAGATTGGGTGCAAGACGCAGCCGAAGGACCCAACAGGACCAGACTGCGCATCCGCAGAAAAGCTCTGAGGCGATCAAAACGGGTAAAGCTCTTTTAGTGTAAAGTGTGACGTGTGAAGCCAAAACGTGTGAGTTTTCAACCTCTAACAGAGCCATTTGTTGTTACCACAGGTGCATGGAACGCTGTGTCTGAGTTTAAGGACCGGCATGTCTGAGGAGAACAAAAGCCAAACCGAAGGGGACACAGGTAAAGAAAAGATACAGGAATTTAAACTTCAGTATGATGCGAGGTACGATGTGGACACCTGTTTTAATAACTGCCTGGTAACAAAACAAAGCTCCTAATTTACTGTTTTAATTACCAACATTTGAAGGCATCTCCTGCACACTGTCTTAATTGCACAGATACTTTGGCAACATGCTGATAAGTTGCTAATTTATTTGTGCAATTTAGACTGGTTAATCACATCCCTCTCTTACATTAGTGTGTGTTATATATGAATGGACAACAGCTGCCCTCTCTGTTTGTTTAGTGGCAGCTTTGAGATCTGAAGTTTGCTAAAAAAGCTTTGATGCTTTTCAATGCTGTCAGACATTAAAATTACAGAGATGATATCATTTTTAAATATATGGGGTATCTAAAAGTGTCAGATTTTCAAAAATGTTGACAATCATACTTTGTGACAGAGCCCAAGATCCTGTGTGAAGTTGGAGCAGAGGCAACAGAGGATGAAGAGGAGAGAGGACAGGATTGCGACCATCTGACCTTCTTCCCCGTTCTCAATGAGACTTCTTCTGTCACCGAAGGTCAACCTGAATCTTTAATCCAAGAACCGTGCTCTCAGACATCAGACTGCCCCGGCATACGCATCATCCTGCAGGAGCTGGACCCCGGAGAGGAGGTACTGTAGCAGGCCGTGTTGGTATGTTTAGGCTAAAAACAACATGCCTAAACACAAGCACAACTCCTTCTCAGGCTGCTAATATTCACAATCATAATTATCTGATGTAGACTAAGGGATTCCAATAGCCCAGCGCTGCTATCAGAATTTCATCTTTCCTCATTAGTGTAATGTTTTTATGTCCAGGCCCAGCTCAGCTCTTCTCATTCTTCCAGTGTGTTAGAAAGCAAGGCACATGTTGACAGGGACTCTCATCGCTCCGGCAACCAGCCGCGGCTTTTAATGTTTCTGACAGAAGTATTAATAAAAACAGTAGGAGGTGATGCAAGCTGTCTTACATCCTCTTAGTAAGTGTGTGATGTGTGCAAATGCGTCCTGTTGACTTGCAGCGGTTCAGTGTGAGAGTCCTGCTGAGCTTCCTGTCAAATGAACACAGTCATTAGCTCTGAAAAATGCACACACACGGACTTACACACACACAAAGGGAGACCCACTCATAATTAGCTTGCCAGCGCCAATAGTGTGATTATGACAGTAATGTGTGTGGGGAGAAATCAATGGTCTGACATTAGGCTCTCAGTCAATAAAAGTCCTCCTTTTCTCTCCTTCTTCCCATCATCAGCTAAATCACCAACAGACTGATAACGCATATCTGTCCAGAGCACAGTAAAAAGATAAGGAAACAAGTTTATTGTTATGTATTTAATCTTTGATAACAATAAATTTAACTAGTTTTTTTTTTTTACTGCCATTGTTGGGAACAGTATGCCTGATGCCAGTTTGTATTCCCCGATGGACGCTGCCATAAAATCCGATCATGATATAGCTCAATATAAGATTTCTTTGCAATCTAGCCGAGACTCCTTTCTCTTGACTCCTCTTAAATGCTCTCAGACGAGACGACAAAGTGATATTATCCATCACAGCGTGGCTTTATGTGTGCATCCAGACAAGAGGTTCTGATCACTTAGCAGGTTTCCTATTGTGTGCGTGGCAGTGATTAATACTCCTAATAATGACCAGGCCTGCTCGTCTCCTCCTCCACCCGGAGTGTGACTCCGTGTCAGGGAGGGTGGGGAGTCTGATTTGATTAGTATAAATTGTGAGGGGCCTTCGGGTATGTTGGGGCCCCATATGTTTGTTGGGCCCTGTGTCCCAGGGGGGCTGCAGAAGGGCCAACACAGGGAGACGGCCAGGTGCACACACTCACTGTGCAATGAGGGGAGACAATAGAATTAGCCACACATTATCCCGATGCAGTTAGCATTAGCTACGACCTGCGCTGAAAGCGGCATGTGGGTCCACTTTGGCTCTGGATGAAACACACTGTCACACAGCTGAAAAGGGTGGGCGGGGTCTTCTCCTCCCCATCAATCAGCTCTGATAATGAAGTGTTCAACTGTGTCTTTTTAATAATGATTAGAATATGTGATTAAAATGATCAATCAAGTAAAGCCTGAAGTGCCTGTGACGCTGCCATGTCATGTCCCAGGAGAGAAAAGTGCTGATGTGTATTGTGCCTCTCACATACGGTTTAACGTATCTCTATCTCTCTCTCTCTCTCTCTCTCTCTCTCTCTCTCTCTCTCTCTCTCTCTCTCTCTCTCTGTAGGTAAAGGCTAAGATGTGTGTAGTGATGGCGAGCGGCCTCAGAGTGACAGAGGGGGTGCTGCTGTTCGGGAAGGAGAGCCTGCTCCTGTGTGAGAGATTCACTCTCAGTCCTGCTGGAGACATTTGCTGCAGAGAACACCACCCCAGCAGGTAGAGTCGTTACAGCAAAACATGCCGCGTGATGAGCCTAAATTAGCTTTCTTAGTTGCAGAGGTGGCTAAAATCACACAAGTCAAGACATTACATAAAAACACTGGGCAAAAAACATCTAGGTACATAAAACAAGACATCCAAAATACTTCAATCAGTTTTTAAAAAAGACTCAAATTTAATTATTTTACATAAAATATATTTAAGAAGGGTGATTATCATACTCAATTATCATACACAAAATGTGGGTTTTAAAATGTAAAAGAAAAGCATCTTGTAAATGTAAGACACAGAAATTATTGAAGTGTAGCAAGTACAATTTAAAGGGTTCAGAACAATGAATCCTCATGTTCAGGTACTTGAAATTCTACTTAATTACGGTAACAAATTCTGCACTTCATTAATTTCCACATGTGCTCAGTTGTCCTAACGCATCATCTATCATCTTTTGTGTCTCTCTCTTCTGTCAGCGTGAGGGATTCCTTTATTTCCAGCATGCTGAGTAAAGAGCAGCTGACAGCCCGGTGCAGACACTGGCCCTATGAGGACATCAAGGAGGCCCGCTTCATGCGTTTCCTTTTAGAGGTCAGACATCCCAAATGCTCCAGCAGCAGATGCCTTGTTTAACATGCATTTGATTGAAATCATGTTTACACAGGATTTAGTTTGATAATATTTACATTTTATGTTACTTAACCTTTTAGATCATGCACCTTTGTTTGCATTTGTTATTGCTCAATGATTTGTAATGCCTTTTAAACAAACAGACAGAGTACAGACAATTCAATATATACAAGCTCAGCTATGTCCCAGAAGCCCCGCCCACAATCAGCCAGGATTTCATACTCAAAAAATACTTGATATTTTACTTGATTAAAATATGAAGATGTTGAAAGTTAATTTGCAAACAGAAATTTAGAATAAATGTGTCTGTTTATATCTTTGTGTTATATCATCCAAAGACAATAAACCCAATGAGTTGTTCTGTAAGAGAGATGTATTCTTTTGAAGGGAGCGGATCGGTTAAAATACCTTCTAGAGACAAAACAACAGATACCTGTAACTCTACTTGATTTCTGCGTTTTGAGTTACAAGAACTCCTCTTTGCCTCCCTGTTACTTTCAGGATAATGCTATCGAGGTCTTCATGAAAACTGGGCATTCAGCCTTCCTGGTGTTCGTGAATAGAGACCACGTTTCTGCGTATAAAAGGTATCACATTAATATTCCTGAGACTTGATGTTAAAAAAAATAGGTATTTTTAAATACTATTCTGAATCACATCTTAACTGTTTCCCCGTGCAGGTTGTGCATGGTGGTGCCGGCATTAAAAGGCAGAGGGGTTGCTGAGGTCATTGCAAATGCCAGGTAAGAGTATAAATGTTGTCACAGTCATCCAACAAAGATATTTTAAGACCATTGCATCATGTAGGATTCTTGTCTTTATTGAATCAAAAACTTAGAAAATACAATAAAGTAGATGTGTGATATAAATTCAAATGCTGTGTAAATACTGTTGAAGTGTTACAGGCTGCCTTAAGACCAGCTCAGACCGAAGACTAGTAAAAGTAAAACGTGCAATGTGCTGGTGCATAACGCTCTGAAACCTTCCAGATTAAGACCAAAACAATGAGAGGAGACGGTGTCAGCGTTCTGTCTGTGTCATGGAAACATGTAGCATGTAAATCTGTTAAGTGTGTGCTTAGTTGCATTCAAACAAAACCATCCGCTTTCTGAAGAGTTGTGCAGATTTTATCTGTGCAATAGAACTGTTGTAAAGCAATTGGTTAAAAAAAAAGTTTTATTTCTGTTTCGGTGCTTTCCTCATTCAATCTCTTTCTTATTTGAGCACCGCTGCTTTCTCCTTGCTGCTTGAGCAGGGGGAGGAGCGAGCGAGTTTGAATGGACCGTTAACAAACTTGTCATACTTGTTATATCTATACATCTTGAGTCAAACACACAAGGCTTTTCCCAAAATAGAGGATGAGGTGATCCACTTTTTCCTTCATCCAAAGCTCTACTATATTCACCAGCTCACAGTTTGTATCTGACTTGTCCAGCTGACTCCCCCCAGTGAGCACATTGGCTGTTAAACAACATAAGTAACATGCCCTTTGTTCTAGAGTCGACCGCTGATCACTTCACACCGCTGCGTCTTTCTTAAATGATCACAAGTCTTAAGTCTGAACAAGGCTCCAACTAAAGGTTAAGATGAAACCTGCAGCTCCTTTTTTAATTGACTTTCCTTATTCTCCACACATCCTGATTGACTGCGGCCACTGAGTTTGGCACCATGAGTCCTTTATAAGTATTTTTCCTTTTTTCCTCACACATGTCACCATCTCCCCCTCTTCCTCCTCTTCTTTTCCCTCCTCCTGCTTTCATCTCTGTCTGCTCTTTACATTTCTTGAAGCATTTTCCACACAGGTTGTTTTTGTGGACAAGGAACACTTCTTCTTTGGGTTCTGATTTTTCCTTTAACATCCCGTCAATGTCTGCCTGAGTATAGGATAGAGGATTTCTCTTAGTATTCACCTTATTGAGGTTATGTAGCTCTTTCAAGCACTCTGGTATCTTAGTGAAGAGGTTATCAAAGAGGCCTAACTCCTGGAGACTGTCCAGAGCTGCCATGGAGGGGGGCAGGGTGTCCAGCTGGTTCAAACCCAGATTGAGACTCTTGAGGCCGGCCAAAGAACCCAAAGTGGAGGGTAAACCTGCCGATGTTAGGCAGTTGTTTGAGATGTTTAGGTGGGTCAATCCTGCGAGGTTTCCGATGGACTCGGGCACAGACTCCAGTTTGTTGCTGTGTAGATCGAGCCACCTGAGTGACGAGAAGCTCCCGATGTTATCTGGGAGTTTCCGGATCATGTTGCGACTGAGATCCAACTCGTCCACGTTGGTGAGTTTGAGGATACACTTCGGGAAAGTGATTATTCCCATCTTGCTGAGGGTGAGTCTGCGCCGTCCTTCTTGGGTCATCCGTATCGCCTTTTTGGCGATCTTGAGGGTCACCTTTGTCCCTTTGGCTCCCTTTCCTTTGGGCATGGCACTGCAACACACATTAAATAAATGTTCAGTTCAATTTAATTTAGAGATGAGCCTCTTTTTTTTTTTGTGATCGTCTGCTCCCAAGAGGCTGTCCAAGCTTCACCACCACACAGTGCTAAAGCATATAGATGTGTTGTGTGCATGTTTATGTGTAAGTATGTGTGTGTAAGGCTGATGTGATTTATTCAAAGGGCTTATGTATGGCCCGGGGCAGTAGAGAAAGCCTGCTCTCTGAGGTATCAGTGCCTGAGCGGTGTGTGTGTTTCTCTGTGAATGCTGTGTGTCGCAGTGTTATGTCTGCACTAGTGTGTGCTCACCCAGTGTTGCCCATGGGTGTATTTAAGAGCACCACTCTCTAATTAAGGCTAATGCAGGGGAACAATGGGAGAGAGGCGACACTGGTTAATACAGCAGAAACAAATGAGTGCTGATGCTCCTTCCACGTTCAACTGATTGAGCTGTTTAGCTCGTTTCAGGCCAGGACTGTGTGTGTGTGTGTGCGTGTGTGCGTGTGTGCGTGTGTGCATGCGTGCGTGCGTGCGTGCGTGTGTGTGTGTGTGTGTGTCTGTGTGTGTGTGTGTACATAGATGTACTGTACTACAGTGCATGTGCACAAAGAGTCAAATCAGGGCTTTGATAAATGATAGTTTGGAGGTGTATGGTGTGTGATGAGGGTTTCGCTCTTCTCCCCTCCTGAAAGAGCAAGTTGTGTGTGTGTGTGTGTGTGTGTGTGTGTGTGTGTGTGTGTGTGTGTGTTTGTTTGTGTCTGTGTTACACCCCAAGGCCCTCTCTCGCCTCATTCATCATCCTCAGGATGAGAGAGGTTATCCACCGGTGCTTGTTCCTATTATAACCTCCTATAGAAAAACTATTGCATGAAATTATTGCCTGCAATTAGATAACACATCCTGGGCCAAATGCAATGATTGATTTAGTGTAGTTTTACAGAACAATGTGGTCAGGAGTTATTGGACAAGAGGAGGTTTTATTGGTGTTAGAAACAGTGCACAGAGACAGTCACCTCGCAACTTATTCAATGAGTAGCCTGTGAGGAAAACACAAGTCTGTAAATCATTTGTGAAAAGAAGAAGAAAAGTGTTTGAATTTTTCAGATCTCACATTAACAGATGTCACTCTGACGCAGGCATACAGAGCTTACATCAGGCTTCTCTTATTCAGTCAGTGTTTGATCATCGTGTTACGAGGGGGCTTCTCAACCCATTCATTACCTTTTTCTGCTGCTAAGCACCAGTGAGTATATATTATAGTTTAAACTCTACCTGTTTAAGCAGAGGGACTTAAGAAGAATCCTACTGAATAAAAAGATGTTGAAGGTGATATTTTGTTTGTTAAAGACAAACTTCTTCCCCTCTATGATAAAGGAGGTTTTTAACACATTTAAACAGTCTGACATTGTAAATGTAAAAGGTGAGGTCTTGGCTTTTAACCTTTTTGAAGATTTATACCTTTAAGAAAAGTATTTTACAAACCTGCTTTTAAGGCCCTTTGCATGAATCTTGTTTTCATTGCAGTAGCTTCGCCTTCCTTATTTTGATTCAAACTTTCATTTACATTTAAAATCTAAATGAAGACATACTCACTGCACTTTATCGTCCTTCTTCCCTGGAGTTGTTGTAATCAAGTAAACGTCTTCAGCTATAGAGAAACACAGCAAGTGTTTTCTCCTGTGAGCTGGCCATTTATCTCCAAGCCTGTCCCCTCTGTGTGTGAAGAGAAAACTCCATAAGTGTAGTCACAATGTTAAAGCAGTTAAACAAGACACACCTTAAAACTTCACTCAGCATGTAGAAGTTGTGCAGAACATACCTTGTAATCCTGTCTCATGCGATGAAGCGAAGAGAGAGAAGGTCAGGAAAGCACAGCTTGTGTGGATCAACATTTCCCTTACCTCCCTACAACAAACAGGGAAAGTCAAGATTCCTCTTGTTTAATTGTGTTACTTAGCAACCGGGGTGCTTGGCGCCAGGACTTTATTGCTATGTTAGTGGCCACAGAGGGGGAAGAGATTTCAGGAGCGGTTTAATGTTTTCTCAGTCTGGATTAAACAGGTTTAGATCGATGTAAAGATGTTAATGCAAAGATGTATCTGGAGGTTAATTTCATCCAAAAACAAAACCTGGCACCGGATTTTGAAACGAGGTGTTTTGATAGAGCAGTATTTCTACTCAGTCGTTTGTTAGAGAGCAACTTCACAGCGTCTGTTAAAGGGATTGCTCAAGTTACTCAAGTCTTTGAACAAAAAGCTGACTGAACAAAAAAAAAAAAACAGCTGGAGAAGAACGTTATGTTTATCTTAGCTATGGAGCAGAAACATCCTTTAATAATCAACTTTATTTATGTAACACATTTCTTAGCAGGAATATAAAGTTCTTCCAAAAATACTGAAAACAGTAAAGAAAGTAGATTTTCAAACAGCAGGGAAATATAGACGGATAAGACAAAGAGTTAAACACGGGATTAAAGCAGCTGATAATGAAGAACCTTCTTTACAAAGGAGGAAGGAGGACATTTAGGAGAGGTTGTAAAATATGCTAAAGATGTGGCCTGTCTTATTGTAATGGTCAGTTTGCCAGAGAAACAGTCTCGGGGGGACCGGTCGTCTTTACAAGTCGGCTGCTTCCACTGATGTCAGGAAACACCCAGAAACATTGAGGGTCAAAGATCCCTTTTATATTTTGTAGGAAGGCCATTTAAAGCTCTCAAAGGTTTTAAAAATCTATAAAATCTTCAAATCAACATCATAGAAAACGGGCAGCCAGTGTAACCTGAGAAGCACAGGAGTGACGTGCTGTTGTTTCTGAGTGCCTGTTAAACATCCAGCAGATTTAGCAGAGATAACTTTTGTTAGGATTTGGCGCTTTACAAATAACATTGATTGATTTACATCGCCATCAAACCAAGATCTGCATCAGTTGTCACTCCAAGATTTTTAGCTTTCAGTTTGATATTGTTATTTAGTCTTCAGAGTTTCTTTTTCTTTTTCCTGTTTGACTTGAATCACTTACCTCCACAGGTCTTTTAAAGCAGAATATCACTCTAGTCTCGTCTTTAGAAGCTGACTTTGTCAATAGAGATTTGTCAGACAAAGTTACAGTGCTACTATATTTTCCTCTCAAACTACAGAAGACACCGCGCTACATCTCTACTCGTAATTTATGCGTCCTGCTGTAGCTCACCTTTAGTCCCGTAACTGCTCTTACAGCTGTGTACACAAAACTCTCTGTTTCCCTCACTCAAGTCCTGCTTCAGGAATCTGTTGTGTTACATTTCAACACTGGTTGCTAGGTAACAGGGCAAGCAAAATAGCTGTGTTGCTAGGCACTGCTCATATCAGCCTCTGATGCTAACTCAAGGTTTTTTTTTTTGTTTTTTTTTTACTGTGCTTTAGGAAGACTCCAGTGGTTGAAAAGACGGCCCTTGTTAAATGGCAGGTAATGAAAGAAACACGCACAGAACACCCGTTTCGTCTTTGTGTGTTTTATCTGTCTTTGCTCGCAGATTAACTTCTAACTCTTTGGACATCATTAGGAATCGCAAATAGGTTTAGCAGATACACAGAGACACACTTTCCTTTAAAATGTGATAAAGACGCTAGATTTTAGAGTGCACTCACACACTACTGGACTCGTAGTTGATCATTATTCTATTTTTTAAAGGCTTAATTTTGGGCTTTTTCATGCCTTTATTTAGAGACAGGACAGTGGATAGAGTCTGAAATCAGGGAGAGAGAGAGAGTTACAGAGAGTGGGGACTGTAATACGGGAAAGGAGCCACAAGTCGGATTCGAACCCGGGTCGCCCTCTTTGAGGACTACAGCTTCTGTACATGGGGCGCACGCACTAACTATGCACTACTGGTGCCCCCGAATTGATCTTAATTCTTGACAAAGCCTATTATAAATAAGGAGAAACGCTCTCTCTCACACACACACACACACACACACACACACACACACACACACACACACACACACACACACACACACACACACACACTGATAAACATGTATGTGAACTAACATGGTTCATTAAATTCAATAAATAACAAAAAGAAAGGGAAAAGGAAAAAATCCACACTTTTTTATTATCCCCTCTTATTGAAAATCCACATAAAAAAAAGTATTTTTTATATATGGTGCAAATATTTAACAAGTCATACTTTGATATTTGTATTTTTTATGTATTTTTCTGTTGATTTCAGTGTTTTGTATAACAATCAAACTGTTTTAGTAAAATGTTCTATGAAACTTTGATACCGACAAAGTAAAAAAAAAAAAAAAAAACACGACTTCCATGTCTGTTGTGGTATTCCTGTGTTTTGTAATGTGGTTGTCTCCTTTGTATAACTCTTTTTTTTTCTGTCCTCCAGAGAGGGGAAATAAGTAACTTTGAGTACTTGATGCATCTGAACACGATCGCTGGGCGGACGTACAATGACCTCATGCAGTACCCGGTCTTCCCCTGGGTCCTCGCTGACTACCGTTCAGAGGTGACATCACACACAATGACACGTTTGTCTTTACCGTCGTTCATATTTATTGATATGGTAATAAAAGTATTACAACTTTGGTTTATCTTTTCCCATGACAGACTCTTGATCTGTCAAATCCTGCAACTTTCCGTGACCTGTCTAAGCCAATGGGAGCTCAGACGGAGAAACGGAAACAAATGTTCATTCAGAGATATGAAGAAGTGGAGAACACCGAGTGTGAGGGTAAGTGTTCATCGTTGTCCTTTTTATATTTTTCACTTTAGTGTTGTAGTACTCGAAATCGGTCTCGGAATCAAAAGCGTTTTTACTCGGACAGAATTTAAATCAAGATCAGTCAAGACCACCACTGAAAGTTTATTTTTCCTCGTCATTACTGTGATGAGAATGAAAACACCTCTTTCTAAAATAACAAATAACTTTAAAATTTTTACTCTGCAGGAGATATGTCGGCACGCTGCCACTACTGCACCCACTACTCCTCGGCCATCATCGTGGCCTCCTTCCTTGTCAGGATGGAGCCGTTTTCACACACCTTCAAGACTCTGCAGGTGAGGCTGTGGACCCCAAACACCTCAAAGTGCAATGAAATAAATCCAAATGAATCAGATCATAGTTGGATAGGATTTAAAATTATTGGTCTGTGGGGATTTCTGGATGTCAGATTAGTTGAGAACAAAAATTTACTTTTTTTCTTTATTAAACGACTTGAATAGTTTGTGCCCCAATGTTCATAATTTACTTTAGTTTTTAGGAGGCCATTAACAATATTGAAAAATAAAAATGGCCATTTGATGTAGTGTACAAGAGTTAACGTAAAGCAGTTTTTAATCTGCAGTATGTCGGCAGGTCACAGTTTAAATACATAGTTATAAAACAACACTGTTCTCTGGGTCTGAGTTTTTAGTCTAAAAACAAAAGAGCGACAGCAGCACAATAAACAAGTAACAGACATAAAACAGAGAGCAATTACAAACACAAATCAACACATCCTGAGTCACAGAGCAGAACAATCATTAACCAAACCATCTACAACTTAAAGATCCTACTTTAGGGAATACTCTGAATACAATCACTGCTCATAACTGTTGTGTCTTAAATCTTGTAGACTAATGTAAGAAATTCAAATGTATTGTGTTTTATTACGATTCCACTTTCCGAAGAACCTCCTGCAAACCACAGTGTCAATGGACATTCACAACTTTGGCAGGATTTTCTCTCAAACATAGAATCGATATTATATTGGCTGTGGCTCAGTGGTAGAGTTGGTCGTCTCTCAACAGGAAGGTCTGGGATTCGATCCCCGGCTCCTGCAGCCACATGTCCGATGTGACCTTGGGCGAGACACTTAACCCCTTATTGCTCCCTCTCCTGTTACTGTGTATGAATGGGATTAGTTCGTTCTGATGGTCACTTTAAGTGTGTGGATGTGACAAAACACTTTGAGTAGTCAGAAGACGAGAAAAGGGCTATACAAGCTCAAATCTATAAAAGTATCTCCTCAAAATGAGTGTTTTTTCTCTCCTTTTCCCGAGCTTGATTTTGGTAGGAAAGCAGATTACAGAAAGATTTTAATATATATGCAAATAATTACAGAAAGCATCTAAAAGCAGCCAATGCAAATAGCCACAGATTTACCAATTTACAATACAGCATCCAATTGATTATAATGAAAAGGCATGCATATTTGATACTCGGAATAAAGCAATAAAGATGTTAGTCTGGTGAATTACGGCGCCTTTTTTTATATATTTGAAGCACATAACAGCCGTGTAGTAATATCCATAACCAGATTTACATCTCTAACCGAGTTTAGCGCTATATATGCTATTTTCATTCATTGAGGTAATTGTTTTACTCCAAATTACATTCTCTCTCACGAGGTTTGCTTCGTAGATTATGGAATTTTTTAAGAAAGATGAAAAGCTTCCCTCAAACAGCAGCTGCAAATATTTCCTGCTTACATAATACAATGAAGACGATAAAATATGGTTCTCTCCGCCGAATCGGGCAGACGACTTTATTAATATGCCGATTGCAAAGTTTGGTTTCCACAACACGCTGAGCAACTGTTGTGTCTTGTCTCCACACAGGGAGGCTTTGATATCCCCGAGCGTATGTTCTACAGCGTGAAGAAGGAGTGGGAGTCGGCCTCCAGAGACAACATGAGCGACGTCAGAGAGCTGATCCCGGAGTTCTTCTACCTGCCGGACTTCCTGCTCAACTCCAACCACATCCAGCTGGGTCAGACACTAAACCATAGTCTCTTTATCTGAATGAACGTGTGAATTTCCTGTGAAGACATTTCCCCTTTTTGAAGCCCCTTTTTGAGTTATGTCCTCCTCATGGATAAGGATCAAAGCATCGTTGTATCTTTTTGTTCTCCGTGTCCACAAATCCCATGAAAGATCAAAAAAACAATGCATTATCCTCCAACTAGAACCATCTGTCCTACCCTATTTGTGGCTGACAGGCATTTCTTTTCTGCAACATGTACACCTCTGTAGTTCATTATTTTATTTAACAGGGGCCATGCACAATTGTTGAGCCAGAGTTAGCTATAAAGATAATTTCACATCAGTGTTTCCGAGGCAGTTAGATCTAAAAAATAAAAAAATAAAAACATCCCACAACACAAACACAAACTACTAAAAAATACAAACTTTACAAACAGGATGTCACATCAAAAATGACATTTTACAGAACAACTTCACGTTCTCTTAAAGACTGTTCCATACAATCTCAGAATCAGGTTTTATTGCCAAGTACATTTCCACATACAAGGAATTTGACTTGGTGTATTGGTGCTAAACAATTAACAAGGAAATAACACAAAATCTGTGAGGTTTGTATTTTACAAATACTGAAACTCATCTCTGATATGGGTGGGAATTGACTGCCACTCTTCTGTGACTAACTGAAAATGCTGATTGTCCAAAAATACAGGAGGCAAACTGTCACCTTTGGCTGAAGCCCTGGTCTCCCTAGCGTTGTTCCTACACACTGTTTGAGTAATGGTGGGGCCTGATCATGTATTAATGTATAAACATACATACATAAATTAATGTATGACACGTCTGCACAACAGAGAAAGCGGTCAGCGGTCAGCGGTCAGTAAATTGTCCATAACTTATACCGGTAATTGAAACCTAATATCCAATACTATTTATATGATTAACATGCAAAACGTAATTGATTGAAACACCCTGGCAGTGTAGCTTTTAAAGTAGTTTTTGGACATACATGGAGGTACATAAAATAATTCTAAAGATAAATATTCTCTAGTTTTACAGCCAATAATGGATTTAACCTGCTTTATTCATTGAAATGACCCTTGGAGTCTTCTTGTAGACTCCTTTGCTTTTTTGTTTAAGGTGTATATTTTTAGACTTTTTGATGAATAAATGATAACAAAGAGAAGGGATAATGTGCTGCAAAAGGCTCAAATAGTTGTCAAACCCTGGCCTTTGTGGTGGAGACTCTGTAGTGATGGATGTGGCGTGATATGAGAAGCAAATCAGAAAAAAAAAAAATCTTTTCAGTTTTCTGGTATGTGGACATTTGAATGTTGCCGTATAGGTTTTAAATTGGAGGGGGAAAAAAAATTAAAAGCTGCCCCATAGTGATGTGTTGTATCCAAGCATAATGTATGTTGTGTTTTCTCACACCTCTTTCAGGCTGTATGGAGGACGGTACCCCTCTGGGCGATGTGGAGCTGCCTCCGTGGGCCAAAGGTGACTCCCAGGAGTTCATTAGAGTCCATCGAGAGGTCAGTGACACCGACCGCACCAAGCCTGCCTCTTACATAGAGGGTCTTCTCCCACAAGACCTAATAATGTTTATCAATACAAGCTGTTGTATTTACACAGAAAATGCATTGTTACAGTATCTTACACAAGTATCCACTGTAATCGTGCTGATTGCACTCAGCCTGGTTGTCTCTATTTTCTCTGCCACTGAATGAGAGACAGATCTTATTCACCACAGCAGTGGTCCTTTTTCACATATTCTCTCAAGGCCATCGTGTCCCATTGAGTCTTTTAGAACTCGCTCTCTTCCACAACAGTGTTCAGATTCATTTTGTTATCAAAGAAATGCATGAAAAGGCTTTTTAGCTGATGTTCAGATGAAGGACGCTGAAGGACAGAACGCCCATTTAACACCATTCAAGGAAGGCACAAGACTCCTCATTTCTCACAATGCCTTTTTATCTGCCTGAATATTTCCTTCTTTAGTCTTTCTCTCTCTCTCTCTCTCTTTCTCTCTCTCTCTCTCTTTCTGTCTTTAGCCTGTCTGTCGTCATTCTTTTATTCTTTCTTTCTTACCATTTTTTCTTCCTGTCTTTCTATTTGTCTTTTATTTGTCCTTCTCCTATCGCTCTCCTTTTTTCTATCTTTATTCTGTTTTATTTTCTTTCTTTCTCTTTTCTTTCAGTCCACTCTTTTTTTTTTTTACTTTTCATGCTGAACTTGTTTCTTCCCGTCTTTCTACTTGTCCTTGATTCATTTTTCTTTCTTTTTGTCTTTCCATCTTTTTTTTTCTGGTTTGCTTGCTTAACTTCTTTCTGTCTTTCCTTTTTGCTTCCTTCCTGTCTGTCTTCCTTTTTTTCTGTCTTTCTTTACTTCATTTATCTTCTTTCCCTGTGTCAGGTCATCATAATATCTCTTCTTCTCTCTCTATTCCCCTTGTTTCTTCAGTGTGACCCTCCCTTTTTCTGTTCCTGGGGCATCTAAGATGGTTATCACTCTGTAATCTACTGAACTACTCATATTGCCCACCGTTCTCACCATTCTCATAAAATTAGTGACTTTGGAAGATTGTTTTTTCTCCCATAGACAAATTAACTCAGAACAATATATCCTCGTTATGATGTTTTTTTGGGTGTTGTGTTTTTCGGTTTCCTGATATTCTAGGACGGGTTTATTATCCTTGGATGCAGGGATACACATGCTGGTCATAATGCCCACTTTTCCTTATTTACTCTTCAAAACCAATCTCTTGCTAATTCTGCTCAAATTATTCTTTAACTCAAACATGGATATATGCTCATAACACCGCTCTGCTGTTGGAGACTTCCTACTCCACCTGAATAATCTGATTGGTTGTGCATTCACATAGAAGTTTCTTTTGTTTCTTAACTCTTATATTAACAGTTTGACTGATGGTTTCGGTTCCTCTGTAATAACCCGGCTCACTGCTGTATTTTAAGACTGCACAGTGCGGGTATAGTACTTTTGTAATATTGACTCTGTGGTCTTAGTTTGTGCGACAATTTCCTGCACTGTTTCCCTAAGGCCTTGGAAAGCGACTATGTGAGTTCCCACCTCCACCTGTGGATCGACCTGATTTTCGGGTACCGGCAACAAGGCCCGGCTGCTGTAGAGAGTGTGAACACGTACCATCCTTACTTCTACGCTCAGAGCGGCAGGAAGGATGCTCAGGATCCAATCATCAAGAGCACAATACTGGGATATGTCAGCAACTTTGGCCAGGTTCCCAAACAGGTAAAAACACACCAGAGGGAGAGTTGTGTCAATATTATTACTTCCTGCAGGCAGCTGTATCATCATAAGAATCATCTTTTTTTTCATAGATTTTCACCAAGCCACATCCACCTCGCAGTGGCTCCAAGAAAGACGGAGGATCCCCACAACAGCCAACTCCATTTTTCCTCAAACTGGATAAAATGAGGACCACAGCGCAGCCGTTCAGAGGTACAACTAGCTCAAACAGCTCGTCTTAACATCTAAACCTTAAAGGAATTGTTGCGACCATCAAAAACAAAGAAGTCGCTGAGTGGCTCAGGACGGACCTGGTACGTGTCTGAGGGGCTTAGCAAAAACATCCATGAGAAAATACAAAATACATTGGAAAAGATGATCAGTGAGTTATAAGATGCAAAAATGTATAATTAAAAAAAATCACAGTGATCAAAAACATTACGAGGCATTTCAACCACGCTATACTTTTCTCTCCTACTGGTCGCACAGTGAACATCCTGACCCCGCCCACACCCATGTGACCTGCCACCTCCATACTTTTTTAATTCACTCTTGGCTCCTCCAGGTTCTTGTTTGACTTTCTTTTTCTTTCTTTTTTTACTTCTACAAAACGTTTGTTGAAAACGTTTAATGTCTGTGCACTAAAATGAGGGAGAGATCAAATATAACAGAAATAGGAATAAATGAAGACATCTAAATTATCAATTTAAAAATAGGTACAAATGAAAAAAAAAAACTACAATAAGAAATATGAAACACAAGAAATATAAACAACATTAAGAAGTATAAACATCAATATTTCTACCTGCTTTGTGCTTAACTATGACACTCATCTGCTGGGTGATAGCCTCGTATAATGTATGCTCTTAGATGCCTTTTCTTCAGAATTGTTTTACAAAATAAAAGCAAATCATTAAAGCTTTGATAAAAATCAGATGTATCCAAACAACTGGATCAAAATATCTATCGCAGGCTGAGAAAACAGAATTTAACCGGTTGTCGTCGCCGTCTTCATTCGGCGATATTTTGCATCACCGTTTCTCCTTTTAATGTGCTCACAATCTCTGATGTCAATTATTATATATACGATGTTTCTCCGTCTAAAGGGAATCGTTAAAACGGAGCGAGCGTGTCCATAGATTAATTTACACTATGGAAGGTGGAAGGCGCTATCTGTTAGAGCTACAATATGGAGATGACTCTTCCACTGAGCCCTACTTAATAATCTGAATATCCCTACAGGCTCACTGAGGGAGAGGAGATGAATCTGTGAATGCTCAGGGAGGGATTCCTGCAAATTACATTTCATATTAAATCTTAGAGTGTCTGATCTGATCAATAAGCAGATAGAGATGAATAGGAGGAAGAAGGCTACGACCAGTGCAGACACTTCTGCTTCTAAAAATCCCCTGAAAGAAGAAGAACAGACTATACTATGGGATGTAATGATTTCTGCCTGTCCCTGCATGAATTGATCAATTACAGACACAATTACAGCCTCTCTGTCTCTCACACACACACACACACACACACACACACACACACACACACACACACACACACACACACACACACACACACACACACACTCTTACTGTATAGACTCTGTGATGTCTAGGATGCAGGTTTCCCCCTTGGATAAGGCGTCTTCATTCTTTAAACAGAGAATATCTGTTTTAATTGACCATCTTTCTATGGCCAGTTTAATGAAATTCTTCTGTACTAGTACTGAGACTAGGGTGCTTTAATGTCACATTTCTGAGCAGCCATTACCTTTATTTGACCAGCCAAGTTTATTTTGATACACACACGAAAGGCAGAATGAGGTCATTACTGCCTAACTTTTTAAAGGGTGCATATGATGAGTGGTGAATGAATTCTGTCGTTGATATAGTCCCTTTCTCAGTTACACTGTACATTTCTCTGCAGAGCTGACGAGGGGCCCGGTAGGTCAGATTCTGTGTCTGGAAAAGGAGGTCGTGGTCCTGGAGAGAAACCGCCTCCTCCTGTCGCATCAGTTGGGCTGCTACTTCAGCTGGGGCTTCCCTGACAACAGCTGTGCCTTGGGACACTACGCCACAGAGAAGGTTTGTTTTAATGCCCCTGATGAGGATATATCGTATTTCTAATCTTCAAGCTTTACAAAGTTACATGACTCAAACTGAAATGACAAAAACACAAATCTTGGGCAGAAGTTTACATTTGTTTTTTTTACATGTGAGAATCTAATAGATTGATTTAACTTATAAAACAGAAAAGTTTATCTGCTTTTGATTTATGCACAAGATGACGCTCCGTATCAGTATTTCGCATATTCATAGAAATGTTATTTTACACAATTTAGAAACAAACATTTGAAGCGTCTCGCTGTGTTTCAATCAAGCCACACACAATGTTTTGTACATCTAGTGCATTATGGGTAAAATATACAATAGACTCTTTGTGGTTTTCAGTGGTATGTGCACGTATCCGGGTTCTCTTTCAAACACCCTAACATCTGGGGAAAACAAGGCAAAGTCCAAAAAACTACTTTTAGTGTAATTTATTTACGTTGGCCTCCAAAGATGTGGTGAAAAATATTTACAACAGTGAGGAATAATTCAATACATGAACAAAATACTGCATACAACGTGTACACAAAGAAGAAAGAACAGTCAGGCTGACTTTCCACGACAACTTAAACCTCACAAAAATATCACGCGTTGCCAGAGAACATTGAGAAGCCGTAACCTTCACCGTAAACAGATTCAGACTACAAAGGCCGTGTCAGCCCTCTTTTAAATCATAGGGTGTTATGAATAATGTAACTGAAAACATGTTGTCTCATCTGTTAAAACATTTGAATGTATTTAACATTCCTATTTAAACCTTTTCTTTAACATTTTAATTGAGCCACAACAAGATATTTGCTAAAAGAAGCAAAAGATGTATTAATGATATCTGTGTGTTTGCTCCCTGCAGTCACTGACTGTGCTGCTTCTCCTTTTACATGTGGATATATATTGAAATGTTTTTATTTGTTGATGCTCCTGAGAAGGCAGATGTGTGCAGCACTTGAGGCCAAGACAAATTTCCTCAAAGGGAAAATAAAGTTTCTCCCCTCACATTAACTGAACTGTATCAGGTGACTCACTGTGCATGCTGATCTTGGTTATTCAAACCAGTCAGGAGATTTCTACATTTTGTAGATTAGAGCTTCAATCTCTTTCTGTCACTGTACACTGCTGTGTCATCTGTATCAATGGATTTCTTTAAAGCAATGTACAGTCGGACTTTGTTACTTTCTCTAGCCTTACAAGCTCTGTGTTTCTGTTGTCTCTGCCATATTAGGGTTTAAATTGAGCTTGGCCATATTGCATATAAAGTGCTGCATGCATGAGTTATAGAGTCAAAAAACAAAAGACAAAACCACAACGTGATTTTATTATCAGATATGCTTATATGCTAAAACATAACAAAGAAATGGTTCCGTCGTATGAAGTGATTGCATTCATGATCAAAGTCTCTCCTTCTGTCTCCAGACCTTTGCTGTGTTTGAGAGTTTGTGTGACTGGGGGGAGACGTTGTGTGCCTCCTGCCCCACCGCAACCACCATCGTCACTGCAGGAACCAGCGGGGTTGTGTGTGTGTGGGACGTATCCATCAACAAGGACAAACTTAACCACATGAAACTCCGACAGGTGCGTTTGTCTGCAGGTGTTTTTAGTAACACAGGGTTCAACAATGACATCTGAAATGTTTTTATACACACACATTCACACTCAGATTGACCCTGTTGTTCTCCACAGCCGTTATACGGCCACACAGATTCAGTGACGTGCCTGGCTGTGTCTGAAGTCCACAGTTTGATAGTTAGCGGCTCACATGACCTCACCTGTATTCTGTGGGATATGGAGGAGCTAAGCTACGTCACCCAGCTTGCAGGACACACAAGCAGCATCTCTGCACTGGCTATAAATGAACTGACTGTAAGTCCCCCTTCTTGATTTGCCCTTTTCTGTATTCTCTACAGACTCTCTTCTCACACTTTTTTTCTATCCTGCCTTTCATCTCTTGTCATTTTTGGCTAGTCATGTTGTTCCTCTTGATTCCGCCCACAGCATGAGGAAGGGAGTACTCTCATTGTTGTCAGCATGCATGTCCTTTCTGTGTTTGTTTTATATTCACACGCATGGGGTGTCAACATCATTTTTGCTCTGTCAAAGGGTGAGATTGCGTCATGTGCAGGACCTGTGCTCTACCTGTGGACCATGAAGGGTCAGCTGTTGACCTGCTTGGACACTTCCTGCGGGCCTCTGCCAGACATCCTGTGTGTCAGCTTCACTCAATGGCACGAGTGGGATGCCAGGAACGTCATTGTCACGGGCTGTGCAGACGGCATAATACGGGTAATTTATTTTTTATTTTTTTTGTGCACACACAATGTTTGTATGAGAGAGAAAGTCTTTGTAGGTCTAATAGATCAGACGGACAGGTTGCTTTGTTTTTATACAGTGCACTGTATTCAAATGCAGCAGTCATTACTTTGGTATTAGCCTCACAGGTAGCAGCTTGGATGTCCATCGAGGTATTAATAACAGCATACGGGTTTGTGTGTGTGTGGTGTTTGAATTCATAAAAGCATATGCTGCCTCTCTGCAATCAAAGCTGCAAACTCAAAATTAGGCTCCACTTGGGAGTGGGTGTCCATGCCACATGCACAGCACACACACACACACACACACACACACACACACACACACACACACACACACACACACACACACACACACACACACACACACACACACACACACACACACACACACACACACACACACACACACACAGACAGTATTATTACTTTATTATTATCTTGAGTTATGGGATGTGCGTGTGCATGCTGGTGCGTATGTGAGTGTGTTTGTTATTATGTTGAATTACGTCTGATTTTGCTACTCGTTATGTGTCTCTCATACAGATATGGAAGACGGAGTACACAAGAACACAATTACCTGGCCCTCCAGAAGCGCCTGTGTCCCCGGGGCAAGACCAAGCAGAGAGAGACGGTAATGTTACAGGCAGAAGGACAGGATACGCATATATGTTTTTGTATTTACAACGACGCCGATGATCTGAGTGCGTGACAGTAGCGAAACCGTTAAACTGCCCGAGATGCTGCTGCACAAAAAGATAGGATTCTTGTGTTTTCTTTCAGAAAGAATCCCTTCACTATCTAATTGGATAAATCCTTAAGTGTGAGATGATTATTTTTAACCGCTCATCTCACAGCCAGACAGCGTGGTTCACAGATGAGGGCTTGTAATGCTTACCCCATCCCTCACTAGCATTAGGGCTAGCAGGAATTATGTTGTTATAAAGTTATTAAACATAGAGGCAGTAAACACTGATGAGTAATTCTGCTGACGTGTGTGTGCTTGTATAATTTAGAAAGCAATAATACCCAGATCCAATTTGGCATACGTTGGTTACAGCCTCGCATCACCTCATAGGAGTATTATGCTTGGGAAATTACATTGAGACAAGTCTTTACGTAACACTGAGGCGTTTATATTCAGGGGATTTTTTTTCTCCTTTTAACAGCCTGCTGACCACAGATAAACACAGAGTTAATGCATTTATTTTTTTATTTTTTTTTGGTGCGGGTTAAAAACAGGGTGGACACCTGCCCTGTGATTCTGATTTTTCTTCTAATGATGTATCCGCAGTGAGCAGCTCATGCCAGGCGAAAGGCTGGGAGAGACATCTGGTGTTGTGTCTGGAGCTGAACAGAAATCAGGCTGTGTCGCAACGTCGCTTCAAGAACAATCCGGCCATCACAGTTCTGGCCATGTCCAGGTACAGTTCAGATAATTTATCTCCTCACACAAAGCAGAGGCGGTATTTAGTTTACATCTCACAGTTTCAAATGCATTTAAGCATTACTGTAGTTTTTAAGAAAAAAACAGTTTGAAGTGTCATTTAACTGTATCTCACTCACATTATATGAATATTATGTTCTTTACAGTATTTAACATTTGCTTAAAATGTGGAAAGATTTTCATGTTACTCAAGCACTCTCTCCTCCGTGTAGGAGCCATGCCACTCTGTTGGCGGGCGATGCCTGGGGCCGAGTTTTCACCTGGACCTGTGAGTGAGAAGTGGGAGACACCGAGTACAATCGTGCTTCCAGACAACATCTCTTCACACACTTTATCCTCCCAGAGAGACTCTGACAGATAAATCCATCAGCGCCTCAGGTCTGACACAAGCGGGGCACTGAGACCTGCTGTGTGTCAGATCAGGCCTGTGTGTGTGTGTGTGTGTGTGTGTGTGTGTGTGTGTGTGTGTGTGTGTGTGTGTGTGTGTGTGTGTGTGTGTGTGTGTGTGTGTGTGTGTGTGTGTGTGTGTGTGTGTGTGTGTGTGTGTGTGTGTGTGTGTGTGTGTGTGTGTGTGTGTGTGTGTGTGTGTGTGTGTGTGTGTGTGTGCGTGCAATCAGAGACAGCTATGTTACACTTTTTTTTTTAGGTACATTCAAGTCTCAGGCAGTAAATAATGATGTATCTCCTTCATAAATATTTAATTCTGTATTTTTCTTTGTAAATAATGAACAATTAAAAAAATGTTTTAAAACAACAGTTTTCCTAAGTCTCCTGCTTTGACCGGGTTTTATCTATTATATTTTTTATTTTTTTTATTTAATTGAAATGTATCTTTTTTTTTGTAGAGGATTCATAAAGGGTAGATCCTGCTGAAAATTCTCCAGAATGTTTTGTTTGAATTTGCACGACGATCTAACCAGCAGCCGCAGCAGAAGTCAGTGGTTAAAGTGGGCAGCCTGAAGCTCGAAGCACGAGCGATCATTTCTCAAGTCTTTATAACTGAAATGTTCAGGGATCTCTTATTCTCACAAACTGCCCGACAAACAAACATTTCATCTAAAAAAAAAAGTTAGTATTCACGAGTCAGTATTAACTGCTATGAGAGTGTGTTTTTGTTTTGCTTTGGTAAATGTAGGATGTTAAGTGTGTTGTGAATTCTTTCCTCAGCTTTGTTGTTTTTCACCATGTGTTTTCAATCTTCTTTGAAATTTGGCATTTGGATACAAAGACAATTTCAACTCGTTAGTTCATTTATTGTAGCATTTTCTCCACCAGTTTACTGAGATCAAGGCAAGCATGTGTGTATTACAAATGAAGAGGCCTTTCTGCTTGTGTGTGTGTGTGTGTGTGTGTGTGTGTGTGTGTGTGTGTGTGTGTGTGTGTGTGTGTGTGTGTGTGTGTGTGTGTGTGTGTGTGTGTGTGTGTGTGTGTGTGTGTGTGTGTGTGTGTGTGTGTGTGTGTGTGTGTGTGTGTGTGTGTGTGTGTGTGTGTGTGTGTGTGTGTGTGTGTGTGTGTGTGTGTGTGTGTGTGTGTGTGTTTATACTTAGACATGAAGTGTACACTGTGTACTATTGGCCATATCAGACCAAACACTGCAGGGCTTCAACAGCACCATCGGGGGTATGTCAGACTTTTTTGAAGAAATCAATTATGAGGTTCAACACTGATGCTCCTGTAAGGAACTTTTATTGTAGTCTTAATTTTGGCGCCCCCTGTGGACAATCAGCACCTCCTGTTTTTGTACTGATAATGTCTTCTTGTTGTGTTTTATGATGAAAAATCCAATTATTCTTTTTTTTTTTTTTAAATAACAATCTAACAATATCATCACCATGGAAGCTGATAAGAAAAACTGTGTTGAAGTGTGCTGTTCATCTCCTGGGCTTACAACTACCTGGTGGATATTTTAAAAACATATACAAATAGTCAGACTCGTCACTGATGGTTCAGCTTCAAACCCGGACTCTAGCCACTGTACATGGGGCGTGCAAACTGTACCACTAGGCCACTAGGGCCCCTTTTTATTTTATTTTTGTAGGTCATATAGAGCTTTCTGTTTTAATTTCAGGGTCTTTCTTAACCCTGCCAAAAACGCCTCATAGGAGCTGTACAGCTAATCTTTAAAAAGTATATTTCTTCCTCTCTCACACTCTGAATAATTTACTATTTTTAAAGAAGGTTTACCGTCGAGATTTCAGTGGGTCTCTCTGTGTCTGCCTTTCTCGCCTGCTCTCTCGTGCACATGCACCACTCCTCTCTATCATAAAGAAAGAGGTCTCTCTCTTTAACCTTTGTGTGTGTGGCTAATTGTGCTAAGTGGAGTAGCTTAATAGAGTGGAAAATAGTCCTCATAATTTTCCCAGAGAGCGAGCAATGACCTTCTCTAAAGACAACGGCCGTCTCCATTCTCTCTACGCCGCTGGTTTTATGATATGAAATGTCAAACCATTGAGTTCCTCAGAATAATTAAATCAAATAAATTATTGCACCTAGGCAGAACCATCTTGTAGCCTAACCCAATTATAATGCACTGTAAAGCTAATTATTAACCATGATTACAATTAGTCTAATTTAAATAAATGTAGTCATTAGCGGGTTCATCCAAGTCAGTGAGTTTGAACTGTGGGGGATGATGATCTCTCTCTCTCTCTCCGTCGCTCCGTCTCTCCCACTCACAGACAGAGGGGTGTGAGGATGTGCATCATTCTCCCGCTCCACGCGTCTCCATCTTCATCACATATTTCACACACTGACCTTCACAAAATGGCCTACACCCCTCACCTTTCTTGGGTACTTGGGTATAATGACTGCCGCTGTTTATGCCTCTGCCTTGCTGACCAGACTTCGAAATCAGACGCAGAACACTTCCTGTCCCTTTTTGTTCGTCCATGCTGGAAAATCAAAATAAGGACTTTACAACCTCTCAGGTTTCTTTATATTTCATTTTATTTAAAATCTTTATTGTCCTGCTGAATGAATATGCCCAGTGCAAGACATTGTTTTGGACACATTATGAGAAAACCAAATGATATTTATGAAATAAACCAACCTGACATTTCTTCAGAGCTTTAGAAATAAAATATAAATCTTCTGAAATTAAGATTACTAGATTATATTTGGCTAATATCAGTCTCCAGCTTTTAAACTGAAAGTAAAACAATCGTTATCCAGGGCAACTCTTGAACCTCTGCAGAAAGTATGAAGCTGCTCGAGCCAGTTAGGATAGCTTAGCTTAGCATTGAAGTCCACAAATAAGGACCCGACTAGCCTGATAACAAACCCTTAGCTGTAAAACTTTTGCTGTAAATAGCCTACAGCAGCTTTCCCCTGGTGTTCTGCACTGGACTTTTTCATGGTTAGGGTTTCTACTGGTTTCCTCACAACTTTGTGTTGACAATCAGACTCAAATAAGTGAAGAAATAGTGTTGAAAAACATTCTGTCAAACCATGTAAACTAAAAAAACATAAGAGTTGCAGATTTTGTACTCTGGGTAAAACCAGGCTTGTAGTCTCCCCCCTCATCCAGACTTTTTTCTAAGCGAAGTGATTTCATGTTTATAGATGTATATATGATGAAAATTATTGCGGCAGTGATCCTCTCACTTTTTCCTGGGCTCGACATCAAAAAAGTGCATTTCCCAAAATGTCTAACTTTGTTTTCAACATGTTTGGCACTCACTCATATCCAAATTCTCACTCTGTCTTATTTCAGTGGTGAGGTTGCTTCTTAGTGTGCAGGGATGATTTTTATGTTATGTTAGGTGAAGTTAAATCCAGATAATTCAAACCGGTATTCATACAAATCAAAGACCGTACTCTTTCATGTCAGATCCAGGTGTATATTTATTAATTGTTGTATTAGTGCAGTAATTAAAAATGTAGTTGAAACGTGGTGCAATGCCTTACGACACTGCAGTAAGAGAGCCTGGATCCCCGTTTCTTTCCACACAGTCTCCTGAGTTTATGCAGAACATAAAGAGCATTCTTATAAACATCTGGCTCACAGGCCAGCGATGCCAACAAACAAGACAACAGAATTACAAGACCCGAAAGAACTGCTGTGCTGGAATGGAACTGCGCCGAGGAATCACAAAACCCTCATTCACCGACAGTTGTATTATACTTACAGCCAAAAAAACAAATGCTAAATACCATACTGATAGTTCATAAATATATTCTCCTCTGAATGCCACCCAGTCTGCTTTGGAGAGCTGAATCTATGTCTTTAACTTGGAGGAACCCTGACATCCATGTGTCCAGAGCTGCTGAGTTCACAGCTGTCTCTCCTGGAAGAGGATCTGAGCGTACACCGTGTCTGGGCTGGAGGATGAGGGGTCAGGAGTGGAGGAGGCAGGGGGCTGTGGACGCGCTCTGACCAGCTCCAGTTCTGCATATGTCAGACTATCATCCTGTATTACTCGAGGCTGGGAGAGGAGAGGGGGGGAGAGAGTGTGAGAAAATGAAAGGAATGTAGCCCAAAGATTAAGCCAAAGACCGAATGTATACTGTGCATATTGTGCACAGGGACAGAGAGGAGGAGGGTAAACATCTTGTCTGCATTGAAACTTTTTCTGCAAACAGTAGTAGTCTTCCACTCTCCATGGTAAACATCCTCTTGGTGCATTTAGCTGCAGAAAGTATGTGTTTACAGGGTTTGAAGGACCTCTTGGAACACTTGGTTTACTCGAAAAACATTTTGTACAATAGCAGTCCTATCCAGCATCTTCAGATCCTCCTACTTTCACTAATCCAATCAGTGTGTTTGTGCAAATAAGAAAAAGCTCACGTCTCTGCAGCGGGCAGTCACTACAAAATCACAAGAACTGGATTGGTGGAAATACTGATGATCATTAGTTTGAGTAGTTTTCTCCTGTATGTACTTGTTTGACATTTTTATTGTAGATATAAAACCAATGAAGCACTCTAAATAAATAATTGTGTTTGAGAAGCAATAAAACTAAATAGAATTATCAAGCTCATAACTGAATGAAGAGTCGGCAATAAACTCCTGTAGACAATCACGCAGTCGTGAAACAAATTCCCTCTTGTATGAATCTCAATAACAACTCTGAAATCGAAAAACTCCTCATCCTTTTTCCTTAAATAAATACACTTTTACAAATCTAATAAGTGAATAAGTTTACTGTATGATTTAATGGAACAAATGACCGTACAGTATACATGTCGTGTCTGTGTGATGAGTGAGAACAAGCCGACTTACAGTAGAGCTCTTCTTTAACCTTCTGGGCTTCTGAGGTCTCTTTGCAGCAACAGGCACTAAAAAAAACAGACACAACATTAAATGACAGGAAACAAACGCCAGGAGGAATAAAGTCATAATTATGAAAATGTGGTTGGACACAAAATCCCCCTTCACTTGCTCTCTTTTTCTGAACACAGTCAAGGTGCAGTTTAGGTGTTCAGCAGCGTAAACCGGAGATAAATGCTCGATTTCGTCAATTATATCATGAATGCTAAAAAAATACCCTCATATCAGTGTCACAGTCAAAATTCTAATGCTGGGACTGCATATCTCTCTATTAGTTTCTGTTTTCTTTTGTGATGGGAATTGAGTTATGCTTTTCTTCTTGTGTGATAACTTGAATACTGTTATTTTCTTTACAATGCAAATCCTTTCTGATGACATGAGCACCTTATGACTCTCATGCATCGAGTGTGTCTTTGCAATTTAAACTCCAGCTTTAAAGATAAGGTCTGGTAAATAAAAACTGAATTCTGAGGCCCCCCTTTGATCAAAATATAAGGCATTTAAGACGTGTTTACACTGTTTCCCACCTAATATACTTAAAAAAAAAAAACATATTTAGAATTTCCCTCCATAGAAACACTGAAATGTTGTCACTACAGATGCCCAAACTCTTAAGACTCAGAGTTTTTGGTGGTGAATGAGATTTATGATTTTAAAGTTTACCAGAATCAGCTATATTGAGCAGGTATGCTCACACATACAAGGTATTTGACTAAGATAGACTGAGCTCTCATGTACAAAAGTATAACATTAGTCTAAGTATGAATAAATAAATAAAATAAATTAACACAATTTAACATGTACAAACCACAAACATGATATGCTGAAACAAACATGATAATGCATTTTATAATGTAACAGATGTAAATATTAAGCATTAAACCTGCTGTTTTGAAAACTTGTAAAGAAGCATTTTTTACTACAAAAATTAATTAAGATATTTATCAATTACGTGGCCTTTTCCCATTAACCTCTGACCTTTAGTTCTGCGATTTGATTGGTGGATACATATCAGGTGGGACAACATATACCTTTTTTTTTTTACATAAGTCATTCCCGGTTTCTGGAATCTACTACGTATTTCCAATCGATTCAGTCAGGTGTGATAAACTAATGTGCTGAAGAGTGTTAAAGCGAATTCGGCTGATTATGGTTTATTTTAAAGAGACAATGGCCACCTTTGTCCCAGATGGACTGTACAATTGGGAGGAGGAAGAAGAGGGCAGTCCAGCTGTACTGTATAATCGTGTAACTAACGCCATAAACTGGAGGTAAGATACTTTTTTTCACCTACTCTACTTAGTCTCGCTGTTTCGGTCAAATCTGTGACCGTGTTAACTGGTGATTTTCAGTCGAATGTTACCTTGGTTGTCGTAGCAACAGGATATGTTGAAAACTGCCTGGTCTTGTCGTTTTTTATTATAATGATAATACTCCTCAGGTATATTACGAAACTAAATAAAAGAGCAATCACGACACGAGGACTTTCCATTGTCCATAAATCTGCTACAAATAGTGTTTTTAAACTTTCTCAATGCTTTTGTCGTTTTTGCTCACAGCTAAATGATTTTCAAAATCCACAGTTGCTTTTGCAGTTTGATATTGCTTTGATTGTGATTGTTGCTGTAAATGTTTTGTGTGCATATTAGGTCCAAAAACCAAGTCAAGGTCTTAAACCACTGTCCATAATGGGCCTTTGAGTTTTACCTCTCTGAGAGATTACATCCTGGCCTACCTTTGGCTGGTATGTGTGGCGGTGGCTCCTCGGGTAGTTTAGGTGGTGTTACTGTAATTCTTCTGTCAGTTTTCTGTCTTGTATCTTTCCTCTGGGCTCTTGGGGAGGAGCTGGAGCAGCTGCTGGAGCTGGTTACAGTCTCTCCCGAGCTGCATGGACAAAGGAGGAATTTTATAGTTTTAATTAATTTAAATTAAAGGTAACTGCAACAATTATTTCTTCTAATAATTTAGGGCAAGAATGTTTCCAAGCAATAATGAAGGCCCCTCCCAAGTTCTCAGAGCCCATATTGACTTCATTAAATTCTTAGCACCAGTGATCCAAAGCAGAAATATAAAACTAACAGTGACTCCTCAAGAGAGAAAACATTGTCTTCATTTGAACAGCAAAACATAGCAATGACTTTAAACAATTTTCATAATTTAAAACATTTTTTTTTTCTTTTAGTTGACTTCAAAACGTGTCAGTTAATTATGTCAGCTCAAGTTTAAAATGAATATGTTTTTACCTGCTCTCTGGACACCTGACCAGAAGATAGCTTGCTGTGGAGACAGTAGCAAAACAACAAACATGTTGACTTAACAAAAAGTCCTCCAGTTATCTGTTATAGTTATGGATGTTATGAATGTGTTGAAGAAAAATGTGTTTGTTTTTTACCCTTGAGCCTGTGTTGTCTGTAAAAGTATTGGCATGTAAGAACCAGAGTGAACAGGAAGATGGAAAGAAGGCCCAGCGAGCATATCAGCACAGCACACAAATAGACGTCTGTCAGAGAAACAAAAACGAGAAAAGGTGATCAGAACATTAAAAAATACTTGCTATATAAAACACAAGTGGGGCAACAGATGAAAAAAAAAAAAAAGTACCTGCAAATAAACGCCAGAGTCCTTCACTGGTAGGATCCTCATGAGTTAGATGCACTGGACAAATAACAGGAAGAAGAAAGTCAGCACGAACGGTACATAGAGGGTGGAAACACTGCGCCCAGACTTAGTATCTTTGTAAATAGCTTTTGTCTGAGGGCACCGACCCAATACAGTCGACAGCCGACAGCCTCAGCGGTTTCCAGAAATATCAAAACTGCTGTCTTGAAGGGAGTTACTTCTGCAGCATCAGCCCACCACGAACAACACACACACACACACACACACACACACATATATATATACACACAGGGCCGGCTGTATTGCTGTTCTTGGACAGTGTTCGGGGCTTCCCCATTACTTCCCTCTGTTGGCTGCTTCACGATTGTTTAATGCTGCCTTTTCCTTTGTGCACTTCTTGGTGTGAAAAGACAACGCATAAGGAAGTTGTTGTCAGTGCGTGCCAATGAATGACGGGTTGTGTCGAGGTCAGGGTTATTTAACAAGAGGTTGAGGAGAGTGAACAGAGGCTATGTACATAAATTACTTAGTCTCCGCTCCACGTAATGAGTTTTTAATATGTCTTTTAAACACAGGTTGATAAACATATTAATAAGAAATGATAAGATGTTCGCTCTAATTGACTTCCAGCCTGTTTCCAGACCACTGACTGAACTGCCTGCAAAACAGTCAGACGTGGTCTCTGGCCGTTCAGTCTGAATAACATGATAATTAATGTCAGGGACAAACACAAAGGCAGCAGCATTATGACCAGACACAAAAAGCAGCATCAAAAATATATCAGATAATTCAGTGAATAGTTCAATAGACAGTAAAACAGGAGAACACAACATTATAAAACAACAACACAACACTAGTTAGGTGTTTTTAAGAGATACTGCTGCCTGTTTTGAGTTTGATTTCTTTCAGTATGTATCCAGTCAAACAGACAACATAGAAAACAGCTCAAGACTCTAAAACAGGGAAATGTAAGAAAAGACCCCCGGGTTATTTAGTTTAGCTTTTTTTGCTGAGATCGTCATAAAGATGCTAATTTTGATTGACAAATATGGGACTGCATTAAATTATATGGCATTCCTCCTTTCATTTTGTTCATCCATTCTTTTTCACAAAATGATAAAATACAGACTGACACAGACAAAGAAGAACATACAAAAGTATAAAGTACAGAAATGACTTTTAACTCATCTGATCATAGGCTGCATTTAACATGCAGCTCTTGACAGTGTGAGCAGTTAACAGTAAATGCAAGTTAACCACATATCTGACCTTTACACTGTGGTTAACCACCAAACCTCTCTGCTGATCACTGCATGCAGGCGTGTGTAAACAGGTTGGATGTTATAGCACACACGCTCACTACAGATTTATCTACACAAGGTGTTGCGTTCCTAACTGAGCCAGAAAAAAATATACCGCACAGATTTTTTCCCGAAAGCTAAAAACCATCAGGTGACGGTTAAAATGCATCTGCAGCCCAGCTGTGATGACACGACACGGAAAGATGAACCCTCGGCTGAAACAGGCCGAGTCAGAAACCTGAAGCTGCTGAGAGGTGCCTAATAAAAAAAACATACAAGTGCGCAGATGGTCTGCACATTTGATCAGTTTTAAAAAGCAGAAACAAAAACCCTCAACCTGAAGAGCTGAAGTTAGGATTTAGAGATGTGAGGAGGAAGGGACAAATGATCTCACATCCGTGCAAAATCTTTAGAGTAAAAGTAGTACAATTATCTCAGTGGGGTGTAGCCTCTGCTCTTAGAGCTGCAGAACCAAATCTGCAGACTGAGGAGTTCCCTGGATTACAGTTACAGCTGAGTTCTCTCTTTTGTTTACCATCATAATGTCAGTTTCTGGTCTTGTGGTCAACGCATGTCGGAGATGCCTGAGGTTGTGTGGCTTCCTCAGAGGGACATTGCCCTGAATATAGGTCAGGGCGTTGTTCGATGGCTGTGTCTGATTCAAAAACTCTTTGCTTACTTAAATAAGGACTTTAAAGGCACATCGTGCAATTCAATCAGGTCTAGTCATGTCTACAGCTCTATAGAGCAGTGGTTCCCACAACTGATGGCCATCAATCCAATAACAGCATATAAAGGATAAACTATATAAAGATTATGGTGTGTGATCTACATGAGATTTTAATCTATCATGTTCAAATCATACTGTATATGGGGGCTAAATATTTTCCAATGCATGTGACTTGTGCAGTGAATTTCTCCTGAGGCTCACATAAAAGTAGATCCAGATTGCTGATGTCATGTGTTTCAGCGTCTTTGAACGTAGCCAGCTCAGCAACACTCCTCACACACACAGGGTGATATTGTTGAGTGTGGTTTGGCTGTGTGAGCTCATTGTTTTGAGATGGAAATGCCAGAGGATTGGGGTCAGACTCAAACACATATAGGCACAACGTTCAGCAAATAGTCCTGGCAAGAGCCAGGAAATACACGCCACACGATTTTATTTGCCCTTTGTCCTTAAATAATAACTGCTGCAACTCCTCTTTTTCAGTAATTTCCATAGCCAGATAACACGGACAGCATGTCTCACTAATGTGTGTGGCTGTAAGGGAATTCCTGGGAAAGAATATTCCATGGAAAACATTTCAGGGTAATAACACCAGAAGTCCCCTCTGTGTTTATTTCTCTCTTACACTCTAAAGTGTTTTCAAAGAAGTAGTAAAATGTGTATATCTTGTCAAGAGATGATTCCCCACTCTATACTGCAGTTTGACTGTTTTTCCAGAGATATTTATTTTTCTTTGATTGACTTAACCTATTAGAGGCAAAGTCAATGTTTCTTGCATTTGATCAACCAACCAAAGACTTACAAAAGTTTAAGTCATCTGACTCCCGACTGCAGATATTGATGAGCTGGATGCAAATGTGAAAATGCTGAAGGGGTTAACTCAAGGAAACACACACAGCATTGATATGGGGTAAACCCAACCTCCTGATATATAGATTTACAGCATCTTAAAATGAATGTTCATAGACCCTAGACTAGGGATGGATACTGTACAGTTCCTCAAGTACGCGAGTACTCATTGACACCCTTTTTGGAGTAGACTTCCGCTGTAACTCGTGTTCTTTAGCACGTTTTGTTGTAGACTACAATAGTTCAACTCGGTTAGCGTTACATGCACCACGTCAGCCATTACCACGACAATAGCCCACGTCGTTGTGATGATACCAGAGGGGGGAATATTAGCCTGCTAATAATGAAAATGGTGTCTGGAGATGTGCTCCCATTAAGTTTAGTGGAAGGGTAAGGCTTCTGCAAGCTGATGGCATTTGTCCAGCCGAAGTGCAAGTCGCTGTCGAGGCCAACAACTGCTTTGAGAGTTGAAATGATGCATGAGGAAAGTGAACTGGAACGGAGGGCTGATTTTGCAACGTGTCAACGAAGTGCCTGCTACTTAAAAACTCATTTTCATCACAAAGTCATATCTGACCATCCCTGCGTCATTAGCCTCTTTACATCGAGTAGACCATGTGTGTGTTTCAGGATTGGTTTTGTAGGATAGTTTTTATTTGCCATTGAAATGCTTTTTTTTTTTTTTCACTTGATAGGACAGTGGATAGAGAAGGAAACCATGAGAGGGAGTTTATTATATATATTATTATACATATATTGTGGTTTGATTGTTTTTACATATAATTAGATGTATTCTTGTCACTGATATTTTAACAATTGTAATATGTTATACACTGTAGTTGTGTAATTATATTAAAGGGCCATTCTGTTTGTAACACAGGGTCAAGCAAAGAGTCCTGTGCCATACCTAAGGGAAGAAAATACATCCTCTCCCCCTCCCAAGAAGAAGACTGCAATGTCAGAGCTTTTTGGGGAGCTCTTCAGAACAGAGGAACAGACAAGGCCCATTGCCCAGATCATTGAGGAGGAAGTCACCACAAGTTGGCAGACTGCATTCATGTGGAGTACAGGTTTGTTAATTGAAATGGTCAATTTATGTTTACTGAAGTACAGGTTTGTTAATTGAAATGGTCAATTTACGTGGCGCAGTGGTTAGTGTGCACGCCCCGTGTATGGAGGCTGTCGTCTCAAGCGGGCGGCCCGGGTTCACATCCCACCTGTGGCCTCCTTCCCGCATGTCGTTCCCCACTCTCTCTCCCTGATTTCCAACTGTATCCACTGTCCTATCTCTTCATTAAAGGCACAGAAAGTCCCCCCCCCCCAAAAAAAAAAAAGCTAATTTATGTTTACTGAAGTACAGGTTTATTTATTGAAAGTAGTGAATTTTTGTTTATTATTTATTTTACTTTTGAATTAATATTTCCCTAGTTTGTATATGGGCTGCCAGGGTTAAGCACTTGTCCTTTGGAAGTGTTATTTTATTTGACATGTAATTTTTACAATACACCATACACCAGGAATGTGTATGAATTTGTTTTTGCTTCAAAGTAAAATAAATAGTTTTAAAATGAAAAAAGTTGCAGTCTTTTTTTATCCCTTGCTATTCTGTAAAATTTGCCTAAAACACGTAACACTGGAAACACTTTAACGGCCCGGGCCATCAGAACCGAACCGTGAACCGTGACCAAAAAAACGAGGTACGTATTGAACCGTGGGCTGACTGTATGGTGCATCCCTAACGTTCATCCTTGCATCAGTTATAATGGACCCTGTGTTTTTCCACAGAATGATTAGAGTGTGTTAAAGTCCTAATTAGTTACCTGTCAGCTGTGTGGTGCTGGTACCATTGGATGATGCTCGCCACGTGTTTCTGTGTTTGTGAATCTCTTGAACTCTACAGGTGTAGAAACCCTGATCCGGCCCGCTCAGATTCAGAATCCGCAACCGGTACACCTCTCCCTCCACTTCCTCAGACAGACGAAACTTTGGCTGGGTGAAACGACGGGTGTAGTTCCCATAGATCTTCATTTTCTTTATGCCCAACTTCACAAGCAGTACCTGAGATGGCTCGGGCGAAGGAGGTGAGGGGGACGGAGACGGGGACGGAGACGGAGACGGAGGAGGAGGAGGTGGTGGTGAGAGAGTGGGAGCAGCAAGAGGGGAGAAGAACCAGCGGAGGATGAGGACACTGCTGCTCCTCTTCCTCTGAGACACCAGGCAGGAGAGGGTGATGTTGTCTTTCTCTGTTGCCATGACAACAGGTCCAGGGGTCACGGTCACATTCAGGGCATGACAGACCTCTGTGGACCGAAGGACAGAAACAGTACAGGGGGTAAGTACAACTGAAATTGTTTTAGCATACATTGAATGTGTTGTAAACACTTTTCTGTCTAAAGAATATGTGTTCTCTCTTTTTTTAAATATTTGTGCTTCTTGAATTGACCACATTTAAACAGCGGCCATTTTCCCTCTGACATCATGCTCAGGGAATCTCAAATAATGTTATAGTGTCCCACTGCCGTGTTTCAGGTTATAAGTCAACAATATATAATATATAACAACAGCAAATATTAGCATTCGCACACCTACTAGCTAATATCAGCATGAGCTAGTAAGTGGTGAAAGCTAACATTACCACAAGTTATATGCTACAAAAGGTGAGGGGTAATCTCTGGCCAACGTCATGTTAGCTAGGAGTTTATACGTTAGCTAGGAATTTGTTGAACGCTAATTCAACGAATGCCTAGCTAACAGCAAAGTAGGGTTAACGGAAATAATGAAAAAAATAGATTTTTGTTAATTTAAATGAAAATAATAACAAGACTTGGCAAAAAAGACAACTGAAACTGTAAAATGTGTGTAGAAAACTAAATACAATAAAGTTACAGAGAAAAAGTCTGGTTAAGGTCTTTGTCTATTCATTTCATACATGGGCTTATATCTGAGGTGGGTATTTAATATATCTTCCAGTTTCACACTCTACACTAAAGTTGAATTTGAATAAACTGTGTAATGGTGTTTTTACAACTCAAGACATTTTTTGTCCCTTTTGGTTGTCACCCCTGACAAGTATCACGAAAAAACCCAATCATAACCGTTAAACTAATAAAATCGGAAATAAATGTATGCATTAAAAAGACTGAATTGTACGTACAAACCAGCTTTAAAACCAATTTAAACTTAACTGAAAATGAACTTGAAAAGTCGAACGTAGTAACAATAAAAAAATTGCGCCGCTTATAAATTATGGCCCGATGATGTCACTCCATATCTCACATCTAAAGGTCTTTTCTGTTGCTAATTAATGGTCATGCTCTTAATTATTGCATATTTGTATGTTCCCTCAGTTTACAAGACTTTTGACCTCTGACCCAGCAGCAGAAAAAACTAACAGTTTTTTTTTTGTCCCTGGCATCAAGAGGGGAAAAGGCCACCATGTGAATATGAGAAATGATGTACTTTTTTTTGCAGGTTTTATGCATGTCCTGCTTTATGACTGTATTAGATCAAACCTAACCACAAAGTTAGACATTTCCAGACATAGGGACAATCACATAGCACGATGGTCTTGTAGCTTGTGTGACCCCTCCCTGCTTAGTAAATGAGTAATTAAGTAGAGTTGGTAATGTGCCTCACATGGAAAAAATTCTGAGTTCACTTTTTCAAGATGTTTGATTTCCTGCCAATTAGACATAATTGCTGCATTTAGTCAAAGTAAGTTTATATGCACACCCACAGTGGCTGCTTGGATTTATGGTGTTCGTGCTCACACTATCACTGTTTCTGCTTAGACATGTCATTCCATCACTTGATGGGAATTTAGGCTATAATTGTTTGACAGTGTTAGAGGACTTGGAATGAGAAAACACACTCTGCTTGCCCTGGGTTTTTTTTTCTTGTTTTTTATTTTTACTAGCCTGTGTTTGATTCTTCTGCCAGCTGGGTCAAGTCGGTCCAGAAGAGACATGAAGTCTGGACACAACATGTGAGTAATCAGTAAGAGAAAGAGAATCTACAGGTGGGAAACATTCCTCTTCAGTACGGTAAACCCCCAAACAGGCAGAGACAAACACGACAACAGCGATAACAGGGACCATCTGGGCTTGATTTTTCTTTTCTTTTTTTTTTGTTGTTGTTGTGTTTGTTGGGGAATCTCCCTCTTGGTCTGTCTAACACTATTCAATGTGACATCAAAAAGCACAAACAGAGACTGAAACCGAAGTCAAAATGTAACATAACCATAAAGTTACAGGGCAGGAAACGAGTTTATGGAAGTTTCGAGAATGCAAATTATTTGAGGCTTTCTCTGATCACAAGAACTTTTTTTTAAAGTCTGCAACTGGTTTATTTTAAGCAATTTGTCAGTATCGTCACTATCGCACTTTTAACACATCCACTTGCAACTTTTGGTGGTTGTTAAAAAAAAAACTTTTTGTACATTTGATGTTCTTTTCATGCTTAAGTTATAGAAAAAAACTCAAACTTTTAGCGTTCAGAGTGGTGTTTGTAGATTTATAAATGAAGTACCTAAGATGCATTCTCTTTCTTTCTATCTGCTTCCTCGCCTACTTATTGTTTTATATTTAATAAGGTAAACTTACCTGTGACCAGAGCCTTAGTCAGGACAAGGACCACTATAGAGAAGTACATTTTCCACAGTCAGCAGCGAATCCATAAACCCAGACAACTGCACAACACTTACACAAGCAGCTACATTGAAAACAGCGCCTGACTCCTAAACCCATCAGAGCCCTTACCCACCATTAACTCCTCTCCTCTTTCTCCTTTTTTCTGTGTAATATGAAACAGTAAATGCTCTGTTCCCACTTAGAAACTCCCACTCACTCTCCCAGCTCTCTCTCTCTCTCTCTCTCTCTCTCTCTCTCTCTCTCTCTCTCTCTCCCTCTCTCTCCCCTTCTCTCTGTGTCCTGCAAAACGTAGGAAATGTCATTTCCTGTGTTCCTATGAGGAGTCTTGGACTGTGGCCCAAAGCCCCAAAACTCTAAAAGCGAGGGTCAAGTCTCGTGGTTTTGTGTGTGTATGCGCCTGTCGCACTGTGGATCATTTTGAGCAGCATATATGCTGAGCGTGCATTTCCATCAACAAGATTTTTCTCCAAATGTAGGCCCCAGCTTGCATCTCTAACTAAATCCTACAGCACTACTGCTGATGTTTTTTTTTGTCTATAAGCTCTGTGTCTGTGTGTCTGCATGCATATGTTCATGCATTTATGTTGCGTGTGTGTGTGCAGGGACCTCTCCCTGTCTGGCTGCTGGACAGAGTGGCATGGGCTTGTCTCTGGCTGTGGTTGTCAGACTGTCCCAGTGGTATGAAGCCTGCTGCTTTATTGGGCAAGCTAAACTGCTGAGGCAGGGCTTCTGCTGGCGCTCCGAGCTATGCCAAAGCCAAACGGAATCGCACAACAGGTTTAACCCTTCAGGTCGCATGTAGGATGGATTCTCTCAAAAAGTATAGAGTCAGAGGAAAGTGTACCAGCTGGGTTGATTATCTGTTTTTTCCTACTTTGACTTTTAAGATAGTAATTGTATCAGAGTTTGTTGTGCTGAAGTACAAGCTTTATTCTAATAATAGCCATATGTTTAAGTGCTAAAATTATAATTCAGATGATTGTGGAGATTTGTTAAGTCTCTTATCTCAGTGTTTTATCTGGGGAATTCCCTCAGGTTCTCCTTTACATAAATCTTAAGGTTAAGGCTGAGCTTGAGTGGAGGAATCGCTCTCCTCTGCCCTACAGTGGTCAAAGCAGGTTACTGCTTCTCAGGGGATCAGCAAAACTTAATGAATGCTTCAAAATTCATTAAACTGGAGTGTATATGCAGGCATTCTCACCCCAGCCGTGTACATTTAATCTGAGTTGGTGAATCAAGGAAGATTGAAGAAACGATAATTTTCACACTGTTTTATATCTATCATTGGATCTCTCAGGTATAGTAAGCAAATTCTTAACCATTTGGATTGACTCATACAGAAATAAAAGGAGACATACGCACAAATTTCATCAACAAAATGTTAATTTCTCAATATTGTGTTTATGAATTCACTCAGGAAATATGATTTTGCTCACAGTCACTCTTTTTAATTGTCTTATGCACTCATTAAAAGACCTCATTTATTGTCATTCAGACCCAGGGTGCATCTCAAGGAGTCAGAACAGGATCGCTGTGACAGTAACATTATGTACTTATTACAGTCATTTAAGATCTAAAATGAAATCAACCTGAAGCAACAATGTTTCACATTTCCTTTTTTTATTTATCATTTTTACAAGGTGATTTTGAAAGACTTTCATTATGCCAAAGAATGATTGGGTTTAATGAAGTGTGATTTTACTGCCTGAAATCTTCACAGCAACACAGTGACAAGCTTCCTTCCAAATGGACTACCATTTGAAACTAAACCTTAAAATCCGTATTAATCTTATCAACATGTTTGAATATTGACACAGTGGTTGAATACACAAGCTTTGCTTTCCACAAACTGCAGATCTTTGATTGGCACTCTGGGTTTTTAATAGTATATGCATCATTAAAATCCACATTTTTCAACAAGAGATAAATCATGAAAACTGAAGCAGCTCTTTTAATGTTCAAAGCATTTTTTTTTTTTTCAAACTACCAAAAGGTACAGACATACAGTTTTTGGTTTATTTATGACAACATGAATCCAGGTTTAGCAGACAATGGGAGACTTAGACGTATCGTACTGTATACACATCAAAAATAGCTTAGCACATTCAAAAGTCAAATGGAATGGTGACTTCTCTGTAACACAATAAATAGCTGAACAGTTAATCCACAATTATCAGCAGAAATTTAACTTCAAAACTAAAAACCAAAAAACATTCTGAAACTGTTTCCACTTGTAAAAGTAATTTACAAACACTTAAAACTGCATTTAATGATCCATTCAAACTGTGCTTTTTTTTTTGTCAAATACTCTGTCCTATCTATCATCTTTACATTATCAACCTTTTTTGAGGCACAATTTCTGTACCAGTTTTCCTCACCAGTCAGACACCTCCATAAAGTCCTCTAGTTCACTTATGGCGATTATTTCTTGGGGCTGATACCGCGAGTGGGCTGAGTTATCATTTTCACAAACTTGGCTTCCTGCAAGCTGGCTGTTTGTGTCGCACTCTGGGAACGACTCATATGGGCCATGTGTGTTGTAAACTGTGTTATGTGTTTTGCCTGAATCATTAACTGTGTCCATGTACGGAGTCTTCTCTGGGCTATAGCGAGGCCCGTCAGAGTTCGCTATAATTTCAGGGGCTTGATATCCGTAGATGCGGCCCTCCCTCACAGGCTGTTGGTCCTGGTAGGGAGTTCCAGGGGCTGAGGACCTGTTGTGGGGATCGAATTTGTTAGCTGCAGGTTGGTAGCCTTGGTAGCCTTCATAAAACACAGCAGGCTTGCCAGCTGGAGAGGGCTGGGAGAGGGGCTGCTGCTGCTGCTGCTGCTGCTGCTGCTGCTGCTGCTGTGGCTTGACCTGCATTTGGGGTTGAAGCTGAGGCTGTAGGTATGTTTGCTGCGGCTGAGGCTGGAGCTTTGGCTGGGGTTGGGGGGTACTCTGAGCAGACTCCCGCACATTCAGCTGAACATACTTTCCTGTCTCTGGGTCGATGAAAGTCTTTGTTTTCACCTGAACAGGCACGTCCACTACAAAGTACTGGCCAGAGCCGAGGTCTTGCAGCACCTTACGCTGGGTCAATGGGTAGGACTGGGGATAGCTTGACTCTACATGGTACTGTGTCACTGTAGCTGGCCGGTTTGCATGATGGAGAGTGGGAGAAGAGGGAATATGAGCAACTGTCTTTGGTGCAGCAGTGTGGGAAGCGGGGCCAGCAGCATGAGTGGAGATGATGGGAAGGGAAACGGGTGCAGTAGCATGAGGTGAGGCGACTGGGAGGGAGATAGGACCAGTGGCGTGAGGGGAAGCATGGAAAGAGCTATGAGACAATTGGTGCTCAGTGCTGGAAGAAGGCAAGCTCGACATCAGGGCTGGAGCAAGAGCAAGGGAGAGAGGTGGGGTAAAATGAGGGGAAGCCACAGCATGGCGGTTTGAGGAGCATACCTCAGTGGAGGAGGAGGAAGGACTACCGGACACGTCTTGAAGAGGTTTCTCAACCCCAGCAGGGCCGTCTGCTCCGGCTTTGGGCTTTTCCTTGTTGATTCTTCGAGAAGTCAACCTTTTCGCCCTGCGCAAGGCTTTCTCACTCTTTGGGGGGACAGTTGGAGGCTTGCCCATAGAACGAGACACATCACTGCTGAAGCTACAGGCGGATTCGGGTCTCTCATCATAGTACAAGCTTCTTATTTCCGACAGGTCTGCTGCACTGGTGGCAAAACTCTCAACACCCTCGGACATGTTGCTGATGACAGAGCGGGAGTCGTCTTCATCCAGAGCAATGCTCCTCCTGGAGTAAGGCCTGTGTTGTGGGAGAGGGACTGAGTAGTCCTGTGATGAAGATGCTGGTGGAAAAGTTGAGAGTTCTCTGATTGCAGCAAGTCTGTCAGGATGCACAGGAGTTCCAGCACTCCATCTTAATATCTCTTGCTCGTCCTCTCGTCTCTCCCTCTCCACAGGGGAACCCACTCGGTAATCCTCTCCGAAGCTTTTATGGAAGCGTGGTTTGACTGACTTGATGAAAGAGGAACCTCTGAAACTGTTATCTTTCACCCTGAACATCGAGGGCTTGGCTCCCAGAGCAGGAGAGGAGGTGTTGGAACGGGAAAGAGATGGAGCTGGAGATGCAGGGGCATGTGGCCTATACGATCTAGAATGGGATCCTGAGTCTTCAGATGATTCCGGCCCAACAGGATTGTTTTTTTGTTGGGGAGGTAAAGGGGAGTATATCTGCCTCTCTTTTGGTTTCCTCTCCGAGTCTGTTGAGGTGATGGCATAGTATTGGAGACCCTCTATCCTCTGAGCCGCTTTGTCTCTTTCGCGTCCCTCTTTTTGATCTAGCATCCGTTCTTGTGTCCCTCTCTTTTCATCGTTTGGTGTCGCTTGGCTCTTCTCAAGAACTCTGGCCCTCTCTTCTTTTTTCTGTCTTCCTTCCCGCTGCTCTTCGGCGTGCTGCTCGGTTTTCCTTTGCTCCTGAATCAGATTGAACCTTTTCTGTTCTGAAATGTCTGCAAGTTGCTCCTGATCTCTCTGATTTCTTTTCTTTCTCTCCTCAATGTCAGTGAGTATTTTCTCCTCAGTCTGTCTGGCCAACCTTTGCTCCTCAATCAGAGAAGCTCTCCACTGGTGTTCCTCATGTGCAGCTCTTCTTTGCTGTTCCTCTAGAGCAGCTATCCTCTGCTGCTCCTCATGTGCAACTCTCCTCTGCTGTTCCTCTATAGCAGCTATCCTCTGCTGCTCCTCATGTGCAGCTCTCCTCTGCTGTTCCTCTAGAGCAGCTATCCTCTGCTGTTCCTCTTGTGCAGCTCTTCTTTGCTGTTCCACTAGAGCAGCTCTCGTCTGTTGCGCCTCCAGAGCAGCTCTTTTCTGCTGTTCTTCTAGAGCAGCTCTCCTCTCCTGCTCTTTTTGTGCAACTATCCTCTGCTGCTCCTCTTCAGCAGCTCTTTTCCTTTGCTGCCCCTCTTGAAAAGCTCTTCTCTGCTGCTCCTCATGTGCAGCTCTCATTTGTTGCTCCTGTTGAGCAGCTCTTTTCTGCTCTTCTTCTAGAGCTGCTTTCCTCTCCTGCTCTTTTTGTGCAGCTCTCCTCTGTTGTTCCTCTTGTGCTGCTCTGTTCTTCAGCTCTTCTTGAACAGCTCTTTTCTGCTCTTCTTCTAGAGCTGCTTTCCTCTCCTGCTCTTTTTGTGCAGCTCTTCTCTGCTGTTCCTCATGTGCATCTCTCCTCTGCTGTTCCTCTCGAGCAGCCTTCCTTTGCTGCTCAACTTCAACAGCTCTCCTCTGTTGTTCCTCTTGTGCAGCTCTCCTCTTCTGCTCCTCTTCGGCAGCTCTTTTCCTGTGCAGCTCCTCTTTTGCAGCTCTCGTCTGCTGCTCCTCTTGTGCAGCTCTTCTTTGTCGCTCATTGCTAGCAGCTCTTCTATGCGGGACCTCTTGAGAAGCTAGCCTCTGCTGCTCTCTGTGTTTTCCTTGCTGTTCCTCTGCTATCAATTCCCTTTTCTCCTCAGTTTCTTTCACTTGTTTTTCTTCTTGTCTTTGCTTTGCTCTCATCTTCTCTTTTTGGGCAGCTCTGCTTCCTTCAGTGTGTTTTCCTTTTCTTTCTTCCTCTTCCCGTCTCTCTGCTTCTCGTTGTTTTTCCCGTCTCTCCTTGATCCTATTAGCAATGGCCTCCCGCTCCCTTGTTCTCCTCTCCTCTTCTCTCTTAGCAGCTTTCCTCTCTTCTTCAGCCAGAGAAGCTCTACTTTCTGCAATTATGTGTTTTATTTTCAGATCTTCTGTGTCGTCTGTCCTAGAAGTGTGTTTGACCTCCAACTGTTTTGCTCTGTTCTGCTGTTTTGCCTTGGTGTCTTCATGCGGAGGTGTAGGTTTTTCTAAACTGTCCGTCTTAGCATTTTCAATCTTCTGAGTTTTTCTTGAAGTTCTTGTGCTATCCTCCATGTTGTTACCTTGCACCGAAGTGGGTTTCGGGTGCGAGTTTTTATCCAAATATGGTATTCTTTCAGCTGTTGGGGAAAATTCTTGAAGTTTTTCATTTGGATTGGTGTTATCACTTGGCTTCATTTGTTGTGTCACAGATGTGTTTCTTTGCCTTGCTCTATTGAGAGCAGAAGATGAGGCTGGTGCTTGCAAGGGAGGATTGTTTGACTGATGAGTCCTCTCATCTACTTGATGAGGTCTTTGCATATCAGTTAAAGGTGCTTCTTCAATCCTTTCTTTCTTTACATGACTTGTTGGTGACTTTATCCTTCCTTGGATGTGTTTTGCATTTTTAACTTGAGTATCTTCATTGGCTTTGGCATCTAAAAGCAGTTTTTCTTGTCTTTCTTTGTCTCCTAGTTTAAACATCCCTGTCCTTTGATGTTCCTTCTCTGTAATGGGAAACACCAAGGGTTTGGGCTCTTTGTTCACTTTGGAGCTGACCTCTGTTTTATTTGGCAAAGTTTTCTCTTTCCCAGGGAAGTCTTGTGGGTCAGCAGTGAACACTGGGCGTCTGCTATGACGACTCTGTATAAGTGGAAAGAATCCTTCCTTTTTATTGGGAGGGAATTCCTGTATTGTGTCATCCCGGTCTTCTGAAACAATCACTTTTAACCTGGCATAGTCTGCAAGTGCGGATATCTCCGGTATTGTGGATGCTCTAGGTTTAGGTGTGGGTTTAACCTCAGGTTTTTCTCCACCTGAATCCTTTGTTGGGTTTGAATTTCTTAGGCTCTGTCTTTCTCTTAAGGATAAAGTGGACTTGTTCTCTGTGTGCTGTTTTCTGATATGAACAGCTTGACCCACCTGGGACTTCTCATTTTTAGAACCAGGTCTTTCTGTGGGACCATCACTCTGTTTGGAGGCCAGTTTATCTTCTGTTTCTCCGTTGTTCCTTTTCACGTTCTCTTCTTGAATGCTTACTGACCTTGATTCTGCTGTTTTTCTTAGACTTTGATCCAACATAAAGACTTCATTTTTTCTTTCATTGTCTGGTTCTTTGCTAAAAAGTCCCTTCTTTGACTGTAATCCTGGAAGGTCCCTTCCCTTTGAAACAGCATCTGAAGAATCTGCAACATTTGCTTTCCTGTGTGGTTTATGATTAGTTTCTTCTGTCCATTGCACTTGAAAGTAGTCTTCCTCTGTTGGATGTGTTTTTGATTCGTCCACTGAATTCCCGCTGGTATTAATGCTTTCATGCTCTCCAGTTTCAGCTTGAACATTCTGACTGGTTGTGTTAATGCTCTCCTGTTGATTGTTGTTTTTCAGTGAGTCAGACAGTTTTCTCACACTGGACAACACGCTTTGTACCAGTAAATTGTCTTCCAAATTTATTTCAACCTGATTTTCACTGCTGGCTGCATTGAGGTCTTTGGTTCTGTTGTCCTTTTTTAATTTTCCTTCAACAGAAGATGATGCAACTTGGTAATTAGCTGTAGCTGCATCTGAAGCAACAGCTGTGACATGTTTTCCTCCTTTGGTTATGTTGTCCTCAGTTACCACTGGCACAACTCTGATGGCAATGCTGTCTATATGCACACTATCATCCACTTGATTATTTTCTACTTGTCTGTTCTCGCTGTCAGTTAAATTGTGAGATGCACTCGTTTTGCTGAGAGGCTTTGGTGGTGTTGAGTGATGTTTCTTTTCGTCCAATAGGGGTGCACTCTTTCCATCTGTGTCCCTGCTGTTGGATGGATTTATGACAGTGAACATATCTTCTTTCACTAAAAGCTTGATGTTCTGCTTTATCAAGGATTCAACACCATCTCTTTTACAATCATTCATTTGGTTGATTTGCTTGGCCACCACGTTGGAATCATTGGCATGTGTTGTTTGGCTTTTTAGTGGATTTTTCTCGTGAGCATTACCCTTTACTTCATCTGTTCCTATACTCTTTGAACAGTTCTCTATTGGCGTTACATTTGTGAAGTCTTTAGTTTCTCCGGGTATTATGTCTTGGTTGTAGAGAAGGGATTGAGTTTCTGCAAGTGTTTTATTTTTAGCAGGTACAGTGACATTGGAAGGCGAGACTTTTTCACGCGCTGGTTCTTGGAGTTGTGTTTCCCTTTGGGGACTTGCACCTGCGTAGGAGCTCTCCTGCTGTAGAGTGACCGTTTCACACATATTGTTCTGTTTTGTCTCTTGGGTTGAAGCTCCTTGGATGTTTTCAGGATGAATTTTCATTCCTACTTTAGTCTGATCATCTATCATTGTAGGATGAGTGCCTTGAATAACTTTGTCCTTACTCTCTACTTTGGTATTTAAAGATATATTACCTTTGCTTGTCGCTGGATCTGAGCTTAGATTTCCGTCCTTTAACTCTGAATTCCCGCTTTCTTTTCTTTTCTCGGGAGTGTTAGGAGAATTAATCTCAACATTGCTTAAGGATGGTTTTCTTTCTCGTACAGTTACCATTATTCCTCGGATCTGCAAGCTGTCATCAGCCACATGAGTCTTAATTTGACCAAAGACAATATTAAGTGATGAATCCTCAAGAACTGCTTCGTGTGTACTCTCAGCCTTTTCTGTGGTTGTAGGTTTGGAACTTTTGACTTCAACGACAGGTGGAGCTTCTTTCTCCTTGATGAGATTGACAGTGTCTACAATAAGATTGTCTTTAGGTCCTTCAGTCTTGTTCCCAGAGTTTTCGTCATGATCTGATTCCTGCTTTAATTGCTTGGTTTTAGGTGGTTGTTCCTTACTATGTATTGGAGACCGATTCTCTTTATTTTGATGTTCTACCAAGTCGGCACCAGTTCTCATGGGATGAATTCCTGTCAGTTTTGCTTCTTCGGGTGGTTTTGGCACGTCTCCATTCATTGGTTCTTTGAGAACTTTCTGCGATTGGTCTAGAGACTGACAGGTTGTTGCTGCAGATGTAACTGGGATTGTAGCAGAGCTGGAAGGTAAAGCAGACTTGGCTGGTACCATCTTTGTTCCTTGGGGCTCCATATGGTGCTTTAGTGTTGCATTACTGGATATTGTGCTGTCATGCTTTTTAGGAGCGTCCTGTGATGGGGGTTTCTGTCTAGCATTTATAAACTGACTACCTCCTAATTGCTTGGTAGACGTTTTGGATATAATTCCATCTGGTTTAGCAAACCCCTTCTCTTTGATTGCAGAAATCTCTTTTTCAGCGTGAGCTTTTATCTTTGAAGTCAGAATCTCCTGCTTCGTCTGAGCTCTCTCTTTATGGGACAACGTCTTTGGAGGGTTTGAATGGGGATCTTTACTTGGACCTACACTTTGCTCAGTTAACTTGTGTTTTCTTCCAGGAGGGAGCAGACTAACCAAATTTGAATCCTTTTGCTGTGAGACATCAGGTTGTATCAGTGGGTCACATGTTTCCAACTTTTCAACTCTGTGCTCCTTTACTTCATCAGTAATGGAGTCACTTTTTGTTACATTATCGCCATCGGGAAGTGCATTATTACCGCTGGATAATTTGAATTCTTTGGATGACTCACTGTAAATATACTGACCTTCTGTCAATTTGGGAGATTCAAAGCTGCTTACTTTGTTGTTCTCTGTGTCAGATGTTGCAAATTTGCTAGTAGGACTAAGTTTGTCTTTAGATTTTTCTTCAGTCTTTATTTCAAGTGTATCAAGACATAAAAGTGGTGTTTCATTGGCATCATTTGAATAACTATTTCCTGCAGCAGAGACTTTGTTTCTGACTGTTGGTGTATCAGTAAAACCATATTTATCTCTAAGACGGTTAAACTCATCGAGCCCTTGGTTAGCTTGATCTATACTCTGCCTGCAAGTTACAATCAAATCTTTGTTCTGTTGATGCTCTGGTTGAGTTGACTGGCCCTGATATTTGAACTCTTCATTTTTATCAGTATCCATGTCAGCAGGAACATCTTTCTTTATCTCGTCATCTTTTGTAAGAACTGTGTTTTTGACTTTCTGTTTTTGCTCTCCTTTCATCTTCTCCTTTATTTTTGCCAATTCTGCTTTGGCCTTAGCTAACTCTGTCTTAGCTTGCTCAACTTTATCTGGCTCACTTTTGACCTGTTGTGTCGATATTAGCTTTGGTGCCGGTTTAGTTGACTCTTCCTGCATCATCTCTGTTTTAGTTTGCTCTAGTTTAGTTGTGATGACTTTGGTTTGTTTGGAATTTTCCTGCTCTCCCTCTTTTTCGTCAACTCTTTCCACTTTAGCTTTGCTCTTCTGTGTTGTAAGATTTGCATCATTTGCATGAGTGGCTTGAATTACATTTTTATCACCAACTTCAACCTTCTCTCGTTCTGCTTTAGCTTGCTCTTCTATCTGCTGAAGTTCTGCATGCGCTACTGTCCTTCGCTCTGCTTCAGCTTGTTCTGCTTTAACTTTTTCTGTCCTGATTTGTTCTGCCTTAATCCACTCTCTTTCAGCTTCTTCTGCTCTTAACTTTTCTTCCTCGAGTTTCTCTGCTTTGATCCTTTCTTGTTTGGCCTTTTCAGTTTTAGACTGCTGTATTCTCGTCTGCTCTGTCTCCTCCAGTTCTGTTTTTATGTGTTCTTTGAACCTCTCTGCTTCAGCTTGTTCTACTTTGACCTGCCCCTCCTGCTCCTCTTTCATGTGTTCTGCTGCTTCCTCTGTAATATGACTTGGCTCTGTTACCCTCGGCACTATTGTTTGCTCTGCCTTTGTCTGGACCTCACTTGTCTGTTCTGGTTGTTTTTCTGTCGACTGCTCTATCAAGTAATCCTTTTTCTTAATTTCCTCAACATGTTCTGCTCTGCCCAGGTTTACTCTCTCTTGCACTGATAGTTCTGCAATGACATGTTCTGCTTTGACTTCATCTGAACCAGTCTGCCCTGCTAAATTTAACCCAGCTAACTCCTCTTTGGGCCGCTGCTCTTTAGCCCAGTGCTGAGCCACTGCCAGCTCTGCTTGGGCGTGTTGTGCTTTTACTTGCGCTGCCATGGCCTTTTCAGCCTTAACCTCGTCATAACTTCTATCTTTTGCTCGGTTTTCCATTGCGGGGTCAGTCACATTGGCAGGTTTGGCACTGTTCAGCATATTATGTTCAAACGGTGGTTTAATTTCTTCTGGTTGGAGACTTTGCATTTCATACCCATTTGGAATTGTTGTATATGGGTTTATCTGACCTGTTTCTTGAGTGAGCATTGTATAGTCTTTATTCAAATAAGGAGTGTGCTGGTTTCTGTTTTCTTGATCAGTAAATCTGTTGGAAGTTTTAGGCATATAATCATTCATTTCATTTTCCTTGTTATGTCTGCTTTGCTTTTGAAGTCCATGATTGTCCTTAAAAGCTCCCGGTGGCTGGTGTCCATAATAAGCTTGGTTTTCTCTTGTGTTATTGCCCAAAGCACCATATTGAGGATGTTGGTTAGAAATATTAGAATTGATGAAGCCATCCATTGCATAAGGAGTTCCATCAAAATCCTCACAGGACTGTTTTTTCTGAGGCTCCTTATGAATGTCATGATGATTGTCTACTCTGTATTTGTCTCTTGGTAAATGTAGTTCCTCTTTTGTCATGGCTGCTCTTTGGTAAGCGTGTTGATGTTGGTCTTTTCCCATTGAAGCAGTTATCTCTTGTTTCCACGGATAGCTATCTGCACTCAGACTATGATATTTTGTGCCTTGGCTGTTTGCCTGTCTCCACATATCCTGTGAGGACACATTTTTGTAATCATAACCGCTGTCTTTGTGCTGCTGATATCCATCCACCTGGGTTAAAAACTCTCTGGTATGATTGTTTTCAGCATTTAGCCATGGCGTTTGTGTAGCTGTATAGGGAGGTTTAAGCATGTATCCATCTCTCCCCTGAGTGTCTACATTATCCATCATGCCTTGCTGGTAGGGAGTAAATGACGGTAAGTCCTCATAGAGATTCTGTCCATTAGCCAGCTGACTGCTTGTGTAATTTTCAGGTATTAAGCCAGTGAACCCAGAGTGATGAACCATCTCACCTTGCATCTGAGCTGTCTGGTAATCACTTGAAGTGTATTCTGAATATTGGCCTGTATTTGCGGCCGCAGGCTCATAATTAGTTGCAAAGGACGATCCAGGGCTAAAATACTGGTTTGCATAATTGTGTGAGACTGCATTTGTCCAGCCGGATTCCTCTACCTGAGGATATTCTGCATCTGGGAAATCCGGGATATCTATCACAGTGTCTCTTGGCTCCTGGATTAAAGGCTGTTTGTTTTTGTCCTGTGTCTCCAAGCCCTTGAATTTGGTGGGACTGTAAGTGCTTTTAACTCTTTTCCTGTTGTCTTTGAGATTAAAGAGAAGGCTTGTTGCTCTGGATTTGTAGCTCGACATCCTAATATCAGGAGTGGCTCCCCTGCTTTCGGCTCGCACTGGGGGATGTTCCACAAGTTCAGGGGAAACCGCGCTCTGTCGGACCTCTGACGTCTCTGATTCTTGATGTGCATGAACTACAGGTGTGAGCAGCTGGCTGATGTTGAAGGGAGTTGTGCTCGTGTTACTGCTGACGACATTTGGCGCCACTGATTTTGCATCGTTTCCATAGGGAATACGATAATCATTGCTATAAGACACTCCTTGATTAGTCATTGTCCTCTCTGTAGAGATATTTTGCTCTGTCATCATTTTGATTTTTTGCTGGAGGGCTTTGACAGAGCTGATGGTGTCCTGGACGCGTCGAGACATCTCAATTGTTGGCGATGCCGTCGATGGCCGTTGGGGTTGAAGCCTGTTTGTCCCGAGGCTTTGCGCCCGCTTCCTGTAGGTGTAATGACCCGCTAACTCCGAGTCGCACCGTTTCTCCACTGCGGAAGCTCTGTGCAGCATTGTGGATGTCGAGGTGGCGCGTGGAGGAGAGGGAGGAACTACCGGTGCCCAGTTATTCCTCAGGTTTCTCATTCCCCTCTCCTCAAACCTGTATGGAACCTGTGGTTGGCTCTCCAGTGAAAGCTCCTTGTACATTGGTGTCTCGTACCACCTGGGGAAGTCTGGATAGCGCATAAACCCTGAGACTTCTCCTTGCTGGAAGGGAAACCTGTTATGATCCCTCCACACTTTGAATGGACTGAACTCACTGTGTATAAAGAAGTTAGAGTTACAGTTGACCTGTGTGGACATGCTGTGTTTACTGTGGGAAGATCTCATAAAAGAGGGTCCAGAATTTATTTGACTCATTGCTGCTACTTCAGAGGAGTAGAAGCCAGCGTCCTGGGAGGAGAATGGACCAGCTGAGGAGAAATGGCCGCTGTTAAAGTTGTCCTGATATGATGTAGAGAATTCAGAAAGTTCCCTCTGTATACTCATGAGAGCAGATTTGTCCCAGCTGGTGTCATCATTCAGCTCTCTGAGTTTACCATCCATCCCGGCTCCATCCCTCTGTCCCTCAGAGTTAAAAGCTCTGATTAGGGAGGAGACTCTGGAGCGGCTTCTTCGTTGCTGTGAACTCACCTCAGTAGCGCCGTTGCTGAGAAAGGACAGCTGTTCTCCTCTTGGAGGTGCCTCCTGTTGAGAGGTTTCCACAAAGGACTGCTGGAATGTGGCAGAAACTCTCCCTTGTGTCCTTTCCCCATAATCCTCCCACTGTGGATCTCTTTGGATCTCAGCCCCATACATTCCCCCGTGGATCCAGTTCTGTTCATACTGCTGCATCCTGAGGCTGAAGCTCTCATGTGCAGTTCTCTTAAGTTCCTCCCTCTCTCCGTCTCTGTCCTGAGCGCTCTGGCTAAAGGCCAGCTGTCTGTCTCTCTGGGTGCAGGGTGAAGATGCACCCAGGTCTGAGTCGTTATAAACGGCCTCATCTCCAATGCAGAGACTCCTGAATGCTCGATCTGTCAGACTGCTGACCTCACGGTCCGTCTCATCCGGGAAGGACCCAGCACTAGAGGTGTCGCTGTAGCCTCCGTCGCTGTGCTTTCGATGCCCGCCACTCTTTCGTCCAGAGCGGCGTTTCTCAACCGATGTCATGATGCAGGCCTGCTAACAAACTGCTCTGTCCTCAGCTGTGCAGTCATTCACGCAAACGCAGACCTCTGAATGATAAACTCTGCCTGCTGCAGGAGCTGCTAGCCCAGAGTTTGGGGCTCCTGTCAAGACTTTGTAAAGCCTGTAGCTCCCTAAGGCATGGTGCCTTTTAGTTGGCTTTCATCCAAGAAAATCCTGGAATCTTTTGTTTTCCTACGAGAGAAAGAAAGGAGAGTTAACTTGGACCCGACGGTACACTTAAATAACCATCCTTAAAATGATTTGTTTAACAATCGTTTAGGATATGTGTTCTAAACTTATTCTCAAACCAAAAAACTTTTAAGACATGAACTGAGCACCACTTGTTGTGTCCTTGATAAGAAGCTTTTTTTTTTTCTTTTGCATTAAGCAGCGATGTACTGTATGTGGTTCTGAAAACAGCCTTGTTAATCCGTCTCCTCAATCACTGTGACCTTCAGAAACATGTTGTGAAGAAAACTACACTGTTGCTAGGCACAGTAAAGACAGCCTCACGTGAGGTATTTTAGGAAAGCAGGACACGGCTTCGATGACCACGCGCACACACACACACACACACACACACACACACACACACACACAGTGATTTTGCTCATCTTCAGATTACGATCCAGATACTGATTCTGTTGTAGTTATAATGGAATGGGAACAAACTTACACATTGTTTCACATTAAGTTGATGTCAAGATGTCAGACACGTCTAGAAATGACAGACGTCAATCGTGCTGTTTATCTTTGAGGGAAACAGCCAAAAGATCTGGTTAGGACTTGTCAGCTGCATTACATTGAAAACTAATCCTTTGGTTTTACTACAGTGGAGAAGCAACAGATGGGAAGAAGATTAAAAATATCCCTGAGTAGAGGTGCTGCAAAATTTAGATGTTGGAAGCAAAATTGTAACGACTTTTTCTGTCAAGTACTCGATTGCTTATTTCAATATTTAAATGGGACTTATTAGAAAATGTAACCATATTTAAATGTTACTATTTTGCTTAGACTTTAAAAAAATCTATTTACAAATGAGAAGTGTGTAAAGAATGGGGGATATACTTTGCTGTAGTGGGTGCAAATCCTTTTTTTACAAAGTAAAAAAAGAAAGAAGTGATTCTGATCCATAAATCTGAAGCAGTGGGTGGGTGCAGCGACACATTTGGATCTGTTGACATATTTACTGTTCCTTGCTCCACCAGCTCGCTGCCTGCCGAGCAATGCTTAAAACTACACTTACAACCTAAAATATAACAAACAGAAAAAAATTATAGTTGAAGATAATAATCAACATGTAAAATACTGTATCTAGAAGTACAGAGCCCTCTTACTGCACATGTCCTCCTTTGTATCAATCATCAATCAATCTATATTTGTATAGCACTGTTATCTCAAGACGCTTTACAAAAGAGCATATGGGATAATATGCAGGCAGGATTTCTCCTTTGTGCAGTGCTTTTAAAATAAAAATGGTTACGCACATCGAGGGAGAACTGTAACGTCATGGGTACATTCTGGTTAAATTTACTGCAGCTACCAGGCAGCCGTCACCTCACCTCTGCTCAGAATAACCAAAGGTTCTTTGATATCCTCAGACCTGGAGTCCATCCATCTCATTCACATCCACAGAAACAGCTTTTCACCACAATGCTCAAACCTGCAAAGTCTTCATCAGATAAAAGTGATGCAGGGTGACAGCTAAAAAAAAAAAATCTCCTCTAACAGAAAACGACAGCAACATAGGCAAGAGCATGCCCTACACTCACCGTAAGATTTTTCCTTCAAGCATTAAGAAACTTTTTAGAGGCAGAATGTTTATTGACTGAAGATTTTTTCTCCATGCAGGCAACAGCTGATCAGTGCAGATAAAAAAAAACCACACACAGCTGTGGTAACTGCTTTTTTTTGCTGCGATAATCTCATGTCAAACTGTCGGGGTAATTTCTGTTCATTCTTGCATGTGACAGGTTTATTTTTGTCCAGTGACGGGCCTCCGACTCTAAAACCTGACACCAGAGAGGCCTCGCTTTCAGAGCCACTGTGGTCCAAACGCAGCCTGAACTGCAGCAAATCTGTCACTCCTGTGAGCTCAGAGGATTTGACTGATTGTTTATAAATGTCAAACACTGTCAGTGAAAGAAAATAAAAGTTGTATTTGCTATAAAGAATGAGAAACTGAATGTGTATATTCTTTAGTAGATGAAAATAGGAATTATTTTTATACATCTTTTCATTTATTTTTATACATTAAAAATGTAAATCTTGCAAATGAGAATGTGTGCATTTATGTAGGGTCAGTTACTTTCCTCCCAATGTGTCTGCCTTTAAAAGAAAGAAACATAAAGCTTTCATCCTTACCTTATATTTTTATAATCCATAATTCAGGCCTCATTGTCACTTCCTTAAAAGGCTCCGTCTCCTAAAAAAAGGCCTTGTTGATCCTGTCACCTCTCACAACGTCTCTCCGGCAAGCTCTGTGTCTTTTTATTGAGAATAATCCACTGAAAAAAAATCTTCTATAAAGTCCACATCGGGGTCTCTGAGCATCTCACCAGAAGCAGGCGGCAAAGGGCTCAGGAGACCAAACAGAAATAGAGGAGTTGTCCCAGGCAGAGTGTCCACCATTGGGGGGGACAGAATGAGAGCTGGAGCCTGCATGCGGTTCTGTGTGATCCTTTGGTGTCGAGTGTCAGACGGATGAAACAAACAGCCTCTCAACTATTTTTAAATCTGGACAGCTTACTGTTGGCCATTAGCAGCCAGAGTGAGGTGTCATGAGCTGTGAATGTTTTACATCTGGCTGGGAGGTTGTGGTCTAAACCTTGAGAATCACCTTATTTTCTTGAGGTGTCTTCATGTCTATCTTACAGAGGGAGGGAGGGGGTGGGGGGGGGCAGAGTTTGGGTGCTCCTTTTGGTGACATGCATAACAAAATCACCTCTCACTGGAGTACCACCCACTGCACTGAACAGAACTGATAAGCACTTTATGCAGTGTCAACAAGTGGCACTTGGTCACCACCCGTCTGCTGCTGCTCACATGGACTAGAATTAACTTTTTTTTCCAAGACAATTTGAAAGTCACAATTTCTGATTCTTCTTCTCCTCGCACAGATTTTTTTTTTTTATTTCATGCAAAGAGATATTTGTTTCACTTGAATTTTACAACCTAACACTCAAAATATGGAAGCATAATCTCCCTAGCTACAGCCTCACTCACCCCCCTGCAGAAAAGGCCATAAGGCAGAGGAAGGGGAGGACCTGTACCTCCCCCTTTCATCCCCCCTTTCTCCCCTCCTACGGCCCGCTGCTATAATAGGAGATTGCTGCAGCAGATAGTTTCCTGGGATTCTTGGCGGGTGCAGGGCAGGCCTGGTGGGATGATGGACACACACACATGGGCCTTAATGGAGACACACTCCATATGCCCTCATTAACACACACACACACACACACACACACACACAGATGGTTTTGCATACAGGAAAGGCTTAGGTAATCCCTTTTTTAACTCGTCTCTTTCCCCCTCTTTATAAATGGCCTTCTCATCCAACACTTTTCTCCGTGTTCATCTCTACACTTCTTCTATTACAATCAGTTAGAAATCTCCTCAACCTCCTGCACCAAGCTGCTATATCATCCACTTGTGCTGCTTTCTTCTGAGCCTTCAATGCTCAGCACTTGTTAAAAATTGGTTGATTAATAAAATTTAATTTGCAAAAACTTCCCTTAGCAAGAATTACTCAGCGTGTGCTCAATTTCCCCCACTGAAGTTAGAGGAGAAGCCCGCTGTGAGGAAACAGGTTTCTTGCTTTACCAGTTCCCTCTAGTGGACAAATCGAGAACACATTTCTTATTTCATTTGGCCCTGATCAAAAATTCAGACTTCTGTTTCATACACCGATCTTGAATTGTTGTACATTGCAGCTCTGCTTTCTAGCTTTGCACCAACATGTATTACTGGAGCTCGTATGACTGCAAGCATTGATCCCAAACATGGAGGATGCTCTTCACTGTGCTGAGTAAGGAGGAGCGGAGCTGTGGTTATGTGGCAGACAGCAGACAGGCACATTACTTGCTGCATTAAGATATGCTTTGTTTGTATTATCTCCATTCAGAGATTAGCTTAATTGATTCTAATTGATTGAGTTATTGATCAGTTGTGTTGCAGAGATGATTCTGTACTGTTTTTTTTTATTTTTTAGGCCCTTCAACGGACCAGCTCTGAATGCACTCTGTGTCTGACTTTGGGTCCTTGAATAGTCAAAATGTAGGTGTCGCACCCAATGTCAAGCGAAAGAATAGTATGTATGTGCCAGTCTCCCGTGGGCATACTGTTTCTTTCTGTGTGCATTATATTGTCTGTGGATTGGGTGCATGTGCACACGACTCCCTGTTTCAGGACATATTTCCCCACATCCCTGCAAAAATATTTCATTACTGCAACAAAAGAAGCCCATTAACTGCACTGTAAGAACAGAGTTCAACTGCTGTCCCCCACATTCACCATGTTTGTCTGCTTTTCTGGCCGCTCTCCAGCTAATTTGATATAACAATGCTCCACAAAACCGCCTCAGGACTTTTTTTAGGTGACAGAAAATTATCAATGATGCCACATGCACAGCTGAATGTCAACATCAACTTGACTTGTTTATCAAATATTAAAGCAGTGAATTATGGGGCGCCTGCAGAACTTAATGATGATCGGAGTCATTATAACTTCAGCATCCTTTGTTTTGGATAATGATTAAATTCCACAACTACTGTATTCAATTTTGGAGGGATTGAATGTGTTTTGCACGTCTTTTGTGTGAGTTGGCTGGATTCCGTCGTCCATATTGGTACATTTTGGGGGAAGAGGAGTTGATTTGTGTGAGGATATTGTGTTATCATTAGCTGCCATGTCAGGGGGCTTAGCATCTTTGCTCTGGGAGCTCTCATGCACTTAAAGAAAAATCAGTATATTGAACACGATGTTTTTTTTGGTAATAATATTTGGTGCATGAATTGACAAAGTACCTGCTATAAAAAATAAAAAAAAAACCTTCATTATAATGACAAAAAAAACATGAAAGTAGGACACGATAGGTTCTGGTTTTGTTACTTTATTTTGACTGCATTTCCACTTTTCTGTCTCAAAAGTGACAATTGACTTCAGAGGATGGTTTGTGTATGTTTTTAGGGAAATAAAGAGTTCCAACTTAAATAAAGAAACCTCATCAGATCATTGAAATAGTGAACGTCACAAGAGGTTGACTCGTAGACATGAAAGCATCCTTTTATTGTCATATTTGTCGGTTATTTACAACATGCAAACATAATGATGTCAAGAAAAAAAAAAGAGGATGTAAGTGCTCTGTGTACAACCTGGCACGACTTCTGACATTATCTCCCTCCTCTGTGTCACCCGGGTGTCGCCTCATCAATTATTGAACCAGTACTTCATGGTAATACATAATTTCTTATCAATTATTCATGATAATGTGTGTGTAGTTTACTTAATTGTGTTATTGACTATCAAAAGTAATTTCCTGAAAATCCTCAAGGACGCAAATTGAATCAGTCGAACTCCTGGTCGTGTGCTCGCCGGTTAAGTATTCTCGATGTGATCAGCTGACCCCTTTATTCAAAGGGTCGATGCACCGCTGAGAGATATTTAACGACAAATGGAATAGTTGCCTTAGGTGATGAGAGATGGTGTTTTTTTTCCCCTCAAATGTAAATCCCACTTTCACATTAATAAATGAGCAAATTTGATGTTTAATTTGGTTTTATTGGACATGGTGAAAGGATAGGAAGAGGATGAGCTGTCCTAAAAAGTAAATAAATAATAAGAGCCTCCTCTGCCGGCTTTAAGGGAAACTGATAAATAATGTATCAGAACAGATGGCTGGAGCGAGAGGCAACAGGAGAGGAACATGAGCGACTACATCTTTAATTGTTTTAAAGAACATGTCACAACAGGGCCGGCGTGTTGGCTGTCTGCTGACGCCTCAGACGTGCTAACAGAGAGGAAGACACAAACCGGCGCTCTCTCTCTCTGTCACTGACTCTGGCACGTGTACACATTTACATAGAAAATGGCTGATTAATATTAAAGTGCACTTTCACTTTAAAAAAACTCAAAAGAAGGAGAGATTGTTTGAGCCCGTTACTGACCTGATGGCAGAAACATTATATTGCCAGAAATCCTTAAAAGAGCCTCGATCTGTTCTACACGCACAGTTTACATGCATTAACATTCACAATGTAAGCATCTGAAGGAGTTAAATTCACATTATCAAATAGGTCTTTGTTGCACACATGTTGTATCTATGTCAGTCCAATAAATAGAGTCCAAGAGAGTGCATGAAGACAAATAAAGATCCAAACCACACTTGTGCTTTTTCATGGGGAAAACAAAGCCCCGTATATTCAGCATTTCTTCAAAAAAAACGATAATTTACAGTCAAATAAATATTTTAATGTCTGCGTCCACACATTGTGATTTCAGTAAAAGTCTTTCCCAGGAGTTTTTTTCTGGACTTGATTTGTAGTTGTGCTTCTTGTGTTTCTTAGAGTAGAGAAGTGATAACAGGCACGCTCACACAGATTTTAGAGTATCAGTACGTCCACGTTTTGCGTCCCAGCGCCCTCACTTTTTCTCCAGTTGTTCCTTGGAGCAGTGAGGGTGTTTGTCAGGACCGCTGCCCAGCACCGGCACCTTGTTGGCCAGACCGGGACTGGCGCTGTCCCTGCCTCTTCCCACTGCGCCGGGGACCTCGATGGAGGGCCCCACGGAGGATCGCGCCACTCCGGACGCGCTCACGCCGACTCCGGAGAGGACCCCCACGCCGGCGCCCGGCCCGCCCGCCGCGGCCCCGAGCAGGTTCGCAGACTGGAGCACAGCCTCCGAGTGCTCGCGGGCCTTCATGCGCAGGGCGGCCACGCTGGCTGTGCGGTTGCCCTGACAACCGTAGGGCGGCAGGAAGGACAGGCCCATGGGGTCAGAGACGCAGCAGGAGCACAAACCATTACCTGGAAAATATATAAAAAAAACTCCAGTGAGAGCAGTAAAAAACAGAATTTCATCTTCACATCATCATTTTAGTTAATCTATAAATTATATCGCAAAAGTTTTCTCATGACATTTTACATAAAGAACAGGTGTAGACGGTTCTCTCTGTTACAAAGAGACCGCCATTAACAATGAGCAAGGACTTGACAACAGTGGGCGAGGAAATTTTCCTTTTAACAGGCAGAAACTCGAGCAGGACCCGACTCGTTTGTGGACAGATACGATCCACGACCAAACGGGTGGAGACAGAGGGAGACAGGGAGGAACAGAAAGAAATGGATAGAGATGAACAAACGGAGAAACAAAAACAAAAAAAATCCAGAATTGGGCAAACAAAGAGACAGACTACGAGAGGAACAACAAAAAAATCACAGATCTTTTTGGTGCCCAAATAAATTTGAATCGTGTTTACCTTTCAGCGTGGCGACCTGTGAGAGGGCCTGGGCGTAGGTGGCGGAATTGAGGAGCGTTCCTGGGATACACGACGGGAAGAAGGGACCACTCGGACCCACCGTCCTGTTGATGCTGGAGAAAACAGACAAACTGTCACCAATCATCTATAGTTAAACACACTCACAGGTTTTTTTCTGACTACACTGTGTAGAGCTGATTCTACCTGTGCAGTCTGAGTCAACAAAATTAAAGAGCGTATCAACAGAATCACCTAGATTTCTCTCAGAGCTTTGAGGAGAGAGTTAGTGGCAGAAAGGAAATTATTTCTTTTTATATCCCTCTATCACTTTGTTAAAAATGGGGCTGCAACATTTCCGTCTTTAACGTCTCCTGTTTGGAATATTTAACAACAATTAAACTACAGCAGTCGTCCGTCCGTCTGCCCTTCCTCACCTCTGCTGCATCTCCAGCGGTTCTTTCTGTTTCCTGCCGTGGTCCACCGGGGACTGAGAGTTGAGGCTGCGAGACGGAGGAGTGCCCTCGCTCATCTGCTCTTTCCCTCCTTCCGGGTCTGAGCTCCCTCGCTCCGTCTTCCTCCACTTCGCTCTGCGGTTCTGAAACCAAACCTGCATTAAAACAAAACGACAGATGAAAGGTAAGACCGAATGCATGAAGATGATTAAATTGATTTTTATAATAACAAATGGAACATCGCTACATGTACATCCATTTATTTTTGTTATTGATTGAGATTTTTTTTTTTTTAAGCTTTTAATTTCTTGAGCGTTTTCTTTTATTTCAGTCAAATAAATGCAAATTTAAACGTGCACAGATTTAATGTTTGTCCAGCCTTCTGAGAGGCAGAGCAAAGTTTAAACATTCTCTCATATTCTTTGATTTGTCCTGTAGATCCAGAGGTACTTGAATGCCTCACACCAAGCGCTTTAATGTCCCACACTCCCTGACTTATCCCCAAAAACTTCTCCATCCACACAGCTGAGAACATATATAGCCAAGTTCTGGTGTCTTAATCGAATGAAGGTCACTGCCTATAACAACATTTAATTGAGCAATTTTTCATTATCATATTTTAATGACTTCCCACTGACAGTTGTGCTGCCCGAGAGAGGGGCAGCTATGATGAAGTCGTTTATTTCCCTATTTAGTGATTGTTTGACAACATCAGATTCGATTAGGACTCGGTTCTAGCAGGCATTAATCATGATGTGTGAATGGAGGTTAAAGCCGGTGTGCGTGTGCTCTGCATCCCTGCCATTGTACTGGAGGTACAAATGATGTCAACAGCCAAACAAAACGCGTGCATTCATTCGGCATAAAGAAAGGACAACATTTTTGGTGGCAGGACAACAATGCAACCAATGGACTTATCTCACCCCTGCACCTTCCAGCTAGAAGTCGCGCCCCCCCCCCCCCCCCCCTCATACACGCACCCCTCTCTGAATGGGCTATAATTGCTCCATTAATCTCAATTTGCCGCGTGCTCTTAATGCGGGGGAGGCCCATTGACACTCTACAAAAAGGGGGGGCAACAACACTACAACAGAAAGGAAATTTATTTTCTAATAATAATGTAAGTTTAATATCCCTGCATACTGCGCTGGATTCATGTTCAGATTTAATAATAGGAATGTGGTAATCGGATTAGGAGGGGAATAATTTGTTTACAATCCCTAATTTACAGCTCTGGATTCCATTATCAACCTCGCCATTGGGTTTAAGCGATAGTAAGATGACCCTGGGGAACAAAAGGCAAACTATTATATTTCCCACAATTAGATCTGGGCGCACAACAAAACCCAAAAGCAAATCTGGAATGCAGGAAATTACATACAGGACACATAACTTAATTACATCTGGCCAAGTTTATAACGGCGCATATGTGCAGGGCAGGAGCGGAATATAAATTGGCAAATTTCAGGTGTGTGTGTGTGTGTGTGTGTGTGTGTGTGTGTGTGTGTGTGTGTGTGTGTGTGTGTGTGTGTGTGTGTGTGTGTGTGTGTGCTTTTTTTTGGGTGTTTTCAAAGTGTGTAGGTCTGAAAGAAAAAGAAATAAGTGAGAAGTTGTGAAGCTGCAGGCTTTGCCCTTTAAAAAAAACCATATTTCTGTGTTTGAACGGGACAGGGGATCTGCACGGATGATGTATTCCTACCTTTGAGACGCGGACAAATTAGCGAGGAACATTATCGCTGCTTAATTATGAATGACCGATTAATCAGGCTAATCTAATATTCACCATTATGTTGATGTTATTAAAGTGCAGCGCCGGGATGACAGAGTGGCTTCATTTCAACCTACCTGCACCCTGGCCTCCGTCAGGTTGATCTTCATGGCCAGCTCCTCTCGCGTGAACACGTCCGGGTAGTGAGTCTGCGCAAACACAGCCTCCAAAGCCTCCAACTGCAGGGACGACAAAGTTCAATCAGGCTCATTCCGATTTGTCCATTCTGTTATACTTCTTTGTTTATAAAGGATTTTCTCTTCTCTTTAATTCTCCTCATCCTCATCAGGTGTTTTTAACTCTTACCATAAGAGCTGCATTAACATTTAACTATTGGATGAAAAGAGTTAAGGAGGCTAAAATAACCGAAATTAAAAAACAATAGGTAATAAGTTTAAAAATACAAGTAAGAGTAGGCCTACAAGTATATTTAAAAATCACAAATCCACTCAAGTTTGCAGGTATTTTACAGATATAGGATATAAAGGCCTATACTGAATATGAACTTCTATGGAGCTTTCCTCTTTTATCTTTTATCTGGATATGGAGTCTTCAGAACAGTTTGAATTCAATCAAATTGTATTTCCACGCGTAATCTTCAAAAACACAATTATCTCTGCAAGTGCCCTTATATTGTATTTTTAATTCCCCTGCATTTAAACCAATTATCTTAAATTTATTTGTGATAGTCTTCTTGTCAAATCAGTTGTAAAGGCTTTGATGCCCTGTCTACTTTTCTCTCCAGTCTTTTTTTTTCCTCCTTCAAACTTTGACAATTGTTTCTTTTTTTTTTTTTCTTTCACATTAACATCGAGGCCTCGGTCTGCTTCACTTTAAGGTAAATTAAAATGTGCTGTTTTTCCTCCCTGCTTAATAATTACCTGTTGCAAAGTAAACGTTGTTCTGTTTCTTCGCTGTTTTCTTCGTAGAAATCCATCATCAAAATCAGCCGGAGCGTGGTTGCCAAATCCGCTTGAATTCACTGAGAGAGAGAGAGAGAAAAAAAAGTTTGTAAGTCATTTATACAACTTATTAAAAAGAGTTGTATTGCTACAGTGTGTATTTAAAATACTGAATTAATTATGTTAAAAGGAACTCGTGGAAACGATGTGAACAAAGGGGAAATAAATCTCTAAATGTTGTTGGCCAAAGCAGACAGATTAGGGAGTTTACTCTTTGGCACATTTCGTGTTTCCATTAGTTGCATGAAACATTGATGTCGGGAGTCTGAGGGGAACCATGACGGACTAAGAGCCATGACACCCAACATCTGTGCCCGGGACAAAACACCCCCTCTGCCCCGGGGCCAGAGCACCAGCGCTCCTCACCAGAACAGCCAGCAGATTGACACAACAGAGGAGGAAATCACGCTTAACCCTTTAAATCCACATTTGGAATTGACAGAAGGCGAAAAGATCAGGTCACTGAAAATGATTCAAATGATATTGGTGATAAATAAAACATCCAAAGTATTTAACTTTTCGTCTTCAAGGCGGATAATCTGTTTCATAGCTTGTTGTGCCGATTTGATGTGATTTTTTTAAATTAATTACAGCAGAACATTTGTTTTTATACTCGCGTAGGCCCGTGTCTTTTTCTTTCTTTAATTAAAACGATCGTTCAATGATGAAAAACAAAGATTCAAAACACGGAGGAAGGATCTGCTCAGGCCTCGAACAACACACACGCTTTTGTGCGCAATTACGCATCGCGAACATGTCCAAACTTCTAACCGAAACGTAAGTTATAACTCACAGCTGTGTGGAATAAAATTGATGACATTTTTTTTTTTGTAAATAATGCCAAAGAGACAACTCACATGTGTTGGAGCGGCAGCACTCTCCGTCCAGCTGAGGCGGACAGTGGAAGTAGAACATCCTGACGCGTCTCTGAGCTGCGAAACCGAACCTGGAACAGAGACAAAAGTTTGAACTCGCAGCCTCAGACTGACTTCAGCTGCTGCAGTGAAATCCAGATCGCTGGCAGGGAATCACACATTCATTTAGCAGTAAGAATAGAGAGACTTAGAGAGAGGCTTTAAAGATGATCAGTGAGAGCGGATCGTATACCTGCAGTGAGGATGCTGAGGAGAATGACTTCCCGCTCTGAGGGAGGAGGTGACTGCTGCACTTCCTCTGACTCTCTGTCTGGGAGTGTCCACATCTCTCTCTCTCTCTCTCTCTCTCTCTCACACACACACACACACACACATACACACTCAATTCTGTGTGTGTGTCTCTCTGGGAGTGTCCAGATGTCTCTATAACTGTATAACTGTCTACAGAGTGTTCAGGCTTTCAGCTAGTGTCGCAGAATCTCACGCCTAATTGGTCCTAATCGGATTATCACGGCTTTGTCTCTCTCACCCCCAACCCCTGGTGCTAGCGTGTGTGTGTGTCTGTGTGTGTGTCAGAGAAAGACAGAAAGAGAGAGAGAAAGAGGAAGAAAGAGAAGTGAGAGAGGGGAGATGTACCCAGGGTGGCAAACGGCAGCTCTGCTCTGGTGCCAAAAAATTCATCACAAGTGATTGTTATTCGAGAGTCAAGCAAATTCCCTAACCATAAACATGCACACATACCCGCTGCACTTTTTATTTGGTTCTTTCATATATTAAAAAAAGGAGGATGACTGCTTTTGGGTTTTAGATTGACTGTCGGGTGGGTTAATTGCTCGTCAGGGTGTGTTAGCAGGTCCACTTTACAAGGGGTTGCGCATGTAGAACACTCACAAGGCCAAATTTTTGATTTTGTTCACAGCAAGGGGTCCTGCGATTTATTTCGCTTCCTCAGATAAATGATGTGCTGCGGGACCCTTTCAATTAGTTTTAAAGCGCATCTGGGACGGCAGAGCGCAGACGCCATGCGTCTCTGAGGTGGAGGCAAAATGAGGCTTCGAGAAGCAGCTGAAATTTAGAAGAGGAGTGCGGGATTGGACTAAACCACATAAAGTGCAGAAAATCCCTTCTAATGGCGCGTAATTGGTTCTGTAATATCATTACAGGCGGATAATGGCCAGTTACAGGGCCCCGCGCTATTAAGGGTTTCCCTGGCGTGCAGCGTTTATGTTATTAAAGGGGGAATATAATGATATTTTAGTTATTAAATGCGCGTAATTAATTTATGCACCACTGAAAATAAAGTTGTTATTATGACCTCGGCGAGGTGCGTGGAGAAAATTGAAATCAAATAACGGTTGATAACTTTATCCCAATATTTGGTCTAGACAACTCTGACAATAGAGCAGGCCTGTGTGTGTGTGTGTGTGTGTGTGTGTGTGTGTGTGTGTGTGTGTGTGTGTGTGTGTGTGTGTGTGTGTGTGTGTGTGTGTGTGTGTGTGTGTGTGTGTGTGTGTGTTTCCTGTCAGCGCCTTCCCTCTCCATCCTCTGATGATTGCTTAAATAACTAAGTGTGTGAGTAAAATTATTCTCTCGTCTACTTTGGTTAGAAACAGTTTAACGAGAAATTTTAACGAGTTTTTCATATCCTGTCCAGGGTCACAAGATCTCTATCCTTATTTACATTTCAGGACCTCGCTCAGCATCTCTCACTGGCTCTCTAATCAGGGACTTTACATTATTACCAATTCTGATATATGAAACATTTGACAATTCACTTAAATTCCTTTAATATTATTGGAAATATGTTCATTAACTTCAAACTGTTAAAATGGCTCCAAAGTTTTAATGTTTCACTCTGAACTGTATTACCAGGAAAATCAAATACCTTTTTTTTTTATAATTGATTTGAGCTCATCTTCCTTTACTCTCTAGACTGCAAATGAAAGAACCTTCAGAGGTGAATTCATACAGAACGGCACCAAGAGTTTTTTTTTTATTTCTTTTAAATCATGGCAGCTGAATAACTCTTCAGCTTCTGTCTGATTCAACACAAATAACTGGAGGTAGGTCATTAAAACACAACTCTAAACAATGCCAAACCGTTGTCATATTTGTACGTACAATTCAAGAAATGTCAGTTATTACAAAATCCACTAAAACGTGTGGTGATAAGGTCATGTTTACAAAATGATACACTTCATCCCGTCACATTTTATAAAAGTATTTTACTCAGCCTTCTCCAGTGAGCTTATAAGTCGACACAATTGGAAAACAACAACATGTATATGTCAGTAAATCCTTTTCAGGGTAGAACAGTAATAAATCAAGTGAATTCAAGTGTAACAGGATGCAGACAACACATAGAAGAACTGACAAAATGCTTGAAGGAGAACAAACATGGAAGCAGAAAAAAAAAAAAGATTGAAACAGACTTTTTCTATAAGACTGAGTAACCTGGAAAACGGACAGTTCTTTGAGTTGGCAGTAAACTGCAGCATGGCTTTCCTTTACCATTAATAGATATTTGTTAAATTGGTTGAAGTAAAATGACAGTATCTGTTTGGATGTAAAGTGACTGATGTATTTTTGTTAAACAGTTACAAAAAACAAGTAAAAAGTAAATTATTGTTAGCCTGAGCACTACAGTCTAATGGAATACAAGTCCTCAGATATGCGTCACAGTTCAGTTGTTCCTCCTCTTTTGTCTGCGCATCTCTCAGCGGAAGCCCTCCTTCAGTCTCCAGATCCCCTCCTGACCAGAAGTCCTGTGGAAGTCACAAATGCTCCTGAGCAGCTCTCTGAATACCGGCGCCTGATTCTGGGTCAGCCTCGGTTTGAAATACTCCAGCACTTCCTTAGTTGTGGCCTCTCCGTCCACAGTCGCCTGGAAGGCTACAAAGTTACGCAGATCCACCAGCAGCTCGTCGTGCTCTGTGGGCGGAGCCGGGGAGCTCGGCCCTGCAGCTCCAGAGGCGGTCTCCTCCTCTTCTCCCGCTTCATCTCTTTGGCTGGAGGGCAGGCTGACGTGGTTACGGACTCTCATCTTGGCCAGCAGGGAGGAGGAGGAGAGCGGGGCGGAGTTTGGTTCGCTCTCTGCCGCCTCCCCGCTGAAAAGAGCTGCTGATCCTGGCTTCTTTGAAACAGACTTCTTTATAATAGCAGCATCCTAAAGAAAGGAGCACATTAAATACCACACCAGGTAACAAATAGAAATATCTGACTTAACTATACTGGATAATAACACTTCAGTTACCTTGCATTTGCTTGATGTAGAGACGGATTTGACTGAATTATCAACCAGGAGAGAATTCTTCTTTTGTCCAAACCGTTTCCTGACAAAGAAAACAAAGAAAAACTGAGATATGTTTGTTTTAAACAAATAGATGAGTGATGCTTTAAACAACCCCAGTGTGTGAGTGTTTACCTTGCAGGTGGAGGAGGGGGTCTGTTGAACGGCAGCCTGCACTTCTGGCGAGAAACCTTTAGTGCTCTCATGGCGTCTTTGGCCACCCTGTTAGCTTCGGCCTCCACCAGGACGTAGTCAGGGTTGGAGGACTCTATGATGGCGTCATGCTGCATCACACTGTGGATACCTGAAGACAACAATAAACACAAGACCTTACTGATAGGGCTGGGAATCTTTGGGTGTCTCACGATTCGATTTCGGTTCTTGGGGTCATGATTTGATTCTAAATGATTCTGTATTCATGGATCCAAGGGTTCAAAGTCTATTTATGAATGAGTCCAAACTTCAGGATTTACTCCAGTCATCTGACTGACTGAATTTCTTGCTCCTCCATTTGGCATTCTACTGAGTTAAAGAGCTAGCCTTAGCACTTAGCAGGAAGTGACTGATTAGCCCAAAAAATATATTTTTTTTTTATTAAAAAAATATTATTATAGTTTTTTTTAAATAAAAAAAATTAAAATCAAATTTTGGAAGTTATTAAAAGATTTCAAATCTTAAAAGAGAAGAATCTCGATTTTAACATAAATCGACTTTTTCCCACCTCTACTTCTTGAAACATGAAACTTAACAACTGAAATTTGTCTGAGAGGGTTTGCACTTAGATTGTCCTTTTTTTAAAAAAAAACATTTTTTTTGGGGTCTTTTTTCTTATATTAGATACGACAGCTGAGGAGAGACAGTAACTATTCAAAGGTGAGAGTAGGGGATGACACGCAGTAAAGTGCCGAGGTCGGACTTGAACCCACAACCACTGGGACGAGGACTATAGCCTCTGTACATGGGGCGAGCGACATAAACGCTAGACCATTGGCACTCCCAGGTTGTCATGTTTTTTAAAACTTAAATAATTTTGACGTTAAAGAACAATATTTTCATGACTGATAGTATCAGAAAGATACTTTAATTAAAAAAAATCTCATATCATTAAGTCATACATAACCAAAGGAGAGAGAGAGAGCAGTCTAAAATGCACAAGTACGTTGGCAACACATTATTGGTAGTTACAAATATTAAATTAAACCATCTCAGGTGCTTAGGACTTGGAATTGATATTTTTTCATTTTTACTAGTATCATTTCCAAGTTTTAAATTCTGATTGTAATGTTGTAGTTTGAAAGGTTGAATCATAACAGAAATACACAATCTGGACAGTAACAGGCACAAACCAATGGTAATCTAACTCATGACTTTAGCCAGGTCATTAGGTCATGTTCTGATACACACATACCCACCCACCCTTTCCTGGTAATAGACAAGTTGTCCAGCCAAGAAACTTCTAGGAAATGGTCTTTATATAGCACACATGTTTCATATAGCATATAGCACACAACCCTAGTTTGACAAAAAAAAAAAAAAAACGTACCAGATTTCCTGAAGAGCTTTGCCAAGACGTAATCGTCTGATTTCTTCGGGTTGTCGGCCTCGTTCTCTTCACCGACCTCTTTATTAAAGTTCCTTTTCTTTACCAAGTGAGAGATGCGGTGGCCTTCAAAGCGAGCATCCTTGGAGTGTTTTCTCTTCTTATGTTTGCGTTTGTCTGAGCCAGAGGAGTCGCAGTGCTTCCTCTTCTCTCTGTGTTTCTGTGGGCTGCTTAGAGCAGAGTCTCCGTGTTGTTCAGAGCTCAGCGTGTTGGAGTGTTTGGCGGCGTCACAGTTATTCTGTCCTGTTTGTTGAGCATTTGCTGAAAGATGTGGTTCTACACCCGTACCGCTTTGGGTGTCCATCGTGTCATTGGATTTACCCTGAGAGATTTGACTGCACGGAGATGTTTTTCCATCTCTTACAGCAGGAATGTTTGCTGAGGAGTGTCTCCTGTCTGAACCAGCTTCATTCTGGTCTGCTGAGGAGTGTTTAAGCCCGGAGCTGCCGTGTCTCACATTGTGTGAGGACCTCGGCCTCTCGGGTTTCTTGGGTGCTTTGACATCAGAGCCAGTACCTGTATGGGATTTAAAACACAACCTTTAAAAACTTACATTTTCATACATTTAGAAAATAAAATATTTCTCTGGTACAAGATAAAAAAAAAAGGGGCAAATAAAAGCAGCATCCACTGACCTGCAAATATGGCACTGGTCTCTGTTCCCTGAGCTCCATCTGGGTCAGTCAGCGTGAAGAGCTCATAGATATCGTTAGACTTGAAGAAGCGTCTTTGTTTGGGATCCTTCAGAACCCGGTTGGTCAGAAACTGTTTAAAGATTTGCCTGAAATAAAACAAACAGAACACAGAAATAGATTATTGTGCATAATTTGCTGTTTCACCTCAGTTGGCAACCCCGATCGTCTGTCACCACAGAGTAGTTCGGCTGATGGATGAGAAAATTAGTTAAGCGTTCTTCTGTAGGTACCGAAATAGAATCCCTGCAGTTTTTTTTTAAACTTGCTTTTTGAAAGCACATCACAGACCCAAACCAACCAGAGCAACAGTTTAGAAGTCCTAGATTGGCCATTTAATAAAGCCGGAAAGCTTTTCAATTACTGAGAACGGGGTTAGTGCGCGTAATAACTCAGCAGTGATGTGAGCAATTAGTCATGTTATTACCAATACTCATGAACATGTGAAGTCCACGGGAAGACAAAGAGGAGGAAGAGACGGAACAAAAGAAAGTGGAACATGATTTAAAACTATTTTTAATTAGGTAAGAGTTAAAAAAAAAAAAAAAAAAAAAGACAAAAAAATCAAACAGACCTGTGATAGATTTTCTCCTCGATGGTCCCGGCGGTCAGAAGTCTGTAGATGGTCACCTGCTGCGTCTGCCCGATCCTCCACGCCCGCTCACGTGCCTACATACAAAACAATACAATCAAATACATTTTAATAAATAACTAGAGAGATTATTAAGAAGCAGGAAATTATGGTGTTTAACTGTGAAGGCTCAAATGTATAAACTACAAAAATCACATGAACAGACAAGTAATGCATGTAGTAAATGTTTTATTTGAATCCTGAGTGTGTGTCTGTCTGACCTGTGTGTCCGTGCTGGGGTTCCAGTCTGGGTCGTAGAGGATGACTCTGTTGGCTCCAGTCAGATTGACTCCCAGACCTCCGACTTTAGTGGTCAACAAGAAGATAAAAATGGATTTGTCCTGTAGGCGTGGAAAAAATGTCAGTGACAAACTCCATGTCCGAGGTTTTATTCTCTTTCTGATTATCAGCTCAGGTCATTTGAATGTCATGTTAAGGAAAGGAAACAATTTACAACACTCAAATTAAATGTTGTTTTTTAAAGAGAATGAAGTAGCATCCTTGAAACCGGACTTTCAGAGAAGAAGAAATCCTTTAAAATTAAAATTAAAATTAAAATAGGTCATCATCTTCCCCAAAAGCTGCTGCTAATGAAAGAAAGAGACTACTGTCATATTTGCACAAATATGTTTGCAATGTTTTGGTTACCAACCGACTTGTTGGGAATCAAAAACAGGAAATGACCCGATATCAGGTTCATAGGACTGTGGAATAAAGCAGGTATCCATATTATTTGATTTGAATAATATCATATTCAAGTTTAAATTCCTGCATCGTGACAACCCCTAACCATGACAAATGACAAAGTGGATAAAACTTAAAGTCACATTACATCCTAAAAGTAGAAATGAAAAAGCTCAGACGGTTTTATCACTATGTTGCCTTAATTCTAAATTTGCACTTTTTTAAGTACAGACTGATATTCCACTTATTGTATTTCAATAAAAGACACTTGAGTTACATCCAGTTTGAACAACAGATTGTCATCAATTAGTGTTTCCACCTCGGGGTGTGCAGATCTCCACTGAAGCCTTCTGTCCCTCAGGACGGGATTTTCCAGGGAAACACTCAGAGCCATTAGGGAGGCCTAATCCTTACCTCGTTGTAGCGAGCGATGAGGGGCTGTCGGGTAGCTATAGGGGTGGTGCCGTCCATTTTCAGGTACGTGTAGCTATTCTCCCTCACAAAAACCTCCAAGATTTCCAACATCTGGAGAGGAGGAAACAATAAACGGCAGCCAGTGAGCAAGAAGAGGAAGACCGGGAGAGAAACAGAGACAGAGAGAGGAAAGGAGAGGCTGACGTTTGGATTATCTCTAAAAGGATTAGAGCAGATTAATATTACATGGACAGAGATACCGACAGGGAGGGTCTCAGGTTCCCTCTGAGGTATAATCTCATTGGTATTGACTGCAACAGCTGGGGCCTCCCTCTCAAAAGCACACACGCAAACACACTCTCTCCCCTTGTTGCTCTCATACACACATTTAGGGAGCAGAGGGGTTGTAAGCACACAACAACAACAACAACAAATGCAGACACATACATGTGGTCATGACGATTAATTAGAAAAGTTATCGGACAGCCGGAGCCGCCTGTTCCTCACCTGTCTGGACTGAGTGAAGAGCAGGACTCTGTGGCCCTGTTTGAACCAGAGACGCAGCAGTGACTCCACCACCATCAGCTTTCCCGAGCGTTTCCAGTAGCCGAAGTGTTCCTCCTCGGTCAGCTGGTCCTCTGGGATTCCCCTCAACATGCGGGGTCCCCCAGAGAAAAGGTCCGGGTGGTTACAGATCTTTCTCAGCGCTATCAAACCGGAGAATACCTAAACAGCACCAAACAGGGAAAAGAAACAAAAGTGAGAGAAACTTTTATTTTTTGTCGATTGAGGCAGCTCCGAAATAAAAATATCATCCTGCATTCTTTTAACTCTTATCTTCCTTTCACTGAGAAACCCCGTTAGTAGCTGTGACAGAGCTATAAAGAACTCGTCTTTCTCCAGCTGATGGTCTTGTTTGCTGGCTCATATCGAGGCATCAGAGTCGCTTTCATAACCGTCTGAAAACTCCTCTCTGTATGTTTGAATAAACAGGAAGTTGCTTTCAAAAACAAGAAATGATTACCGGTGACAACAGTAGTATAAAGTTTTTACATTTTGCTGCATTATTTTACCTTTAAACAAATAAACACATTTACTTTAGTCTACAGGAATGAGGTACATAATTTATTTACAGACAATAAAGGCTGTGTTTCTTGATGAAGGCCCAACGGCCACTGCATTAGTAATGGTGGTTAATGGACTGAGAGTGACCACTGCATATGTCTAGAAGAGTGTGTGTGTGTGCATGTGTGTGTGTGTGTGCAATCTGCTGTGGTCACCCCTGGCTCTCCAACCACGTCCATTTGGTCAGTGGTGATAAATGGTGGAGTCTCTCTCTCCTGGGTCTGGCTAATGTGAGAAGAACAACTGCACAGCTTCCTTAAAGACAGCACCTGAAGTCAAGCTGTAAGGCGTTTTTAAAAAATGTACATGGGGAAAAAAAGAAATGTAATTCCACTGATGCTACATCAAGGTGTTGTTCTGTAAGCGTACAAGAGTGCTTAAAAGAACACACACAAAGGCCTGAGAGCAGAGAAGTGAACTGCTATTCATCAGTTAAGAGGTTAAATAATGAATAAGGAAAGTCTTGTTCCTGGAAGTCTTCTCCTTGATGGAGAGTTTTTTTTTTTTTTTGCTCTCCACGTCTTTGTAACGCAGCATGTGTCAACGCAAAGAGAACAAATGGAAGAGCAATAAATCAAACAATCAGTTTTCTTAACTATGAAATAAAGGCTTACCATCATGTCCCCGTTTAGGATCTGGTAGACCTCTTTGGAATCCAGGAAACTCTGATACACCTGCCTCTGATCCTCTGTTAATCTACAAAACAGAACCTACACACACACACACACACACACACACACACACAGGGCGGTGTAAGAGAGTGTGTAATGAGCAGGGAACATCCACTTTAAAGCCCTTTGATGAAGTGCAGAGTGTGAGGAGAGAAATTAGAGGGAAAGCGGTGTGTTTTTTGGAGCCACTGCCGTCCTGAGGGATTCACTTAATGAGCTGAAGTGGACTGAGGAGTCAACCAGCGTCAGCCGCGAGGACAGACCAGGGACCGGCCACCTTAATGAATACCTGCTCCTTTTACTTTACCGGGACTTTATTAGCTGGCTTCACCTGACAAAGGGCCGAGCACATTCATCAAATAGTCCTTAGACGTGGCACATGCAGTCACATACAATCAGATAAACACCTCCCCAGTTAAGAGAGAGAGTGGCGGATCGATACGCGGACACGACAGGGTCAAAATGTTGTCGAGAGTGATGAATACCTGCTCGTTTTTGTCAGGTAAGGAGAGGTTGGCTTTGACGTCTGCTTTCATTCTCCGGAGCAGGTAAGGATTTATGGTGTCCCTCAGCACGCTCGCGCACTTAAACGCAGTCTGGACCTTAAAAAAACAAACAAACAAAAGTTAAACAAACAACATTCAAGACAGCATGTCACCAACAACTGATTCGAGAGTTAGATGACATGACAGCTCCCAGAAGGGAAGCCAAAAGGGAAGCTCCTCCTAGTGACCGGCTGCGGTATGAGTCACAAGCTCCACCTCCTCCATGTTAACATGTTAACATTCAAAAACATGCTGATCTATATCCAACTGGTCATTTTTTTTCATAGGTTTATTTTTGATTAGTTATTTGACGCTAAACAAAAAAAAGAGTATACAGGACTCACTCCACTGTCAGTAACTTTGAGTGTCTGCTTCAGACTGACACCAAATCTAAGACCTGAGGGATCTTTTGTGTTTTATCCGACAGTTAAATGTGTGTTTTGGTTAGCGGAAAGGGGCAGAACGTCAATAGCAGAGCTCCACCAGCTTGTTCTTGCTGCGACTCTCACTTCCTGTTTTGTTGGGTATTTTAGCTTTTATTTTTTTGTACAGCAGGAGGAGGTGGAGATTTGCCTTTTCTGTCATTTTATACAGTCAATGACTCGCACCTTTCATTGTTGATGTTTCCTGAGGCATGATTCTCCCCTCTTACGCCTCCTCTCATCACCTCCCTCTTGTTGCTGTCCCTCTCAGAAGTACAAGCCATTAAACATTGATCAGAGTGCTGTTGGTCTCGGGGGGGACAAAGCCCTCCTCTTTCATCAGTACAACAAGCTGGCCATTGGACACAGAGAAGAAGATACAGAGAAACGTCCACTCCCACCCTGCTGCAAATGTCCTGCTACACCTCATCCAGACTCAGTGCTAAAGGCCAGTTAGCCCTTTAAACATTAACTCACCGGGGGTCCACAGAGGGATCAAAGACACACTCTTGCAGTGCCGGAGGGGGCAATAACGTGTTGGGATTTAGGGCACAAAAGAGGTCAAGAGTGGAAAAAGCAGAAGAGGAGGAAGGACGGCAGATGATCCGGTGATCTCTGCACAAGCTGCTGAGTGGATTCACGCGGGGGTTAGTAATGGATCCCACAGTGATAAGCTCATCCAGCCCCACCCAACTCGCATACATTTTTTTTTTTTTTAACGTAAATCTGGTTGTACGTACATGAACATCCGTCGAGGACCCGCTTTGCTGCTCTGACAATTTCGAGAAGAGGATAAGGCAGCAGAGCTTAGCCCTCTCTGACCATTTAATAACATTAATAATTAGTAAAGGTTTTTATTATCGACAACGGAAGAAGCATCAATAGCCGGCTTAAATAATTAAATCCATACAGTCAGTGGATTATTAACGACTGAACACTAATGACAAAGGGCTACAATTTAGCTCACTGGCTCTCCACTTTAGCCTCTCCCTCTCTCTCGTTCCCCCTCTCTCTCCCTCTCTCTCTCCCGCTCTCTCACACACAGGGGATGTACTGAAGTTCCTTTGCATGGTCCTACATTATCCTGCTCTGCACTTAATGGCCATCTTGCTTCAATCGCTCTCCTCTTGACTTGCTTCCATGTGGTTCTACAAAATTGTGCGATTTAGCGTGTGTGATTTTACATTTTGTCCTTCATTGATATTCGTTACAAGATTACTGATAGGGTAGCTGGAAAAAGGAATTCTATTTGACGAAAGTTTGCCGTGTCCTGCCACAATTGAGACGACTCTCCAACAGGGAGCTTGCTTTTATCCGCTGTGGGACCGTGTCTTTAAGACAGCCTGCCCGAGGATTAGAGAAACTTCCCCTTTGTGGATACTTTTACAGAGAAGTCTTCAAACTATCAGGATGATAATAATATGAATATCAGGATTTTACTTAGGGTGGCTCCTCTATGAATGCCCTCGTTTATCAGTCATTGTGACTCTTAATTAACTGTTTTAATGTGTGTGTGTGTATGTGTGTGTGTATTTTTTGTTTACATTTATGGACTTTGATTTAATTTGAATTTGTTGCAGTGATTATGTTTAAATTTTTGTCTTTTCTGTGTTGATCTTGTTTAGTGAAGCATTTTGGGCTACATGTTCGTAAGAAAAATTCTTTATTTATAAATAAATATGAGTTAAAGTGAAATAAGCTTGTTTGGCCTTTTACCCATTTTATTTGAAGGTACCAGTCAATGTTTTACTCGAACAACTTTACCACTTTAAAAAAGGTTTAAAATCAAATATAGATAATGCTCTATGACATCCTAATGGTCTGTCTTTACACCTGATTTCAGCTTCTTCAAATGTGTGAACCGTCCCAATTGAGGTGTCATGCTTTTTGAAATTTGTTCTTATTAAACACTTGAAGCTCAAAAACAAGAAGAACTTCAGCAGCAGAATCTAAAAATAGATCTTTTGATCATTAATTTCTTCTGGTAATTTTGTTTGTGATGAGAGGACAGATGAAGAGAGAAACCAGGTGTGAAAAAATGGGGCGACATGCAGCACAGGGCCCAGGGTGGGGATGAAACTTGGGCCGCTGTTATAATGACTTTATCAGTTGAGCCACGCAGACACATCCTCATTGTACATTTGTGTGTGTGTGTGTGTGTGTGTGTGTGTGTGTGTGTGTGTGTGTGTGTGTGTGTGTGTGTGTTTTAGTACCTGTACAGGTGAGGCATTGCTGTATCCTCCCATGGTGATCGGCACAGAGAACTGCTCCATGAAGACGGGTAACGCCCCCAGTTTACCGGGGAAGACAAAGTCAAACAGAGACCACAGCTCCTTCAAATTGTTTTGCATGGGAGAGCCTGACAGGATGAACCTGTGCGGAGTCCGAAACTACAGAGAGGAAGGAGAAAGTAGATATTATATTACTGAAGATCAAGCGTGTGCTGCTGAAGGACGAATTGAGACGATTCAGAGAAAATTAAAGGCATGGATTCATTTTTCAACTCCAGTTTAAATGTAGTCATAAGCAAAAAATAAATCAAAATATAGCACTATATTACAATTTCTTAGGGTGTTTAAATATGCATGTTTCTGAATGTTTCTGAAACGTTACCTGTTTGCAGGCGGTGGTGACTCCAGCATTTGGATTCCTGATCTTATGGCCTTCATCCAGAATAATGTAGTGCCAATCGTAGCGCTGCAAGCTCTCTTGCATATTCCTCACAGCCGAATATGAAGTTATCAGGATACCATGACATGCTGCTATTTCTGGTATAAGCTTTTCCTGCATCAGAGAAAGAAAGAAGAAGAAAAAAAAAACAGGTTGTCATCATTGCAATTTCTAACCATGTCTGGAAGCTTGAGTGTGGAAGTAGGGCATCTACTTTAATGTGGTTTGAGGGGAGAGGGGAAGAGGGGAGAAGGTTAGGAGATAATGCTGCATAAACAGACCTCTAGTGCCCCCTAGAGGAAAAAGGGGCCCAGTAGAAAACTTTCCAACTGAATTATGAATATGAAAATTGAACACACAACAAGAAACAATTACCTTGTTGCTGGTGAATGAGCCGGTTTCATGTAGAACGGCGACTCTGAAAGGAGGCCACCAGGTGTGGAACTCTTTTACCCACTGGTGCATGACTGTAGCAGGGCACACGATGACCGTCGGACCCAGACCAACATACCTTAAAGCAAACACACAGTATAGAATATTTAATGTCCAAGCGGCCGTTGAGATGGGCAACGGGGGAGCTGGGGTTCATAAAACTTCAGATAACCTCAGCAAATTTTACAGCAAAATTACAGTCATCATTTCTATACCAAGGTACAGGAATGAGTTTTTCCCAAAACATGAAAAGGAAAATGTGTTGAGCTTGCATGCAGAATTTGTGATGCATTCAGGCACAAGAGAAAGATAGGAAACCAAGAGTTCAGGTATAATAATACAGCAGAATGATCTTACTACAAAGCCCACCTCCAGTGCTACAATCTCTCTCTGCCTCTAACTTATGAATCAAACAAGGTGTACGAACTCTTGCTATGTGAAGATTTACAAGAGCTTCATCAAACACACACACACACACACACACACACACACACACACACACAATGACACACTAATGGGCTGGTATGAACCCCTGCCCGGTGGAAGCTATTGATACTTGGCCATAATTGAGTTTAAAAGCAATCAATTTGTGGGCGTCCATAGCAGACAGAGTATTGACCAGCAGGGAAGCTCCGCCTCCTAAATGCACGAGTGTCGTTTGTGCAGTAAAAACCAGATTATCAACACCACAGTGGCATGTTTACCCTGGTTGATTTGTTGCCCTTCCCCTGCTCCACCCACCTCCCCCCCACACACACACACACACTTCATGAGTCCAAAATTCATTTTAAGGGTATGTAAAGACACTCTACTCTAACAGACACTCTCCATCTCCCCCTTTCTCTCTCACACACTCACTCTCACACACACACACACACACACACAAACACACACACACACACACCACACAAACAGAGTGTCAGTGTTTTCTCTGATGTCTGCAGTAAGAAAGTGAAGAGTCGGATAATTGAAACATGTTTAATAATTCAGATGAACACTCTCAAGCAGAAATCCCCCTAATCAAATATTCATACCATACAGACACACAGTCTCTGGCCACAGTTTGTTTGTGTGTGTATGTGTGTGTGTGTTCGGTGTGTGTGTGTGTGTGTGCGTGTGTGTGTTCGGTGTGTGTGTACCTGTAGTTGGACCCTCTAGTCCTCAGTTTGCTGTAGCTCAGACCAGCGAGAAAGCAGATGACCTGGATGGTTTTACCCAGCCCCATCTCGTCTCCCAGGATGCCGCCGGCCTGCTGACAGTGGAGTTCCCACATCCAGCGCACACCTGTCTGCTGGTACCTGACAGTGTGACACACATACAGGTATAGTGAACATCTGAGTATGAACGCAATTATTAATAATGCACAGAAAAGAAAGACGTGTCCGGTGATGAAATTGTATCTGAGCAGAGATCTGATTTAGTAAGAGTTAGAGCAAATAAGCAAACCTCGAGGAATCATGTGGAAAGAACATTTTCATGAGGACAATGGGTTTGTAATGATTAAAAATGATGCACAAATCTAATAGTTTGTGCTAAACTATGAAAAACATGGTCTTTGAGGAAAACAACCATAGCCAAATACAATAACAAAAGTTGAATCAGACACTAGCTCAGTCAGATGTTAACTATGCAAACCTTTATTTATGAAATACGACAACAGGCTGTCAAAATGAGTTACTAAACAATACTGACCTATAGTAGCAGTTACATCATCAAGTGTATGGTGTTTATCCACTAATCATTGATCAATCATGACAGTTTCAAGATAAAGGTTGGTATTAGACGTGGGTGTGTCACAGACCAAGACACACCGTTACATGCACTAATCTTTTAACATCTGTGATGGCATCACTACCTTACTTTACATTTGAACTATTTGGGACGCAATTTTTTCACATGAAACTTACTTGAAAAGTTTTTTCCACAGGAAACCTGGCACTTTGAAGCCTTCGTCGAACTCTTCATCGCTGTCATCGGAGAGCTCCTCCCCTCTTTCTCTCTTCGACTCCCTATCTATGAGACGCTGTCGCCTCCATCTCCTGCAGAGATAACAAGCGCACACTAGTGAAGCCCGAGCCCATCTGGTGGCAACAACAGTCTCTCCGTTTCACTAGAGATCTTGGTGAGTTCAGACCTTAGTGACTCACTGAGGAAGAAGTGAGAGAGGCCGGCCTCATCATTGAAAGGTGAAAATATTGTCAAGCAGAGCCCAGGGTTATATGACTAGTGAACTTGTGACCTGTTCAAGGTGTATCCCCCAGATAATTTGGGACAGACCGAGCTAAACGCATCCTTAAACGGGGTAAGCAGGCGTGAAGAATGGATGGACAGATGTAACGTTTTCTCATCTTGTCAGTGACTTGTTTTTAAGACTCGCCTACACAGGTGAACGGATAGAAAACGTTGGAATTGTGGGTATTTCCCCCGAGCGGTGGAACATCGTGCGCAAAAAGGGAAATGTAAAGAGAAGAGTTTTAATGGTGCAGGAGAGAGGGCAGTTAGAGGCACAGTCGTCGCGCAGCAAATGAAGATTGATACAGACAATTAGTAGTGCGAGTTCCCCAGAAAGGTGTGAGGTGGAGGGGATAAGAATCCATCTTCATTTGGGCCTGGTCCTGTCACCCTGCCATGAAACTGGTCCTTTAGCTGGGCCTGCGAGACCACACTCTCTAATTAAGTCAAGACTAAGCATTGGTTCAGTTAATTACACTTTTCTGTCCCGGCCCCACCCCCCACCTTACTACAAATACAGCCTGCTCTAATAATATCATTCCTCATATAAGCTAGCCTCACCATCCATGCCGTGTCTATGCTGTTGAATTGACATTCAATCACTGCAGTGGAGAAAAAGGACACATGCCAACACAATTTATTTGGCAGCTATAAATATGAAATCTCATTAGGGCTGCTCTTCCATTAATTTGAGCATTAGAGTGAGTGAGTGAGTGAGTGAGTGAGTGTATAAAACCATGTGCAGGAGGATAATTAGGCCAGTGTGAGAGCAGAGAGAAGAAGAGCAGGGAGTGAATTTGCTTAGTCAAGAAACAGCTGCCAATCTCATCTGGGATTAACTCTCCTTCTGCACTACGGAGCCAGCAGAAACAAACTGCTTTTCTCCTTAACTAAAGGGAATAACAATAGCACATTTGCACCGCTGCCATTGCAAATGTGATGCAAAGTGAAAGAGTCAATGTGGTGTTTGTTGAGCTCGTCATAAACAGGCCCGGATGTATATGTTCTCTTTAGAAGAAGAAAACTTTTTTGCACCTCTACATCACAAGCACAACTTTGAGACCCAAATCCATTGCTGACAAACTGATAACACATGACAGACTTTCAGGGGGAAAATAACAAATATTTAAAAGTTTATAGCAGCAAGTACAAGTCCATACCTTATTCGTTGTCTGTAGTACTCCACATCTCCATCATCTTTGCATTTCTTGTTGTTTTTACTCTTGCCATCCTCCTTTTCTTCCTCACTCTCAGGGCAGTATTCTTCCTCACTCTCTTCTTTCTTCTTTACTTTCTTCCTCCCTTTGCGTTCAGTTTTCCTCTTGTATGGTTTCAACTCGTACTCTTCTTCATCATCCTCCCCAAAGCCCTCCTCCATGGCGTCTCTCTCCTCTCGGTCAGGATCTATGTATTCATCACTGGGCAGGTACTCGGACCCCTCGCTGTCAGTCTCCTCTCCCTCGATGCGACGCTTCCTCTTCGGTTTAGGGAGCTGTGGCTCAACCTTAGGCCGAGCTTTGGGATGAGCCTTCAGAGCAGTTATCTGAAGCTTTTGAATGCGCTTTCTCATTTTTTTATCCTTAGAAGAGGAGACACCGGTAGTTGTTTTGGTTTTGCCCCTGTGATCCCCATCAGGGCTGAGTCCTGAGCTCTTCCTTCTCTTCTTTAAAACAGGAACTTTCTTCCTCTCGGTGGCCATCTTGGCCTGGTCCGTCAAGTACTGGTCAAAGGCCGAGTTCTCCGCAAGCATCACTTTTCGAGGCTCCTTTTTAACTTCCTTCTGCGGGATACGCGTGCCAAAAGGAGTCATGTGACCTTTTCGGATAAGCTCCTCCCATTCGGTTTCTTGAACGGGCATGAGCATGCTGCCCAGTGTAGACGGGCCGGCTTCTGGTGAAACACAAACACACAAACACACATCACACATCACACAGAGGTACATACAGGACTGTCAAGTATCAGTACAATAGGGAGTGTTCTGACCATAAGTAACACTAAGGTGCAATGTTCTGATTAACAGGCTGTCACTTTTTTTTCTGCATGCATATGGAGATTAAATTGCATTTGTGCAAGCATGTTTTATTTTATTTTTTATTATCCTGTTCTGGAAGAGGATGCATTGAACACGTATCATGCTGCAATAATTCACATGATACATTTGAAAGAGAAAAAGAGTGTAAACCTTACAAGAGAACCCGAAATCAGTACATTTAACTCTGTGAAGGTCCGTACTACAGACTTAACATACTGCTCTTTATTAGGTTTTAACTTTGAAATATGTTGTTTCCCTATTCTCTATTAGCACAACCATCAGTGATGATTATTTCCTTTTTCTATGCATCACTGCACTCGATATATGACAAAATCTTATATCCAAATTTAAAATGACAACTGTTGTGATGATGAATGAACACAACTGGTTAACTGGTTTGTACGTCAAACACCAAACACACAGGAGCAAACTAATCTGAAGGGCTGCTGAAAACCAGTAAACATTGCTGAGTGTGAACATGGAAACTTTAGAAATAAAACACTGAATGGAACAAAGTTGTCACAAGGGAAATATTAGGAGAGAGTTCTACTGTGATCGTTAAACACACACTTATCACATTTCTCTGATTACAGTAAACATCTCTAAACAACCTTTGACCAATATGTTGTGGGTGTGTCACTTCGTCATACACTGTATGAACATCTTTATATTCCAGAACAAGAGCCATCAATGCAGCGTGAAGTCTTCATTTAACCACTCAGTATTAAGTCTCTGCTTGAAGTCAACTGTTAATTCGAGGAGTTATGCCACAGATTAGCCGTTTTGGTAACCATGACTACAAAGGGTATTGATGTTTTTCATTGTTTCTTGTTCTGCTTTGTTTAAATGGACGTTTGCAGTGCTGAGGACGACTGGGGTTTCACATATTCAAATCAAAAGCTTTTTCCAGGACATTCCCACCTTATCTCATTCAGTCCGAATCTCCCCATTAACAGGTGGTCCATATCTTAAAATGATATCAAATGTGTAAATCAAAGATGGCTTACCTTCCTCTTCTTCATCCTCAGCCAAGAGCTCAGCTTCTACTCTTTGGGCGTCTTCTCCTCCCAGAATGGCCTGAAGTCTCTTCTGTTTGGCTCTGACTTTCTTTAGCTGTTTCTCCTGAATGAAGACGTGTTTTCATCGTCATCAGAGTCATAAGAAATCTTACATTATTGACAAACTGTCATGTCTGTATAACTGACTTTTACCTTATTTTCTTTCTGTCGTTTAACAGACTCAATCTTCCGACTGATATCTTTGCTGGAGGCAGCATAAGGAGAAAGTTGCTCGATGATCTTGTTGATTTGTCTCAGTGACAGAGTTACAGACCTGAAAGACACAGGAGGGCGGTCAGTAAGTTTAATCAGCCATTCCAAAGTTGCAAAAGTGCCGTCACTTAGCTCAGGCGTCACCACATCTTTGTACGTTTATATTTATCCTGCGACAGCGTAATCTTGGTGTCCCAGTCTGTGAATTCCCATTGTGTTTCAGAATTGCATAAGCACTGCACAACATAAACACACAGACAGACATGCACACATACGCAGTGCTGCACTCCCCTGCTGGCTCCGCTGAAACAGCCTTGCCTCTGAAACGCCTCTGTTACTACCTCCAAAGACGGTACAGAGGAGGGATCACTTCACCCCCCCAATAACACCTCAATGACATTCAGAATGAAGACGAAACATCACAGGAGCGTAAATATCTCGGCTTGAAACGGCAGTCTGAATAATGCTACTGTAAAAAAATATATATATCTTAGCTACCCTAAACCTTACTTTGTGATAAGTTTACAGTTCCTACTTTTAATAACAGGAAAGAGACCCTTTTGTGTGATTAAAATTAGTCCACACATGCTACTGCACTTATGATATGTAAGAATTTAAACTAAATTTAATGTCCTTTAATTTCAAGGTTATAGAAACAAATCTTAAGTGCAACCACAATTTTCATAAAGCACATTAATAAATGATGTTTTACAATACTTCTATGAGTATAAAACATAAAGACTAATCGGACCACCTATGTCGTCGAATAGAAAAACTCTGAAGTTTTGTGCTTTACCTGACATCATCCAGAACTGACTGATATTCCTTCTCAGCCTCCGCTTTAGCAGCCGCCTGGTTAGCCTCGTGGATCGCCTCGTCCACCTGCTGCATGACACCTTGCTCGAGGACATCCTGGTCGTACACAGCCACACCAAGACCCTGGAGTTCATCGGCCCCAGAACTGGCCGACGCTGCTTGGATACGCTGCCGGTCGATCTGCAGCAAGGCTCCAGACCTCTTACCTGCACCGCGTTGACAAAACAAAGTACACAGAAGCGTAAGATGGAGAAGAGATGATCTTTGCATGAGGTCAGAGCTATTCATGATGTTCATTTAAACTCTTTTATGGTACAAAACTCACCGCTGTTGCCCTCATCAGGTCCAGTGTTGGCAGGGTAAGCTGCAGAAGCCTCAGAGCCCTGGCTGTTTTCCGGGAAAGAGCAGACTGCCCCATCCTCCTCGGTCCCTCCCGGGGTGTGAGCAGCACTGACGGGGCTGGAGAGAGACGAGGACACCTGGTCCTCTGAACCCTCTACAGGCATGTTGATGCTGCAAACAGTCACTGAGTTAATATAGTTTTAAGACATGCATCATAACTGTGTTACATAGTTGACACTAACAAGTGATCTTAAACATGTGTTTTAACCGCATACAACAGTATTTTAATTCAATATAATTCAGTATATAACAATTATTGACTGTAATTTGTGTTCTCTTCCTGCTTTATATGAATACCTACATTTGTTTATGTTGTGATAAGACTTTGCAGATGTTTTGATTTAAATGTTTAAGCCCTGAGGGGGTTTCTTTACTCCACCCTGTGTGTTTTATATGTACATTTTATTCTGTCTAATTTAATTCTTATTTCTTCTGCACAAATAAATAAATGTTAAAAATAAAAACAAGTGGTTTCTTTCAGATTAAATGTTTTACAGGCTTAAAGGTAATTATCATCTCATTAAATCATTAAAATATCTCTTCTACCAGCATTATCAGCCCATTATACTTCACATAATATAAACTCGAGTTATAAACATATCACAGCCGTCCATTGTTTACGTGTCTGGGCTAGAAGCTAAGCTAATCGTTAGCCTAACATCATCAGCTGTTTCGGGTTCCTTCATCTTTAAATCACCAACACATACATTCATTTAGAAGTAAGCTAACGTTACTGGGCTACCACTTTATTCAGGGTGATATTATGGTCATTTAAACAAGTGTCGAAGCGACAATGAACGATATTACTTACAAAACGTGCAGTTACACAACATCACCGGTCGGGCTTGTGTCAAAACTTCCTCACTTCCGGTGTCAGAGGAGGATCAGAGCAGGGTTGCCAGATTCTGCTGGAGAAACAAGCGTGCAAGTATTTCAAATAGAATAGAATAGAATGTCTTTATTGTCATTATGCAATTGTACAAGGAAATTATTTGGCTTCACCTTAAAGTGCACTCACATACAAGCATCCACAGCTAAAAACAACAAAAGAAGAAGGAACTCTCTTTCAGGTAAGATGGGCAATGTATGGAAGGAGTTATTTACAGGTAGTAGCATAACAGAATGTAAATAGATATTGCAGAAATATAAAATAAATATTGCACAGTATGAAATGTCAATTATTATTATAATTATAATTATAAAATAATTAATTGACTCCGGTTCTACAGGAATAATTGTATGCACACACATGCGTATGTATTTGAAAATGGCTCTAAGTAAATTAAAAACATGCAGATGTTCGAAAAGGTAACATTAATATATGAATAAAACATAGGCCTACAGCTCATAAGAGCAAGCCTTAAGGTCAATCAATCAATTTTTATTTGTATAGCGTCAACTCATAACAAGTGTTGTCTCGAGACACTTTACAAAAAGCAGGTAAAATACCTTACTCTTTGTTATGTTACAAAAAGCAAGTAAAAGACCTTACTCATTGTTATGTTACAAAGACCCGGCCTATCCATCATGAGCACTTTAGCAAAGCAGAAAAAGTTACAGTGGTAAGAAAAAACTGCCTTATTAAAAGGCAGAAATCTTCGACGAAACAGCCTTCACAGGCCTAGACTGTGCCGGGCTTGGAAGGGGATAGGGGGAGAGATGGGATAAGATGCAGGAAGAGGGATAGGGAGCAAGGGGGTGGGGGGGGGGGGGGTCAAGCCGTCCATCAACAATTCGGTGGGGGGGGGGCGTTGGTTCTGGCAGGCCGTCAACCAACGATCTTGAGGAGCCTAAGAGCCTAAGGTATGACAATTCACACCAAATACGCATAATATAGCCTACTTAATATTTACAGTCTATGATAATATGAGGGCATACACAGAAAATGCGCTAAATGTATAAATAAAAACAAACAAAAAATCATGTTGGTTGATTTTGACTTGATTAAACTTCACTTTAGGGTTTAGCATGACTGTAGTTTACATTATTTAATAGAAATGTATTAAACCTTTTTTTTTAGGCTGGGCCCTCTCATTAATTTTTGTGACGACGTGATGACGCATGTGACGCTGATCGTTGAACTTTGTCGTCACTACGTTCAAGAATGTGTACAATCATACATCCGTATTTAGACGTAAAGAGATGCGCTCGGGACAACATAAGCATAATTTATTTCTAACCTTTTCTAAAATAAAGTTTCTTTTGTGTCGTATTGATCTGGTGATAAACAATGAGTTTGTGCTAGTCAGCTGACAATAAACCACATAGCCTATCTTAATGTTGCTTAATGTTAGCTATGATTCTGTTGGTGAGATTCACATTGAGTTGTGTATTTTTGTTGCCATGGTAATATAAAATAAATCAGATTTGCCATAAAATATTTGCCCAAAGCCAATGCTATAGTTGTTCTTGCTCCAAGAAGAAATATTACATAAATCCACAGATGCTTTTTGTGATGACTTTAATTGTGATAATGATGGTTTGCAACTGTTAAGCCTACTTTTCCCCCACGTTTTAATTGTTTGGCTTGTTATGCCTGTAATAGATACAGGACCGTGGATAGAGTCAGAAATAAGGGTAGAGAGAGAGAGAGTTGGGAATGACATAAGGGAAAGGAGCCTCAGGTCGGATTCAAACACGGGGCCTAATGTCCGGAGGCCTAATGTCCCTGCACACAGGCGCGCACCACCCACTAGTCCACCGTCACCCCCAGCCTACTTTTAAAATGTATTTGATTTGTTCATGAGTAATTTATTGAGTTAAATGTGAATGCATTGCACATTTAGTGAAATATATTTCAGTAATTCAATCTCCTTCATGTAGTTATATCATTTATTTGTTTTATCAAAAGTTATTCTGCTCATCTCACCCAAACACAATTTCCTTCTGCATGTGCAATGTAAAAAAGTAATTAGTTGTTTTATATTTGAGGTAGGTGGATTAAATATGATTACAGCATGCATAGATTTGTGTAACACAGTGTTCAAATGTAAAACATTAAAATAGGGTTTTATCTGTTAAGGCTGCGTGTCTAAATAAGCAACTACACCTTTAGAACAATCTAATACTGTCAAGTTGTAACAACTGTTGGTGGCCCTGTGTGGGGTTTATAGGAGACCTTAGGGCTGCAATCAACACAGATTGAGCAAACTGAGCCAAAATACTCTGGAAGAAGTTTTTGGTTAGATACAGAATCCATTTCAATTAGACATCAAGTGAAACTCAGCCCATTTTAAACATATTTTAAATGTAGTCTTCTCTGTGATTGTTAATGGTGTGTTTTAGTGATTTAATGTCTTCCTTCTATTTTTAATTTGCCTTAGTCTTGTATGATCTCTTTGAATTGCATTGTTAGTTAAATTTCCCATATAAATAAACTCGCAACTTGCTCAAGTAATATTTTCAGATCCTCGTTCGCTTATAGTAAACGGATCTGGCAACCATGCAGGGAAGGCATGGGGGCTTCTTGTTCAGTGTTGTTTGCAGCGCCCTCTGCTGGATCAGTGCAGTGTCGCCTCTTTTCCTCTAGATGGCGCCATAAAAGCAATTATTGTTTTCGAGAACTGACCTGAGAGGAACTCGATGAACTACCCCACTCCAATGAAGATGTGCTGGACCACAGTTTGACATGTATCCCATTGTGTTTGTGTTTTGCAAAATCACCTTGGGAACCATGCAGTGTGAGTCTAAGAAGGAGAAGAAAGTTTTGTATTCATGTGTTGCAATATAGTGGTTTAGTCCAACTACACTTTGCATAATTGCGTTGTCTAAATAAACACACTCGTGATCTCAAAACTTCTGCAAAAAAAATCTACATTTTAACACAATTTATCATAAATATGAAAAGACTGCTCTTCAAAGTTGTCTCAATCGTATCTGGTGCCAAGAACCTGAATCCCAGAGGAAGTTTATTTCCAGTGTCTTACTAAAATAAATGGAAGGATTTAATTAAAACATTCTCGTCGCCTGTTTGAGCAAAGGGCAATAATCTTTCCAAACAGTGATGTTTGTGTAAACAGATATTTCTATATAGGGATGGATATCACTGTCACCCTTGACTCAGAAAGTGTTGAAGATGGAGAGAGTGGTCTACTTTATTTGCTTAACTAGTAAATGTGGGTCACCTTTATTGGAACCTCTCCAGAGACCCCAGAGGAGGGAATTCATTATAAAACGTATCAAACCGGGGCACCAATAGCCTGTAGCGGTTATGTATGGCGGCTATAGTCCTCGTCTCAGCGGCCACAGGTTTCAGATACGACCTTGGCACTTCGCTGCATGTCATCCCCACTCTCTCTTCAGCTGTCCTTTCCAATAAAGGCAAAAAAGGATAGAAAAAAAACCTTAAACATTAACTGTATGAAACCAAATAAAAAAGTATGTCCCAGTAAGCAGTAGGCCTTTTCTCATATTATAGTTGAATAAGCAGAAGGCCCTCAGCGTGCAGATCTCTGATCAGGTAGCCAACACACACAGTGTTTTATTTGTTGGTTTTCATCTGGGGGAGTCGTTATAAAGAGCCACAGATAGGAGTAAGAATAAGTCAAATAAACTATCAAGCAGCTGATGAATCACCCACGGTGGGAAATGAACTGATACATTCACACCGTGTTGTGACTATCAGGTTGAGCTGCAGGGAGGAATGTAAACCTTACCGTCTGTCTTCACCCCCCCATCTTGGGTTTATTCAAGCGATAACTTGACAACTTTTATAACTGAGGAGGGGGAGGAGGTGGAGATAATACGAATGTACACATCACATGCACATCATCATTTTAAAGTCAGTTGATGGACCCCACCTAGCTCACAGGATTTAGTGGGTGGCAGAGCTGTCAATCTTAACTTAATGTGTGTGTGCGTTCATGTGTTCGCATGAGCATGCGTGATAATAAATCCTTCTTCTTTGTGTGCAAGGGGTCAGAAGATTTATAGGGTGTTGGAGAGTATAGTTCAAATCCCAGAGGGTGCTGTGGTGCGACGTTAAGACTGCTGCTGTGTGCTGCTTTGCATCCTGACAGTAGCATTACATGCAGCAGGATTTAAAGAGAGAACATTGTGTGTTTATTTACATGTAGAAAGCATATGGCTTTTCTGTTCAGTTCTGGTGCCACAACATGCTGGGTGTTTATGTGCTGAAGGGGGTAAATGAGGTTAAACACTCCCATAGGTGATGGTGCTTTATTTTCTCTATCTGCTTTAGTGATGAAGCATAAGGTCGTTCTTCATCTCTTATCTTCTTCTCGCTGTGATAAAGGATGTTTGAGTCTGTATGGCCTTCATCAGCTGCCTGGAGTCTGACTAATGTCTGAAGAGAGGAATCATTGCACTAAGAATTTTACCTTACACACCATGACATCACAGAGTTGTTTTTTTGGCCTCATATGAACTAGTTACTCACTGGGTCATGGGACTTGCTCTAAAATGGTCCTTGTTTCTGCTTTTGATCATGATAAACGATTTCTTCTGGGTCTTCTCTGATAGGTTTCCATGTGAAGTGACTCTTTTCCGACCTTGTCTGCTGCCTTGTTGAATTTTTGTTTCTTCTACGTCCTTGCGCTTTCACATTTCTTACATTCTGATGAAGACTTTCTCGATGGAAATGTTTGTGTATTTTGTGGTCAGAAAAAAAGTCACTGGTGATATATACATTCTTATCCTGTTCGGTTTTTAACCACTCAAAATAAAGTTGGACCAATTCAATCTTTTCAAAGTATCTGAACTGGATTTGACGTTTTGCTGGCTCTTTACTTCACAATAGTTCTGCTGCTGAAGGCTTTTAGTTTCACTCACACTTCATTTCTCATAATAACTCAAAAGTCTTGTTGAGTAGAAGGTTTTTGTCTTAAAGAATGAATTGAAAATGACAGAAAATAATTCCAGAGGAGATATTGATGAGGAAATTAAAAGTGTAAGTGCTTGAATTCGATTAAAAATAAGAAAGAACTGATGCCGTTGATAGGCTAACCAAATCTTTTTTTTTATTTTAAATAACTTTTCATGAGATAATTATTCTTATTACCTCATCAAAATAATAATTGATTTTTTCTGCTTTTAATCAAGTTTTAATGAAATTACTTATTATAGTTATTATTACACAAAAAAATACAGAAAGAAAACTAACGATAGTAACAACCCTAAAATATATATATTACATTTTTGTAAAGCATAGCATGCTTCAAATGTTGTCTTGATTAAAACTAGAAATGGGACAGAGGCGATCTTACATCGGGTTCGATATTGACGTAATTTACATATCGGATATCAGACTCACGGCGCCGATCCAAGACACCAATCAAGAAAGATGGTTGGGCACTTTAAATATTCTCAGCTTGTACTCTGTCAGTCTCTGTTTGATCATTCAGCCTGAACTGTAAGAAGAGTCCATAAATCCTCTCAATCATGACGTTCAGGCGAGATGGAACAGCTCATACTATATGATCAATGTAAAACTCTTACACTTCAGTTTAAAACATTTAATTTGAAAACCTCACAGTAGTTGCTGCTTCCTGTTTGTATGCAAAGACAGCACAATGCAATCTAATGCAAGGTTTACTACATCTTTATGTAGCCTTACACATAATACCAACAACGACAATAACACTATTTATGATACTACAAATATGGGAATCAGTATTTGTTATCGGTACATTTGTATCGGAACTGTTAAAAAAAGTGGATCGCTGCATCTCGAATTAAAACAAACACATGGATGCATGTAGGCTCTAGAGGGAGAATAACTGGATATCATTTTTCCAAACGTCAACACACCCGCTGTCGGCTCATTACATTTCTACAGGTAAAGCTGCAATATTAAGCTGTAAAGTGCGAGACTTTTATTTTTGAGTTTTGAGACCACCTCAGGGTCTAACTGGTAAAATAAGAGAACCATTATGTTTGATACCACACACTGGTTAATAAATCAACATGAGTGATGCATCATCATGTCTTTATTAATGTATTTTAAAGCCATACTGTAATTTAGACGTGTGTGGCCATAATGTCTGTGCTAATGTCTCCCATGTGTTCCCCTGTCCCACTTTGTGCCTGTGTGTCTGAAAGTAATTTAAGGGGTGGGCTACTTTCTCATCTGCGTGCACCAGACCTCTGCCATGCTGCAGTGAGATGCCTGATGCATCTGCTTGTGATTTCACCCAGCAGCAGCAGGTGTGTGTTTATGTACGCTAGTGGGCATGAAAAGAAAAAAACCACAGAGCAACTGTACACTACTGTGCCCTTATAAACATCGTGCCGAAAATGAGTTTCGGAGGTGGACTGTCCAAAGTGTGGAGCTTTAGGAGATGCGTTTGAATCATTATCGCCTTATAAAACGTGTTTCCTGGAGTGCCGTGGAAAACACCTGCACGCTAACGGCTTCTGACCAGGACTGAACACATTTTCACGAGTCTACCTCCTCAGAGTCCGGTTTTGACGGCTCTGCGTTCACACAGAAATGTGTATTTAGCAGACCCCAAACACAGCTGAAACAAACCACACCAGAAAGAATCAGGACGAGGCCTGTGTGGTAAAGTGACACGTCACCAGAAACCAACACAACCACAATGTGGATTCATTTCTCTTGAGTATATGTGCATTGAAGACGTGTGTGTGTGTGTGTGTGTGTGTGTTTGAGCTTGAGTGTGTGAGAGGTAGCTTGGGTATTCATTGCTCTCCAGTGATTTAAATATAGCCTCGTCTTAAATGTGGCTTGGAGGACTCCAGTCAGTGATAGCTGTCGACCACAACAATGGGATCAGGACAGTTTGGGTGATACACAGTGGCAGCAGTGCCCTGACACCGAGCAAGGCCTTAAACACGAGCTGACACAAGCAGAGGGAATACAATGAACCAGATGTAGAGATGGCTATAGATTGGTGACTTTATATCCTAAACTGCAGCCTGCCTTACATTAAACATGTACCCAGTGTCCACCCGCTGATAGTTGTGCTCTGGATATGTGCCCCTGAGAAAACAGCAGTTCATCTTTGAAGTTTTGCATCCTGGGGAGTCAAGATGTAGCTTTTATAGGAGTGAAGATAAACGGACGTCCAGTTATATTATATATATATATTATATATATCATGTTTTCATCTCCCAGATGTATCTGTACTTTACAACACTTCAGTATTTGTTTTTCCGACAAATTTCTGTACTTCCTTCTTATATTTTTGAATGTGTCGATCTTAATTGTCAATGTTTTTAAAAATAACAAAAGGTAGTTGAGCAGCTCTTTGCTTTTTGGCAGGAGCGGCACTGTCAAAAACACAGCAACAGTATAAGGTACTATAAGGGCCGATGTCCACAGACGGCAGTTTTGGCGCAGGCAGCTCCATTTTTAATACAAAACCAATGTAGTTCAGGGTTTTCAGAGTTCAGCGTCCTGAGCGCCTGAAGGAGCGGAGCTTTTGATATCAACTTTGTCATCAACAATGGTGAAGGAGAGGCTAGTCCAACTTGTATTTTCAATGGTACAATTTCCAGGTCAAGACCTGCAGCTTATGCCAGGACAAAACACCTTTACATTAAATTCATATTTTCTTGGTGATATTTCCTTGAATAAAAACAAATAGAAACAATTGGGTGACGTCACTGAGACTACGTCCGTGTTTAATGCAGTTTGTGGGTCCTGTCCCACACAGATTGCATTCATATCTGTGGTTGCATGGTCAATCAAGAATGCCTTTACCAAAGGTCCCAAATTTAGCACTAATGTCTTTGTTCACTACGCCACCTGTTACACACTGAGCTTCATCTAATGTCTGCTTGCAAACACAAAGATGCTACCACCATCACCCACTTTCAACTCTCATCCCACTTCTCCCGAGGCCTTGTTCTGTCATTACACCGCCTGACTGTATCTTTATTCTCATAGCAAAACACAGTAATGTGTAAATGTGCCTTTCTTAAAGAAACAAGACTCAAGGTAAATGAATACTGACAAAATCCAACACCAAAGTGTGGACCTATAACATTTGCGTATTTTCTCTCACAACTTAAATGCTTCCAAATGTCAAATGCAATTGTGCTCAGTTTCTCTGACTTATTTGACTGTGAGCAGCGATTTTCCATGCCTTTCAACGCTAGCAGTCAGAGTCGGATTCCTCACATTTCTCTGCGCCGCTACCCTGTGGTGCTAGATAGGTTTGATGCTATTTAGCCCACATGGGATACAGCTATAGAAAACAGCTCTATTGTTTGTTGTGTGTTTGTTCTCTCTGCCTAATCAGAACCATGTGTACCATCATCGGAAATGTGTGCTGAACACACAGAACTTTAACTGGGGGGACCTCTGCACACCAGGGACCTCGCCCACTGGGCAATTAGCTTCATGGGCATAAAAACAGATTTGCAGTAAACCCAAGTGATGGAGCACAGAACAACAGGAACCAGGGGTGATGAAGTGCTGAACCAAAAAGTACATTGCTGAAGTAAACACAGTAAGTTCAAAAGGTGATAAACAATAATGCAGGAAGATAAACTTGTTATGTAAAAACTGGTGAGTCAAAGCGTAATTCCCCAAAAATTGGGGTGAAAACATTAAGATTGATTCTTCTTTCACACAATACTAAATCAAAGTTGGGACAAAAAGGTCGAGCCAAAAGAGGACCAGTGTGGAACTATGCTGGGTTAAGTCAAGCTCCAAGTTCAAAACTCTCTCTTCCTGTCAGCGTTTTGAAACATATTCTGGATCTTCTGGGAACAGGATGGAACATTTCTTGCCAACTCAACACTTACATTGTGTACAGAAGAGTGTGTACTCAAGTGTTTCAAGAAAAATTAGAAAAATGAATGAATTAGTTATAGCAATAGCAAGTTTATTTACATTTCATTACAGATAAGCTCAATGTGCTTAACACTGAGGTTAAAGCATACAAAGCATACAAAAAAATGGTTTCCACAGTCATGATTAAGACACAGAAATCTAATCAATCAATTTTTATTTGTATAGCGTCAACTCATAACATGTGTTATCTCGAGACACTTTACATAAAGCAGACCTTACTTAATAAAGTCATACACACGGCAAAGGAAAGATCAGTGTCCACACAAGTGATCATATACACACACATAAAGTAACTATTCGTCTGCTTGAGAGATTAGTTTTGAGTTTTGCTTTAAAAGTAGAGATAGTTGTGATGGACCTCAGGTCAGCAGGCAGTTTGTTCCATAGAGAAGGACCACAGTAATAAAGGCCTCCTCTCCCTCGCCCCCTTTGATCTAATTCCGGGTAAAGCTAAAAGACCTCCACCTCATGACCTGAGGGTCCTGGTCGGGTTGTAGTCTGAGAGCAGGTCAGAAATGTACTCAGGAGCTGAGCCATTGAGAGCTTTATGGACTAATAATAGGATTTTGAAGGTGATTCTGTGTTGTTCAGGGAGCCAGTGGAGTGTTTTAAGGACCGGAGTGATGTGTTCAAATGTTCTTGTAGTGAGTTGGAGTCTTCCTACATATTGCTTGGATAGACTATTGCAGTAATCTAACCTTGTTAAGATGGATGCATGGACTAATTTCTCTGCGTCAGTTTGGGATATTAATCAGAGATTTGAAATGTTCTTTAAATGGTGAAATTCTGTTCTGGTAATCCTGTAGATATGATTGTCAAAGCTAAGGTCAGAATCCAAAATAATGTCAATATTTCTGGCCTGCTTGCTGTATTTCATGGATTTGAGGTGAAGATGGATGTGCTGTCTCTGATTTTTTTGGACCAACGGTGAGTATTTCTGTCTGCGTTTAGTTATGGCAACAGAAAATATTTTTGGCAGTTTCACAGGAATTTTGTATTTCACACATAATATATTTTGAGAATCCCACTGCAAAGGCATTTGTCTAGTATTATATGTAGCTGGAGAACGCACATGCAGGGCAAAGTCTAATTTAGTTTATCATTACTGTTGCTTAATTCTAACATTTCAGGAGCTTCAAACTATAAGCTTTACTAAAAAGGACATTTTTAATGCCTTAGAATGACACTAGAAGATAATTCCAAAGGAGAGGGGCCTGATTATTCATGGACCCAAAAATCAAGATTGAAAAAAGAAGAGTAACGTAACCATACAGGATTAGGCAAGAAGACATACTGACCCAAAAATACAAGATGTAAAGCTTGATGGATAACATGATATTTTCTGTCTAACCTTCCAGTTGAATCATGGTTGCAGTACGTTTCTAAATCTGCCGGTATCTGCCCCAAAAAGCTAGACTAAAACCCAACATTGATAAGAAGCAGAGAGCTTTTGGTCTCAGGACTTTGGCCTCAAGGGGCACCTTGTCTGTCACCCCTTTCGTCTGCCTCGCCCTGTGTCTGATGCCCTGAAGATTTACACCAGGCCTGTGGTGTGTAGAACAGGGAACCATATCTGCTCGGGCAACTCCCGAGTTCGTCAGGCTTTTTGAGTGGCTGATTTATTCCAGCGAAGGATCACAGGGGTGTTGATCCCAGGCAGGGTGCCCCTCATGGCTGTGGAGCTGAGACCAGACCTCCATCTGCTCTGGGAGTCATAAATTAGCCCAAAGCTTTGTTAGCCACTCAGCTCTTGGCCCCCGCCCTTCTGCCACACTTACCCTTTTTGTCCCCATCGACTCGGCCCCTGTCCTCACTCAGCATGATTAGAAGCACACACCACGCCATGAAGCCAAGAGCAAACAGGGCCGCAGGGTATGTAGCACTGGCTGCTATTATGACGATAACAGGAAGGCCTATCTGGCTTCCTGACTTTCCCCAATGGTCTCAAAAGCAAAGAAACTGTATCACTATTTACACTTGCAACATACGGCCTAGAGTTGTGGTCATGTAGTGCGGTTGAAGACAAATGCCAATTCATCTGCTACTTTAAATCCATTCCAGAAACTTTTAATTAAATCCCTTACACACATATAATTTTAGCTAACTCTTTATTGAGCTGCTCTTTGGACAATCTGATGAATAATAACAACTCGGGAAACAAATTGCATGAACACGATTATCTCTACTATTTAGCGGACCAAATCAAACATACTGACGTCTTCTGAGACCCAATCTTAATTGCGTATCAGAAGTATTTCCAGCTGTACAAAGATATCAAGTGTGGGAGACAATGAGCGGACTTGTAAAACAACCAAGTGCATTAGACGAATATATGTGCTACAAGAAATCCACTTCACAGAGCATAAAATCCCAGTTCAGCAGTGAGTCACTTGCACTGATGATTAGTATACGCTGTCATTTTCTCATAAAGTCCTCTCGCTGGCTTCATGTTTGACTTTCTAGACTTTCAAAAGGGAGTTGGCAAATGTAGTGTACACCAGGCTCTGATTACAAATGGCTCCTGTCCCATTAAAGCATAAAAGTATATTAAATTAGCAGGACAAGCCTTAAGTCTACTGTGACAAGATTTAGAGGAATTGAGGTTGTGACCATCGTGTAACCCTTAGCATTTAAGACAACTGTAGACCTCTTGCCAGGAGTGCAGAGGACTCTTTCTCATCAGATTTATGTTTATGCAACAAAGACATATCCAGATTAATGGGGAGTATTTCTGGGAAAGTGAAAGGTCAACTTAGGGATAGATAAAGTGCCATGCCTTCGAGCCAAAAGTCTTTTAGCCCCCTTGCAACCATATCTGATATCAGCTCTGGGTCGAAGAATCAGCAAAGGAGTCATGTCAGAGAGGGGAAATAAATGCTTTCTGTGTATTACAGGTCAGCGGGGAGCTTTCAGACCTGGAAGAGAGAAAGGGAATGAGCAAATATAGAAACCATAAAATGCCTGCTTTTCTTCTCCACCTTGTTGTTTCTGTGTGCGTCCTTTTTCTTCCACCACATCCTCTACCATCGGTTCACACTTTATTACAAAGAAGGGATCCAACAGTGGAAAATACAGCTCCCTGCTGCTGCCAACCCATGTTCCCTTCCTCTACGTACACCACAACTATCCTTCCTTCCTGACTCTCCTCAGCGCTGTTGGCTTCCTGTATCTGGGACTGTTGATTGAATACAGAGGCAGCATACCGATCTTTAAGTAACTGTGATTGGTAGATGTTCACTTTTGTTGTAACCAAGTTAGATTGATTTTCAAATACCCTTCAAAATGTAAATCAGTGAATGAATGCATCATACAGGCACATAACTTGGGGGTAGCTCATCTGTTAAAACCTGCTTAATTCATCATCTGTGCTCACTACGGATTAGTCCACTGAGCGATTAAACATTGTCACTCTCGCCAAACAGCACCAGAAATACTATTGGTTAAACAAATTTTATATTTTATATTTTACAAATATAGGCCCACAATGCCGGTTAAATGTTGTGTCTAAGCTGTGACACAGCCACTTGCCACTAGGGGGCTGTAGCTCCAGGTAATGGGCCTGTTCTCCCTGCCCTACTGACAGATCATAACCAGAAACATGAAAGGATGGCATATTGTAAGAGCAACGCAGGTAAACTAGCATATATCCACTCGACCGAAGCAATTCATAACTGCATTCATCACAGGCTGAAAGGAGGCCCAACGACTGGTGTTGCAACCTAAGCTTAAAGCCACACTTTGCAAACCAATCACATATTACTAACCTGCAAAGTAATGCACGTCGCAATGAGCCACACATTTCAGTAGCATTCAATATAATAATCAATTCTGTTATTTAAGAATATGAGGAGCTGTTTTAAATAGCAATTAAATATGCTACATGTAATATGGTGTTTAGCTGTGTCAGATGAATCAAGTTCAAATTTGAATGTTTTCTTATCTTTAGACTTGTTGACTAGTCTGAACTACAATTTTCCATTCAATTGACTGGAAAATTTGTCTCAAGGAACTTCCCTAGTTCATGCACCAACTGTCTAGTTTACAGTTGAGTTGAAAAGTAACATCTGTGCATCAGTAATATGTTTGGAATGAGGTTGTTGTCCAATTGAGAATACGCAGTTTATCACAAGAGGATAATGGATGCTCTTAAGGTAGACGGAGACAGGAGCTTAGCTTAGCATAGCATCCAGAGTGAAAGGAATTGAAACCGGCTAGCCTGGCTCTGTCCAAAGTTTTTTAATCATCAAGGGACCCTCTCAAGCTTTATAATGAACGTGCGGGCTACATCCCCAATCCTTATAGAAATATATCATTGACAATTCTAGTTACATGAGAGGCTATGTTTGTAACCATTCCTTTATGGTTTAGAGTAGGCTCGGCTAACAATCTCCTACCTTTGGCTACAAACTAAACACAATAATAATACATTAAATAGACCTTTTCTGTGTATTTTCTGAATAGCCAAAATATTCCTGCAACCGCTGACATTGCTCTGCCGTCATGAGCCGTACCGTAACATAAAAGCTGTTTCATGTTTCATTATCAGAATCTTCCCAGGCCTGCATGTTGTTGTTTTTGCCTCTAGTGAGATTAATTATGTTTTTAGTTGTTTTCTGTCATCTTAGTTATCCTAAATTTCATTTCTGCGAGCACTGAACTGTCTCATGTCAGATTTTGTGACCCTAAGTCTAAATTTAGCAGTGAGAGCTTAAGGTCATGCCATTTTTATTGTCACTTTCCAGCACTGGCTTTTGTGTTTCCTGTGTCAGGGCATTTTTTATTGTCCAGAACGGCTTTTGCTTGCATAGTTACATCCTGAGAGGAGCCCTGGTCCTGGTAAATGGATGTCTTGTTATCTTGCAAAATGTTTGTGATGACCTGGGGTCTCTCCACAGAAGAGATGTAGGGGAACTCCTGACTGAGGACGGAGATGGTGTCGGAAAAAAACAGGAACATTCGGACCTACTTGAAAATGCAACACTTCTTCTTACAGCGTAAACAAATTGATTCTCTGGAGAAGGATGCCGATCTGTACTGCATCTAAAGATAGATCTTTCTTGGCTGACCACTTTAACACTATATCAAATTACTGCATTCAAGGAGGGTTTTTGCTTTTTATAAAAGGGAACTTAGATATTAAGGTAACTTGTGTTTTTCAATCACCTTATTTCCATCTATGTGGGTGGCCTGTATAATAATCTGTTGCTGGCCTCCTGTATTGGACATTAAAAGGTAAATTGCAGCTGCAGTGGTTAAAGTGCTAATGTAACAGTGAGGGTGACAGTAAAAAGAGGAAATGTTCTGGACATTTTCATTCAGCAAAATCAGCATATATCATTACAAATAAATGGTCTGCTGTCATCTAAATGTTTCCTTGGCACTGGTGGTAGAAAATGAGAAAAGGAAACCGAAAGGATCAACTTCATCACGCTAAAAGTGCATGTGGAGCCAAGAACCTGATTCTGGTTATTGGCAGTAACCTTCTTTAAGTCCTTTGAGCTGTTTTTGATCCAAACCTTGATGGAAGCTGCGTTGTTCAAAGCTTTTTCAAGGATGGTTTGGAAAAAAAAAAATACACCTATGCTCAGTCTTACCTTAGTTTTACCATCATTTCATTGTTTAGGATCATAATTTTACACTTATTAGTCATTATTTCCCATTAACTTCAACTTTTTCTCAAGATTTACTTAAATAAATCAACATGACATCATAAACTGGCCAACAGGCAAAGAGAGTATATATTTTATAGTTCCTTATTTGACTTCTGACATTATTTTTTATCTTTAAGCAACAATATGAAACGTTTCCAATTTAAACAGCTATGAACAACCAAACAAAATTAGATGAATAAAAACATATTTTTACAGAGAGTCTTTGCTTCAACAGCCCACTCGCAGAAGTTTTTTTAACTCTATTATTCTTGAACTGCATCAACATAACTGTGTGAGGTCTCACCTGCTTTCCAGTTCTAATGTCATACATAGAAATGTGTTTGCCCGACAATCACCAGTTAAAGCAGCTGATTTAACGCTACCAACATCTGTTGTTTGGATGCAAAATATTTGGAGTAAAGCTGACGACTTTTTGGCTTCCAGAGCCATGAAACACAGATGTTTCTTTTTATTTGTGTTCTTGTCCAGTGATCTAATACATCCTTCTCATTCGCTGAGTGTGTCAGAGTAACAGAGAGCTGAAAAACTTTTATATGATGTCATCAAATACACAGAGCATGATTATAAAATGTATTTAACATCTCCCTCATCATCATGGGAATCACTGCAACTGCTTGATGCTTTTTGAAAATCCTTTAGAAAAAGCATGACATGCAAAATAAGTTGGAACATTTCCATCTTTATGGGACTGTTATTAGCTTTGGCATGACCCAATTATGATTTCCCCCCTGAAAAACTGGGACTAGTCATCAAGGTTTATTTTTTCATGTGAGCCCTGTTTTGGATAATTTACCAACTCACTTTTATGCTTCTCCATCAGCAGCATCTCAGGTCATGGTGTTAAGCAGTTGCATGTTCTAGGTTGATTGCATGGGAGCAGCTGAATAACGGATCAAAAACATGTAAGTTAAGGGTCCCAAAGGCAATGGCTCAGACCTGGAGTGGGTCCTTGATGCTCACATATGCAGAGGGTGAAATTCCTGAAGGGGATCAACTTTGCAGTCAGTTAGCTTAGCTTATTGGAAACAGGAGGGAAGCTGTTTGCTGGGGTCTGTTCAGCAGTTATAAATCCACATGCAAGTCACTCTAAAAGCTCCAAAACTTAACATGTTAAACACCGAAGTTTAAAACGTGACCATCTTCCATTTATTGGCCCCTTCCTTTACCTTTAAGCTAACTGCTTCATCTCCTTCCTTCTGAGCTATCCTCCATCTTTACTTGTTTCTGTTCAGTGGTTCAGTCAGAGGTCAGAGGGTTGCTTTTTGGGGGTCCTACATTGTCAATTCAAGTGTTTTTGGTTCAGTTAGCTTATCTTGCTGAAGGGAAACATCTTATATGTACAAATGTAATCCAAGAAGTCACAATCTTTACATTTTAAAAACCAAAGTGTAAACAGGCACAACTCGGTTGCGCATCTTAAGCGTATAGTTTACGCATTTAAGGTGTTGAACCAGCTGGGATAGTTCCAACGTAGTCATAGGTTAAAACTTAAAACTTACACCTATAGCTTTAGTAGGTGTAAAGTCCTCTTTGAAATACAGCTGTCACGGTGTATCGGATGGAGGATGAGCAGGAGCAGACGGTTTTGTCGGAAACACGGAAATAATATTTTGTAAGTCTATACTTTGGACGTAGCCTGCTGCAAGTTCACGTCGCGCTGAACAGAACAGATCAAATTGGACAGAGAGCCAGACAAGGGAATGCATAGAGCATCCTGTAAATTTCAAAATAAAACACAATATCCAGATCGTACATCCCATTACTTTATCAGCGTTGTATCAAAACAGGCAGTGAATCAACCGGGAATCAACAAAGTCACTTGTTGTTTCTCTTTGATTTTGTAGTTCTCCTGTCATCTTGTGACCCTGAAAGCTTCTGTGGTGTGAAATCTGAAAAAAAAATAGTATCACTGACATATCACTGACGATTAAATGTTGACTAAGTACAGATAAGGATAATATATGCTATGTCAGATATGCCTACCCTCCCTATTAAAGCCTCTCTCCAGTGCATCATTCGTCATTTTTAATAGGGCATAAAACACCACAAGGATCAACCTTATCTATGATGATGAGGAATTTTCACACTTGTAGAGGATCAGCCTCCTCTCACTCCTCTCCCTGTCCAGGTAGTCAGATTTCCCGCGAAGATGTTGTTGACTCAGCTGGGGTCTGTCGAGTGCTGCTGCTGTTAGAAAGACCCTCTCATTTGTCCTGCTGTTATCCACCGACAGCTTTAAAAGCCTCTTAAGTCCCTCTTTATTATCCTTAACACTTACTGAAGGCCACACTCTGCCTTCCTGTCTTCTTCCTGGAGGTTCCTGCTACCTTTCCCCCTCAGATTCCCTTCATCTCTTCTCCTCTCAGTCTGCCTTTTTTTTTTTTTCTGGTACATGTTTCCGTGTTTCGGCCCCTATGAGAGGTCAGAGGTTTTTTTCAGGATTCTTGTTTGACAATCCTCCCTGAAGGGTTTGGGGGGGTCCTGAGACTAAACATCTAAACATCCTCTCTAATGCAGACAGCTTGTATTGGTCCCAAGTGTGTTTGTGTGCATTTGAAACACATCACCTCGGGCATCAAGTTGCAGAGGTTTGCAATGTAGTATCACCATACAACACTTTCCATTTTATTTTCCTTCTTGATGTGTTTTATAAACCTCCCATATGCCACGATAAACATTGATTCTGCACTTCATTCTTCTTAAGACCACATGTGGCAAGACTTTGTAAATGTGATTGAGTCCCAGACCTCAGCTGAATCTGATGAAATGTATTTTCTATGTATCCAAGCTTCTCTTCGTTTTGCATGAGCTGTCAACACATCGAATACATTTCATTAAATGAAGGTTTTTGTGTGACGGGGTCTAAATGTTTGCAGATTTCCTTTAGATGCTCGATGCATGCTGGGATAACCCGTTAATGACTTTTATCAACTGAGTTAAGTTAATGTACCACTGATTTGACATACTAGTTTGTGTGTGTGTGTGTGTGTGTGTTAAAGAGAGAAAGAGACACAGAGAGACAGAGACAGAGAGAGAGAGAGAGAGAGAGAGAGAGAGAGAGAGAGAGAGAGAGAGTCTGTGCGGGTTACAGAAGTTTGATCTCTCTGATTAAAAACACACAACAAGAAAATGTCTCTTGGGTTGCCAATATCTGATTAACAGATGAAGAAAAGGCAACCTGATATAATTATTTTCCAATCAATATTTTAAGATTCCAAAACTATGTGCATGAAGAAATATGAAGTTCTGATATTCCTTATATTTTCTTCTACATGCGTATCTGTGGAAATGGAAATAAAATAGAAGCTACCCTTTGTGACTATTAAGTTTAAAAATGCATTTAATAAAAACTGGTGCTACAGCCTCATAATTTGACAGATTAAAAACATGTCAGTGGATTAATTCTTTCCTCAGCTGGTGTTTAGTGGAATAGTTTAGGTTTTTGAAGTGGGGTTGTAAGAGGGATTATCCCCAAGAAGCAGCAGCAGCAGCAACAGCTGTATTTGATGATGGGGATGGGGGGTGTATAGGGCGGGGAGGAGGGAGTCGACCTAAAGACAGACAGTTAAACTGCATTTTGGTTTTAACTTGATTCTCGATGCTGGTATGTTTGTTAGCTGGCCATCGCATTCCAAAACTTTGTCATATAGTTGATTAAAATGTTTGTGCCCCAGTGATTAGATTTAAAAGTTGTGACTTATCTCAAAATATCATGTTACGTTACATGACGACACAAGACTCTGCAGCAGTGTAGATAAAATGGAGAACGGCTCCTTGCTGGAAGTGGGTTTCAAACCCCATCCCTGTAATAAGTGAACTTTGTATAGATGAGTGGTTCTCAACTGGTGGGTTGGGTTCCAGAGCACCTCGAGTCGGTTGCAAATGCGTGCCTGGAAAAATGAATGGTGTCAAAAAGTCTTAAAAGTGCTTTTTTTTAAATAATAAAAATGTGTACCTACCGTTTTTTTGTTCTGTCACGTTTTGTTCTGTCTGAGGTAAAAACTGTTACATTTTTACATTAAATTATTCTGATTGGTTGGAAAATTGGTGTTGGTGGTGGATACTGGGGTTAGACCAGTTCAGAATCACTGGTGTGGATAACAGTCACGGTCCATGTTTGAAAAAGCTGGCTGGACTCTGGAAACAAAGAGACACACACTTTAGACAATAAAATAAAGTCCTATAAAACATCATTTCAGTTTAAGTGTACGCTGTATCTACAGATATTTTTATTGCCCCACCTCGATGAAAAAAAGGTTATTATATATTTCCACTGTGGGCATTAATGGGTCAATTTAAAAATGTAACAAATGCATGAAAAGAAACAGTCTTGTTTTAAACCAGGGGTCCTCTGTGCTATGTGACCCGCAGTGGTCCCTATTATCACCCCACATGTCTGTTTGCTTGGTTTTCTTAATGGGATCACAGCTCTTATTAGTTGTAAAGACATCAGTCGGTGTCTGACCACCATCTGCCGGAGATGTTTAATTGGATTATGATCATTTGCTTGAGGCTGCTTGTGATTCCTTCAGACTTTAAACTTTAGTGACTGATAACAGCCTCTGACACTGAGAAAGACAAATAAACATCCACAGCAGCATCCCTGCGGTTACATCCGAAAACAGATCCCCTCTCCCTCCTGAGGCTAAAATAACAAACCTTATATCTGTTTTAACAGACACCGAGCCTCCCCAGAGAGCCCGCCCCTCATGGCGCTGTACTCTGAGTCCATCTCCATACGCTCCCCACAGTCACTGCACATATCATAGACTGCATGAGGGGTGAGCACAATACAACACATATGGACATGTGGCTTTGTAATGTGGCTATAATGGGCGACAGCATGTTGCACTTTGAAGCTGAACAGGTCATTTTAAGAGCAGCAGTGGATATGTTTTCAGAGATCTGTCAGTGTGCATTTGTGCACCTGATTTTTGTTTAGTCTGAGTCTCACTTTCATGGGGAAGATTGGGATGAGCAGTTTAGACATCTCAGTACAAACGTTTACTTGTAGATGAGTAAGAGCATTAGATTTACAATCATCTTGAACTTTTTGTCATCTTTTTGATATCCTGTAAACCATAAACTTCACCAGCTGAACACTGCTTTCACATTCACATGACTCAATGATATGTTACCATCGTCTTCCTTTTTACACACGTCAGTGTGCTTGACTGCATGAATTGAATGAATGAATATTCTATAAATCCATCTTTTTTGCTCCAAAAATTGATGAAATGAGCTCATGCAATGAACAGAGATTTATTGTTTCCTGAGTGTGAGTAGCAGGTCAAACAGTTAAATCCTTTTTAGAAGAGGTGAATATATTATTGGCTGTCATGAATCAATTTGACCAATCAGAAGCTACAAGGTTGTGTCAAGATATAGTACTCAATTTGTTTATTACTCATTACTCCAGTGTGACACACTGTAGTCCTTACTGTTTGTGGTGTCAAGTTTGAGTAGTGGCTGGTGCACCATTGTGAAGTATGACCAACGAGTCAAGCATTTCCAGATCTCAGTGTCTGTGGTCGTCTGTGAAGCGACTGGCCCTCTGCTGTGTGTGGGTGGAGGGGTGCTGGGTATTTCCACTACAAAACAAAACAAGGACACACATTTTTTTTAAAGTCTGACAAAATGTATCACAAAAACACTGATCTCAATTTCCCCCAAACATCATCTTTTTCAATTTTAACAACAACTTTCATCTTCACCAGTTTTTAAAGATACACTGTATATTCTCTAACAGATAATTTCTAACTATTGGCAGCATGAAATTGATGTGAAACAACAAGTACATATCGGCTACAGACATCGGTGAAAGCCACATTAATTGCAGATGAGCCGGCGTTTATCAACAGGTCCGATATCGGCCTATTCCGATGTTAAACCAATACATCAGTTCATCCCTGCAGTAAGTTTGGGCAATTGAAAAAATGAACTATATTTAGCAGCATGGGTGAATCGTTATCGAAGGGCTCCATAATAACATGGCACAGGCCAACACTGCAGAAATACATTCATAGTTTTGAGGGGCATCTCATTGCATCTGTATACTAACTGCTAACTATGAAACGGATACTAGAAAAGCTTTTTGTAGCTCGCCATTCAGTGACCGGTTGAAATAAATGATCTTTCAGTTACAGGGCTTCTCCTTCCTCCTGATTCTGATCATATGCCTTAAACATGCAGTCTGGAGGTGCATGGGATAGACTTGTCGTTATGTCGTGTGCCTCATCCTACTCTTTCATTGTCCAAAAAAGGAAAAAAACGTCAACTTTAAAGAAACATGCTGTAAACTAGCATGTTTCTTTAAAGTTGAACTAACTTGAAGATATGTGGGAAACGCCATGCCCTACTTGACACAAAGTGCTGGGAAAAAATGCATGATAGTCAAAGTTAGACTCAGAAATGTACAGACTTGCATGTGAGTGTAATGAAATCCCTTTTTTTCCACTAAAGGGAGGATTTATGAGCAAAAAGCATCCAAAGAAAGTCTATCTTACGGGGAAATCAGTCCCCGGTGAACCATGATAAGTTATAAGTAAACTGTCATAGATTCATCCTGTATTCTGTTTCTACTGTTTGTGCAACGCCAACTGGATCCAATTTTACATTCACAAGCACTTCTTCAGTTGACACACTGAGAGTCGGAGTAATGTGTTTATAAGAAGTAGCAGTGAGAGCAATTTTCAGGTCGATCCCGGGAGAAGGACCAGATGCAGGAAAACGTGGCTGTAACTTTAAGCTGTTTCTGGACCGCGGTGTAATTACTGAATGGGACGGCAATAACTGCTGTGTTCTCCCGAGTGACATTAACAAGCCTGAGAAGGTGTGAGATGCTCTTTCACCTCGCAGGAAATTACACACAATGCAGCCTCTCCTCTCTCACTCACACATATGCTCACACATTCAGCTACAGCCTTTTTTTTTTTGAAAGATTTACATTTGGGCTTTTTTGCCTTTATTTAGATAGGACAGTGGCTAGAGTAGGAAATCAGGGGGGGAGAGAGAGAGTGTGGAATGACATGGAGGAAAAACCCCTGGCTGCCAGCTGGTAGGTCTGTACATGGGGAGCAACCTAACCACTAGGCCATCAGTGCCATCGACTCTTCTTCTCCTCCCTATGTATGATTTAGTCCTCATTTCTTTTGTTTCTTTTTCTCCTTTTTTGTGATTAGTTTCTCTCCCCTTCAAAAGCTGATTTTGCTAATCCTCTGTCCCACATCTCTTAATTATAACCCGCTGTTTTTATGACTCAAAATCATAACTTCCAAAGTCTTTTCACTTTAAAAATTAAAGGGTCCCCGGGGCGCTGGTGGCCCATAGTGGTTAGTTTGTTTACATAAGCTGTTGTCTTCAAAGAAGGTGGCACGGACGGGTTTGAATCCAACCTCTGGCTCCTTTCCCGCATTTCATTCCCCTCTCTCTCTCTCTCCCTGATTTCTGACTCTATCCACTGCCATGTCTCTCCAATAAAAAAATCAATAAAGAAATATTTTCAAAAAAATAAAGTGGTCCTAAACACTGTGAGAAAACTCAACGTACTCTCTGACCTTTAACATCACAGGACACAGATGACGACCAAAATATGCAATAAAATCCGTCAGTTTATCTTTTTTTATAAACATAAAAAGCATTTTTTAGTTTGTTTCCTTTGATTCCAAGTTGTGTTTTGACAAATTTCAACCACTGCTTTCGATTTTGCGTCGGACGTTTATTGTGTTTGAAATTTCATTCACAATAAGTTGACAACAGTGATTTTCCTATTAACTCTTGATGGTTGGATGCAAGTAATAAAACCTCCGCATGGGGTCGGTGGCTCCAAATAAGCGATTGTGTATAGAGCTAACCATCAAAAGAGAACGAAGAAACAAATGTCACAGCAGATCTATTCACAGGGCTCAATGAAACGGCTAGCAAAGAGCCAATAGAGAGATTTGTCCACAACTGTGAAAATTGCAGACCCTCTGAAGATGACAGCCTGTTAGCATGCGTGTGTGAGTATGTGTCTCTGTCAGGAAAGAAAGTTGTCAATGTTGACATGATTGTTTCTGTTAGCCGCATTGAAAAGCTGGCAGAGAGTTTAAAAAAAGATGGATACGGCTTGGTGGTAGTTTGACGGAGACACAAAACATTCAGGGAGAAAACTGCTTCACTTGCACGCATGACTTTTTTCTTTTTATCATGAAAAGTATTTACCCAATCCCCGTCTTTTAATTACCAGTTCCAATTATAGTTTAACGTTTAAGATTTTTCATGTTAAGGATATTGATACCATTTGCCTATAAGATAGATATCTGGAACAAAAAGTCAGTTAGCTTAGCTTAGCATACATATTGACAACGTAATCCCTTTTCAGACTGCTCTTTCAGCAGTCAGTTGATGACTTCTGAGATCATTACGACGCTTTTTCATCCCCACTTTACCGCTGTTTTTTTCCTGCCAGCCACCTCGATGAAGTTCCATGTGAAGCTGAGATGGGCCGATGTGTGACTGCGGGAAGAAAAAGTGAAGATAATTAATTAAGGGGCTGAAGATTTTTGTTTCTATCACACAACCAGTGAGAGATTGATTGCATAGTGAAGACATACATAGTGAAGCATCTTCATATTCTTCTTTTGGTAAAAATTGTCATTATAGTGTCTGACTTTGCTTCGCCTGACGTCTTCGATATCTTGAAAATATCTTGAATACAGCATCCCCCCCCCCTCCCCACACACACACACACACATCTTTGGAAAATTTAAGGGGCAGTCCATCTGTACATTTTCTATACATTTTCAGGAGTGCATGTGTGAAAACATCTTCAGTGACTATCAGAGAATACAGCAAAGTGTGAGCGGTCAGTAGATTCATTGAGATTTATTAGATGATTCACTTTTACTTTACCGTCCTATTCCTGGTGCACAATCTCCCAATTAGTCCCACACTGCTGGCTCTGATCACTTGATTAAAAAAAAAAAAACAACAAAAAAAACCATTACCCACTGTGGCTTCTGTAGCCGTGGTTTGTGAGCAAGAGTGAACTGAAGAGAACAGCGCGGCTCATTTGAAATGCCTGTAACAGTTTGAGTTTGAGAAGAAACAGTGTGACAGTTCAGCCTCATGTTGCAGGTGGAGAGACGTCTTCAGTTACACGCTGAGAGCAGGAATTCACATGTTGGCTGCCTTTTTTCCAGCTTTGTTCAAGTTTCCAGCTTGGGAAAGTGCAGAATCACTGTGCGATCAGAGGGTGAATGTAGTAACAATATATAACCAAAATCTCCTACTGTTATCCGATGACAGCACTTAAAGAAGCTTTGTCCCTGTAACTGTTAAGTTTGTGTCATATCAAAGAGACATGTGTTTTATTGTTTTAAAAATCAGATTCTGATATTAAAACAACGTTTTCATGGAACATTTCATCAGTGGAAAAGCTGTTTCAGTGAAAAATGTTCCCACTGTGCTTTGTGGACTTTCCAATGTAACTAATTCAGTACAGGAATGTTGATTTTATGGTTATTAAACATTATTGTCATCTTCAAATGAATCCATTCAGCGCCAGTGTATAGAAACAGCAGGGATAGAGATCTCTGAGAAAGAGAGATCTAACAAGCTGGAAAAAGACAAACACATCTGCTCTTTAGCAAGAAGAACCTTCAGTGAGATAATGTGCTGCTTTTCATCAACCAATCAGTTTCATCAATTATGTTTTAAGATGCTACTGTTTTCTAATGCTTAACAAATCTCAGTATTTCGACATAAATCCAAACCATGGATAAGAAGGACAATCAAAAAGAGAAAAAAGACTTCTGTGCCCACATCCAAGCAGATTGCATACAGGCGCAGGACAAAAAAGGTATAAACTGCAGAAAAAAGTGTAAGGTCCGCACACTTTGTAGCTCCCAATGAGCAACTTTATTAATCATTGAGTCATGTGAAGGGTGTTACGATGCAAAGGCCTGAAGAAGATCCTTTGGTTCGAAAGGCTTAATAAAGTTGCTCATTGGGAGCTGAACAGTGTGCGGACCTTCCCCTTTTAAGAAGGAGAATCAAACACAAAATTCTGAACATTTTATTCTGGATGAAAAGTTAAAGCTCAAAACACGATGTTTGTACAAACTTCCATTTGTTTTTGCCTGCAGGATGTTGGCGATTAGTCACTAAAATAGTTAACTGTGCGCTCTCCTGCCCAGATGTTAACCAGCACAGTGGACGGATGACATCTCGTTGGAGCAATGCAGGTGTACTGGCATATAACCACTCAACTGGAGCAATTTGTAACCACAGGTATGAAGAAGTTAAAAAATGCATTGAGGGCAGAAATCTGGTGGTGCAAGCACAGCTAACGTTATCCACACTCAACCAATTTGAAATCATTTATCTTTGTGACTCATACTTCAGAGGTATTCAAAATAACTGTCAATTGTTTTATTTAAAAAGCGTTGTCAGCTGTTTCAAATAGCTATCAAATAGGCTACAGGCAATCTGGTTTGGAGCGTGTTTAGCCCTGTTAAATACATTTCTCTTTTATTTACTGTTTTCTTACCTTCACACTGTGGATCAAATTTTCTCCTCAATCTACAAGAAGTCTCTTGGGACCTTATTAAATGAACAGTTCTTTAAATATCTCTTGACTGAGAATTAATCTTTCACTGTTTTCTGGCTCTAACGATCCAAAGTGTCTGTCGGTTGTTAACAAAGCTGCAGCTGTTACATGTCAACCTTTTCTTTTTTTTGTTGCTCTTGTTGAATTTCAATAATATTTCACCTCTCCTTTTTAAGTCCTGCATTATTATTTTTGGTCTCCGTGCCAACATACACAGCCTTTCCACTTGGAAAAATGGATGTTATATTTATTTTAGAGGAGGCAGGGTTACACTGTATTTAAGATGAATCCAGACTGAAAAAAAAGCTGCATCCTGATTTGTGAGCTCTCATAAAGAGGCCAAAGGAAGGAAAAACAGACAGGAGTGGTGTCAGATCTATCTCTGCCGGCTCCCACAGCCGTGTCGTAACACTAAAGTTCATCACTCAGACTCATAAGTCGTCTTGGACAGGATTTCAGGATTTGTGCAAGCTGCACTTTCCTGCCCAGAAGAACACCCACTGCTCCAGTTCATTTTTTATTTTTAGTGATTGGATAAAATTCAATTTGTGATGTATTTGAAAGAAATTATTGAATTCCTTAGAACAGATTCTTCTTTTAGCAGGTAGCAGCCAAATCTCATTCCCCTGCACCGCTTTAAACAGCCAACTTACAAGATCTCCTTTATGTATCGCACAATTCATACCAGATTGATGGAGAATTCCTTTCAGTCTGGGTATTAGAAAGCCTTTGTTCTGGTTTCTTTGATGTGTTTTTATATAAACTGCAGCAGACAACTGGTTTGTCTTTTCGGGTTATACTGTCCTTAAACAATAGATGTGATTCCAGGAAGGATTTATTAGCCACATGGATGGAAACAAATGCACCAAGCAAACTGCAAGGTGGATGGTTTTTAATATTCCGCTGTGCTAATGACTTCAACTTAACTTTTTCATTTTGTTATTTCACTTTGTTTTTGTGGTTTGGCTGGATTTCCTCAGAGTATAGGGAACTTAAGCCAAGAGATGGAAACACCAGAGAGAAGCTGGAGCTGTGTGATTGGAGATCACACAGCTCCAGATCGTGTTTAGTTTGGAAGCTGGTCCTTGAGCCAGAACGAGCACTGATTTCTTTGCTGGCATAGCTTTGGATAAAAATTGACTAGGTTGTATATTGATTGACCGAAAGTGGAAATTGAATACTTTTCAACATATGGTTCTGATGTTGCTTTTATCGAGGTTAATTGTGATGGCTGACACTATCCAGCAATGATATCATCTTTTCTATAGGTCAGTGTTCAAAGTTAGATTAATTTTCTGATCACACAGTCAAACATCATGAAATGTTGCTAAATCCAAGTAATTATTGAATGAATAGGCGATATTGTTAGCAGCTCTGTGAGGCTTTGGCACATGAAGGTTTGATCTAAGTGCTAACATCAGAATGCTAAAGTAATTACACTGACAGTGCAACATGTTAATATTTAGCAGGTGCGATCATGATGATGATTTTAACGACATTTTCACACCTAACCTTTTTGGTTTGGTTTAAACAAACTCGAGTCAGTTTGCCAAGTCAGTGCGCTTTGTTTGAAAGCTGCCAATCGAACCCAGATGCGGACCAAACAACCGTACCAAGACCTCCTGAAAAGTAATTTTTTAATGACATGAAGGCGTTTAGAAGATAAAAAAAGCAGGCTGCACTTCCTTTTTTCAAGTTTGCAGACCCTGTGGACAAAGTAGTATGCCTTGTGTTTTGGCATACTATCCTGTGCATGCTTGTTGGGTACCTCTTTGGAAAAACTAGCTTATCCTGCTTTCATAACTTTTTGGTACTTCCCACTGTGAAACTTCACCAGAGAAATTAAACAAAGTAAACAAAGGCTCTTTAAGGTCTTTGTGCTGTAGATTGCTGTGCTTGAATCGAATCCAGTGGCACCAGTTCAATGTGTCAAAAACAACCCTAGCCTAAAGAAATGTTCAGTCTTCTTTCTGATGGTCTGCTTTGCCTTTGTATGTCACTTTGTGGCATCAGTATTAAACTCAGTCTGTTTCCTAACGAGCAAAAACTCCTCGCAGTGAGTTAATCATGACAGACAGCTCCTTTTCATGCTGCTGACGTTGACTATTGCAAAGTAAACATTACTTTAGTCATACATCTTTAAAGAGGTGATAACGTTTGCCAGGACACCTTTAGAATAGATTCTTAATTTCAATGAGATTTTCCTAGTTAAATAAACTTTGAATTAATTAAACAGAAGATCAAATCAACAAATCATGGATCTTTAACCTCCCTTCCCAAAAAAACTTTTATAAACCAATCCATCACTAAGTCATGCTCTTTTGTAAAACATGCTGAACCTTCATGGTGACGTTTTGTGAAGAAAAGTTCAATAGCGTTAGTCAGATTCAATATCTGGTCAAAACAACACACTTAACTAGTGAATCAGAAACAAACCTTTAACGGTATTTTTAGGATATCGGTTTCATCAAAATTATTTTCAGATGTTCAGTGGGAGGATTCTTCGCTTTGATTTTAGAAAATTGTGATTGTTTGAGGATGAACAATGTTGGTGAATGGCAGTAGGCCTCAGACCTCCATGTCTTAGTCATCTGGACAGCGTGCTCAGGACTTGAGTCACCCTGCAGCCCAACAGAGGGGTCTCTATTGCCATCGCATTATGGTTAAAAAAAAGACAGTCTGTGGTTATGGGATGAGGCGAGTACAGTATATCGGTTTCATCTCCAGATAATGGCGTAATTGTTTCTTTCTTCTCATGCCTTGACACATCTTCAATGGCCTTCTCTTTGGGTGTCATATGGCACTCACAGCTACATATGGGAAGACATTAAATACATCATTCATGGAGGCTGCGCGAATAAATCAACCAATTAGGGTGTGGGTAATAATCCTTGAAAGGAATGGAGATGAAGAGAGACGCCCTGTGTGTGAAGTTTATAGTGTTTCAGCGTCTCTGGGCCCCTCACGCTGTCCCCTGAGTGTGGGACTCCTTTGTGCCTCATCCACAAGGGTCCACCAAAGTGTTTCTCCTGGATTTAAAAAACAGAATCACACTGAAGGAATGTGCACCATAGTCAGTGTTATTGTGTTGAAGTAAGGCCCCACATCCCAAAAAAACACATCTGTGTGAAGATCGATGGTGTTGGGGACTCATAACCTCGGTGATATTAGCACATGAAAGGTAGAAAAGCTGCAGGAGGGCTATTTTAACCGCTCACATGGGCCCCTCTATTAGCCTCCCTTTCTTAGCAAACAGACACACACACATGCCGCTGTTATTACACATCGCATGTTGGTCACTTTTTAACATGCAGCGCAGTCATTTTGTCATAATTATGATTAATGTTATTGCGGGTCACTGGCAGTGTTAAGGCAATTAACAACATTGAATCTAACCCCCGCTTTGCACAATCAACAAGTCAGTTACAAATTGTTACATGGGATTTTTTCAGAGTCACAGTGTGCTCATGTGGAAATGTGCAACGGGTCATCAGATACCAGAACAGCTATGACTCTGCTAATGTTTCCCTTGGGGAGTGTGATTTTGGCGCACATGGTGCCCCAAAGGCAGTGGCCTGGTCTGGACCAAGGGGGGGAAGGGGGGTAAAAATAACAGAAAGGGGGAGCAAGAGGTTGATAGAGAGTAGGCGGCATAGACTGCACTTTAACCCTTTGTAGGATTCACTACTTCAGAGTTGTTAAGTTCATACTCTTTTTGCAGGACGCTAGAAAACATCTGGATGTCTACTCTGATGAGAAATACAAATCTGTGTTCATGGGCTTTCTTTGAGCACTCATTTGGACCCCAATCCAGCTGCCTGTCAACAAATATGACACGAGTGTGGGACTCCTTTGTGCCTCATCTACAAGAGTCCACCAAAGTGTTTCTCCTGGATTTATAAAACAGAATCACACTGAAGGAATGTGCCTGTCGAAAACATGATGCAAAATGGTTTAACATCAAGCATGCAAGTTTTCTTAGTTGAGGTGATGTCTGAAGAGTGTCCACGTATTCAGGGTAACATTGTTACCTCTCCAGTGTTAAAGAGGTTTGGTTGACTTGATAATAAATGATAAGAGGCAGAATACATGGATTCACTTTAAACACAAATTGGACATTTACAAAATTATATTTCCAATCATTTTCTTTTTCTAAGGCTGAGGGTCACAAGTTTCTGATCATAAATCTAGATCAATGCAACTTCTTTGTTTTTTTAGTTTCTCTCTTTTTTGTTAAAAGTCTTAACCTGGATGAAAAGGAATTTCAACTTTCAACCTCAAACCGGAAAAACCAAAGATCAGTCCCACATGACAGCCAAGTGTCTGCCCTGCAGGAGCTGACCTTGTGCTCTCAGCTAATTGTTTAAAGGGGGAAAACAAAAAATGAGTTTTTGTGGGAGGGTCAAATGTGAATGCAAATTAGTCCATCTTTTGTAAATGATATGAAAGCCACAAAAATAGAGGGATTATCTTGAAGTATTCAGCAGACCAGCTGGTTTACATAATTTCATAAATGTGTTTCTCTTGTCAAAGTGTCAACTGTTCATTGACTCACTTCTAAGGGCTCCAGAGTGTTTGACGGGTTGGTTACAAGCTGTCTTAGCTTTTTATATATAATTAATAAACAACTCTGGTCAGCTAGCCCTGCACATAGTATGTGTAAATATGTCTAATGTGCAATTTACAATAAATATTTTTGTGTGGCTGTTAGTTGCCACGTCTGACACCTACACTGCGGCAGATGTTTCAGGCATTAAAATTCCCTAAATAGAGAGAATCAAGCTCTCTCTCTGATGGTTTTGTTTGCTTTAAAGGTCATATATAAGCATCAGTATTAATATCAGTAGTTCAAAAACCTCAAAAAAACTCCTCAAAGTAGCTTTAAATATCCATATTTGACAACAGCGTTACATCATTTTACCACAGGAGTCAGGACGATGATAACAATATTTTTACCCACCCCTAGAGATGTTCAGATTCCCTTTCCGCGGGACCCTAACCAGGGACTACAAAGAACTTAATAATATCAGATTGCCGTGTCCTCACTTCTATATCCTGCCAGTTCACACCATTCATATTATTAAGACCACAGCTGCTACTTATCTGATAGTTTTCATTTCCGCCTGACAGATTATTATGGTGTCCCAGCACTTCACTCATCCATGGTTGAACCACAATGAAGAAGGAGTGTCTGCGTCTTTGACCAACTAATACGCTCCGCGGGGTAATTTTCCTGATCCCCTGATATTTCAGTGGTGACAAACTCAAGGGGCCTTAAAATTGCTGTGTTCGGCTGCCAACATAGCTGGAGGTAAAGAGCCTCAGTGAAGTTAATGTGCCTTGAGTAGAGTGAGGAAGTGACATCACACACAGAACTTAAAAATACAGACATATACAAACATTAAAACTAACCCCAGGTTGTAGTTTTTATTAAAACTGGTAAGACCAGGGGGAACAATGTTCGCTGGGACCTTCTTGAAGTGGCTTTCTTTGACCCCTGTTACTCTGTTTCACACACACACACATTAAAATGTTATATTTCCATGCTCAGCTTTTCATGATGAATAACCACTAAGTGGCGTTTCATAGGCTGCACATCTGGGAGCCCTTATAGTTTGAGATGGAGGGAACATGTCCTTTGACTTAAATGAACACGTACACTCCTCGCGTCCTTTATTTCGGTTCCATTCTTTGCATTTCACGTGACAGATCTTCACCCATCTGTCAAGGTGTCAGTTTTTTCTCTGACGTCGCGGTTAAACTCAAACCCCAACAGGATTATGAAGGCAATATTGGATATGAATTTCACATGTCTTCTCCTGTCTTGTACATTCCTTGTCCTTTGTGTAAATCAGTGCAATGCCGGCTGGACCGCTCATACCAAGGTGCTGAGTCACCTCCCTGTCCTTTTTCTTCTAAGGTTAGGAATATTTCACAACTGACCATATTTATAAAAAAAAAGACTGTTTATAGACTTTATCTATCATCATACCAATGAAGTCCAGGTTATAAATTGAAGGAAATATATGGTCTCTAAAATGGTTGTGATTTTGGCTAGCTAGCTAACATAACCTTTGTTTTGCTTGCATTACAGTTAGCTATTTTTACCTCTAGCTAGCAAGCATAACCATTAGCTAGTATTTAATGCCTTTTTGTTAGTATTGTGTGACATGATCAGAGTTTTAGTAAGGGTTTAACACTTAAAATTTGCTGTTATCCAATGCTAGCTAATGATTACATATTGACGGTATGACGGTACATGAGCAAGATGTAATAAGAAAATGGCCGTCTGACTTATTTTTTCTCTCTTTTTTTTAATGTGAGACGTGCGCAAGTAGTAGCCTTAATGATCAAACATTGTCACACTCGCTTGTTGGCACCAGAACCACAATGCCAGTTAAATGTTGTGTCTAAGCTGTGACGCTGCCGACCTCCTGTAGTCCGGGCTGTAGCTCCGGTTATTGGGCCTGCTCTCCTCGCTCTACTGCCTGGATGTAAGCCAGTGCAGGACGTATGGAGGCTGTCGGGTTAAACTTGCATACAACCACTCAACTGAAGCGTTTCATATTCACATTCAGTATGGACTGAAAGGAGGACCAAAGGCTGATGGTGCTAGCACTGCTAACGTTAGCCACACTGGGCAGCTAAGGATGTACGTCCACACATTTTACCAGCATATAAAATAGTCGATAATTTCATTATCAAAGAATGCGACGAAATGTTTCAAATAGCAATACGGCTTTGGACAGTGTTTAGAAATAAATCGTGCTCAATTTGATGTTTTTCTGTTTTCTAAGCTTTAGATTTGTCGACTAGTCTGAATTTAAACTTCCACTTAATCGACAGGGAAATTAGTTGCTAGATACTTTTTTTTATTGAATATTTTGTCCTTGTGAGAGTTTCTTTACCTCCTAAGGAGCAGTGAGTCACAGCTAATTACATCTGTGTGTTTGTCTGTCTGTCAGGTCTGGTGATAAATATGTGAAACACGTCATGGTGAGCAGATCTCTGCTGTGTTTGTTTAGGCCCAGCGCCCGTCTCGCCTCTTAATACCAACATAACACTGATGGAGATCAGTCGTCTAAACCTGCCAATAAATCATGTAATCATGTTGTTCTGTTACACATCAGTTAGCGTGATGTGCAGATGTATTAATGCTTTAACACGTCTCATTAACTCTTTACGGCCTCTTGTTTAACGTAGACTTTGTTGTAGAAATCTTCTTTATATGTTTCTAAAAGCTGGTTTGTTTTTCAGATGTAACACATTTTTATAAGAATGACCTAGTTTAACAAGCAATGTGTGATGTTTTCAGATATTTTGCACATTGATTTTCCATTGTTTCCATTTGCAGGTAAATCTTATGTGCACATCAAGCATACAGTTAAACATTAACATCCCCTTTACATCACTGCATCTCAGGCTTCACGGCACCAATCACACCACCTGCAACGCTTAACTGCTGGTTGTTGGCAGTGATCCCAAGAAAACAATGAATTATGGGGCTATTAAAAAACAACTGTTTTCTATTAAATGACATATTTGTAGGCTCATGTGAGTCCCCCACAGAGAGTGTAGACATATAGATAAGTGTATATGACTCCTGACCCTATAAGAGATGATAATTGACATGAGAGTCATTTATCTTTAAGTTCAATTGAAATATTTTTTTTTAACAAATGCTGAAAAATATTCCATGTGCAATAATATTGTTTGATTTTTCACTTAAGTATCTGAAGTATTTAGTAAATGTTTAAGGGCACAAATGATTATTTATTCAAAGTGTGTATGTTCATCAGGCATTTTTTATGTTAGACATAATAACTGTTTGCAACATTCATCCATCATCTTTACCATTTTTTCCATTCGGGGTCGCGGGGGGCTGGAGCTGATCCCAGCTATCATTGGGCGAGAGGCGGGGTACACCCTGGACTGTTAGCCAGTCAGAGTCACCAATCGATCTAACGTGCATGTCTTTGGAGTGTGGGAGTAGGAGTACCCGGAGAGAACCAACGCACACATGAGGAGAACATACAAACTCCTCACAGAGAAGCCTCCTTTCCGACGATGATTTGAACCAGGGACCTTACCGCTGTGAGGCAACAGCGCTAACCACTGCACCGCCGTGCAGCCATGTGTCATTACTTTAAAATATATCTAAAATATTGTTTTTCACAACTGAATTGGCAACAGCTTGTATGAGGCTAGCTGATAGCTGGCTTTAGCTTTATCTTACTGCATCGAATTGGTGTGAAAGCACGGCCATTATAATCAGGCCTCCATTCAATAGCAAAAACGTACACATGCTAAGAAAGCATTGCTTGATAATTTACCCCAAAAACTAAATTCCATAGTGCAATAAATTCATACTTTTGAAGTTTATTTTATTGTGAATGTTTACATCATGATAACAATGAAACCGTGATTAACTGCACAGCCTTACTTTGATTATAAATAACAGTGGAGAATCACAACCTGTCCTCTGACAGACAAAATCAGTCCTAAGATAAGCTGCACAATCTTCTCGGAGGAACATACTTGTTGCTACCTCCAGATTCTTACAATGATATCAATTTAAGACAATCTTTTTGGGATTGATCCACAATCATTCAGAAAGTTAAATTAGCAACTAAATCAATACCTTAATCTCCCACAAGGCTGCTGCTGCTTTTATTCTCACTTTGAAACTAATCACTAAACGAAACACAGTGGCCCCTTTTTTGTCTCCCTAATGTGGCAATCAGCGGACCCTTCTCCTCACACACACACACACTACTGTGCTGCGCCTCACTTAATGCCTTTAAAGGGAAGTTAAAAGTTCATCCCTTTAAGCCCTAATCTTTTCCTAATGGCCGCTTGTTGAGTTAATAGTTAAATAGCAGACAGGATGGCTGTTGAGTAAAGCTAAACACATGTTCTCACATCAAAGTCTTAAAGTAGATTTAACCCTCTGACATCTCAGTACAGTAAGATTACAGCAGCTGTGTGTCGAGCCTGGTCAAGCTCGTGTTACCCCAAAATGTAAAAAGTAGAGTCCCCGTAGTGAACTTTGAGAAAAGCTGTAAGTATGTGTGTCAATGTAGAAAAGGCTTGACATATATGGAAAGGATACATCAAATAGTAACTGGAACATTATAATGATTTCCATACCGACCAACTTATACAACAATGAAAAACTTGCTCGGTAACTCAGTTGTGGATTACAATTCCTTTATTTTAATCTTTAGATTTAATATATAAATGCATATAAGAGTACAAAAATAAAACATTTGTATAATATTCATTTTACATAGCGAAAAGGAGATGAATAGATGAGCAGATCCCACTGACTTTAACAGTTAAATGAAGCTACACATTCAATCATCATGAAGCACAGAATGAAAAACAGCGTAGTTAACGTAAAGACACGAGACAGAATTTACTGATCACACTTAGAGAGTTAGAGTCAATTTAGTTGTTAAAACATGAATACATCTGTTATAAAGTGCATTGCTATCTGCATAAAGGCAGTCCCATCATTGTACACATATTGTCAGTAAAGGTTTCTACTTTTACCTCTGCCACTCTAAATATAACATTGTGATTTAACTAGTCATGTGATTACTGTTATTTATATTTCTGTACACCCTTCTTTGAAATGGACATTCATAATAAGAGGTTATTTCATCCAGTACCCCAATTTTAGCCAACTGTGTCATGATTTTCTCCCTCGTCATCTTAAAACACGGCTTTGAGATTACATTGAATTCAAACGGTTTTAAATCCAGATGTTCACCTTTCTTCCTAACAGGAAAATAAATCAGACTTTTTGGGGTTAAAGGATCGAGCAATCACAGCCACAGAAACAGCTCCGGAAACACTCAAGCTCGTTTGGCATTTACAAAAACATTGTAATTGCCATTTTTATAGGGATCTTTTATACATCTTATTATTCAGTCTGGGGGTTTCTGGCACTCCATTCAAAATTCCACGCTGCCAATTAACGTGAAACATGGAATAGGACCTGGAAAACGCATAAGCCTTTCCTCTGTTTAAAGGAGAACACATACATTGTTGAAAGTCATTTAGTACGATTAAAATCAGACAGAAAGGATAAGCAGATGCCACATAAAGGATTTGTTATAATAAATCTCCTGGCTCAGTGGTACGCAGGAATCTGTAAAGTTTGACTTTGTGGAGAAAAACCCTCCGGCTGACATGCATCTCCTTTAAACCGGGTTTATCCTTCTGTGTCGACTCTACACCGTAACATATGCTAGGTTTGTATAGCTCTGTAACAACAGAGAAGCCTATGCACGTAGCCTGGCATGCACCTCCTCAAAAATGTAACTATGCCTCAAAATGATGCAACCACAAGCCCTGTGATTGGACTGCTGGGTAGCATCATTTCCTGCATTTACAACATTTCAGGTATCGCTGCTGTTTTCAAAATTTTGCAGAAGGAAGAACGCTGTAAGCCAGGTTAATCCACTGCTGCTCAAAATGTATGATCTTCGAAACCATGTATGATCTTCGAAACCATAATGTGGTAGATCCAAAAACTGGCGATATAACAAGCATAGAAATCTGCAAGTTTGCAGTGCTTACGATGGCGTAGGCCTCTCAATGTGTAGCTACAGCGAACAATCGACGCAGAAGTATAAACCAGGCTTTAGGGTCCATCCTTTTTTTTTTTTTTACTTGAATGACAGAGGCCAAAGGGACACAGATATCTCCAAAAATAGCTCTTTACTGTTGAAGTCCATTTAGAAAAAAGTATATACAATACAGTTAGAAGAGACATACACTCACAGATATAATTGCACTTTGCACTAATATCATTTACTATCTCTATAAGTGGTGAGAGGGGTGATGGTGGAGACGTTGATGGAGTTGGTGGGTTTGTGTTCATGGTGAAGAGTTGTATTCCATGCAGAGGGCCGCAGCGTGGCAGCCGGGATAAGTGCTGTACAACAAACCAGATGATCTCCGCTTACATGTTATATAATGTGTGATGGCTCGGGAGGATGCCTGCAGGGGCTTTCAGTTGCCTTGTTTGGATTTCCTCATCCTGGAAGAGCAAAGAAAGTTGAATGATGTTGTTTTATTTCCAATTTAGTCCAAAACCAGTACAAACCATCGTAAAAACAAACATTTGTATCCTTTTCATTTGAGGAAACACTTTCCAGGAGGAGCTGTATACATACACTGTGTGATCGCAAACAGGCTAATTTTTCACTCGGACTTCCGCCGGAGTTCCTCCTGCTAGACCCCGAGTATTTTTTCTGCAGTAAGTTCGAGTGAGCTGATGTGAGAACGCAGCAGGATATTATCCGGAGAATTCACCTCAAGCCAATAGGAGGGGGGGGTGGATGTTAATATCCCATGATTATTGCATGGTGCGTATAGTGTATGCAGGAGACGGCTACAATTTCCAAGCGCATAATTAAAAGCCTTCATTAAATTTTCTGTTTGCCAGTAAGTTGTTCTCCGTTCTTTTGTTGATATTGTGATTCAGTTGAACTAAACTTTGCATTGATATAAAGGCAGGTTTGTTTACGTCACGTCTTGCCTCAGGGGACCCCCCACCCACACTCCTGTATGAAAGAGATAGTCTCCAGCTGTGAGGTGCATATGTGAATGACCAGATCAGCAGAATTTCAGAAGCAGTCCTCCTGAAATTATCTTCATTAACCCTTTTCACACATACGGAAATCTCCTGAAAAACTCCGGAGATTTCCAGGAGGAGCTATATTAAGATTACACATAGCATTGATATAAAGGCAAACATTCTCATTATAACATTGCGTAGCGTTGTTTATTTACATCACGTCTTACGTCGGGAAATACCCCGCGGCCCCTCCCCTCTGACAGGGAAAGTCCCCCGCTGTGAGGAGCAATATGTGAACGGCTACTTCGGGAGAATCTCCGGAGAAGCCCTCCTGTAAATATCTAGGTATTATCCAGAGTGCACATGTGAAAACAGCTTTTCAAACCCCATTTAGAGAATAATGAGTATGTGTTTGCTAAATGCCAGGAATACAATAAAATGTGCCAATATTCTGAATGTAATCACTTCCTGGATCCTCAAACAAAAACAGCTGCTTCCAAGTTTACTGGACCAAAAGTTTGTTGACCTGTAATCAAACATTTTAGCCTTGTGATGTTAAATGTATCCTGCTTTCAAGTTTGGCTGGCTGATCTGCGCCCAATTTAGCCCGTTAGCGAGCTGGCTTTTTCTCACGTGGGTTTCATTCAAATGAGAGTTTTTTGTAAACCTTGCTGCTAAAGGGTACTTTGATAAGTGTTTACAGAATGTAACACAAGTACTGCTGCACAAACTGTCTAGAAACACTTGCTCATGGTTTGGCAGTGGATTGACTTTGTATTGTAAATGCAGAGGCGAACTTAAATCCATAAAAACTTATAAGACAAAAAGTAGCATGACTGAGAATCGTGTGCCTTCACACATTTGAAATAAGTTTGTCCCCCTCCTCTTTCACTGCATGTGTAATCTGAAACACATTAGGTCTTATCCATTGTAAATGACCACCATCTAACCTCTTCATGGGCCTTTTTGTTATGTAGAGGACAGCTCTCACCTCGACACGTCGAGGGCCCCGCAGTCGTCCCTGAGACAGACAGGCTGACTGCAGGACCGCAGGGGTCGGTCAGAGGGGCTTCAGTTTGTGTATCAGGAGAAGAGGAGATGTCTACGTCCTAAGTCACTTTTTTCATCCTTCGACTCTTCATCTGTCTTCACCGTAGTGCTTTTTGTTTTTGCACCGCTACAGGGCTGCTCTATCCTTTTGAAATATTATCAGCACGGCGTTCAGGGTGGAAACTTGATCCCTTTTATAAACTTTATGGGGATGTTTTTCAGAATGGGTCTTCAGGGCAGGAAGGAGTCAGTTGATAATGGCTGTGAGTTTGCAACAATTGGGATTTGAACTGTTGACCTTTACATCTCCAGATTGGTGGATTTACAACCGAGTCATAGTAAAAACTGACTTTTTTGACATGTCCATTTCATAAACACGACAGTAGAGTGCAATTGTTGCAAACCCACATCCATGTCAGCCTTTATATGATGTAATGAAGGGGTATATGTGCAAAAAAGAAAACCTATATAAGTATTAGAAATCAGTTTCTAGCCATACTTGAGTTTTCCAAAAGCGAACCTGCATAAAAAAATTAACATGGCTGCTTTTTTAGTTCTTTACATCTGGCGCTGGAGTTTGATGATCCATTTTTTGCATTGGGTCTTAATCTTTAGAAGGGGGTGTTTGACTCTTTAATAACACAGCACTTAAACTCCAGATACATCTTTTAGCATACATCTTAGGAATCAAGAACACATAGGGGCATTTCTGCATGTGTATGCTAACTGCTATTTAGCCAGTTAAAAGTCAGACCAAAATCGATTGGCTTCACTTAGCCTTAAAAAAGGTCAACACAACAAATGTAGTCTTCTTTAATCATAATTTTCTGATAGTAATGAGGTTTATTTTGATCAACATGTAATGGACGATATTGGGACACTCAGTTTTTACCATTTGGAGCTTTATTTTTAGACACTTTAGTAACCAAGGAGAAGGGAACTACAAATGTTACTATATTTATTCAGGTGTGGCGGAAGTCTTGATTTTTTATTAAAACTGTGTTGCAATTACAGCGATGACAAGGGATGAACTTTTAACCGCACTCAATAAAGAGCAGATTAGACCTGGTATTAATTTTTTTGTTATGTCGCACTTAAAACCCACAGTTAGTGTCTGAAACGGGAATCAGTCTGTCTTCCCACTCGCTCATGTACCAACATGTCTCAAGCTTGAGCTCCATTACAAATTGGGCAATTAAGAGCTGTCACCTTCACAATGGACCATTGACAGATGTCAAAATGCGCATTTGTTTTTGTTTTTTTGCATTCCTTCCTCTAGATGACTAAAGAGTTGTTGAACAGCGGTCACAACCAGTAATCTGTACCAGGTTGACATCTGACAGCAGATAATAAAAAACTAAAAATCAGTTTGAACGTACTTGTTGATGGCGTTCTTCAGGTACTGCTGCAGCCACCGGATCTCGGGGTTCACACACACCTCTTTGTTTGACTTCAGCTTGGCACTGTGCAGAAAATAGATATAAATACCAATGAGGTTACACATCAACTTTTACTTATTTCAATCCTCTGGAAATACATTAAGGATACACCCTACTTTACAAATGGTGCTGATGTACAGACAACTCATACATCATCAGAAAAGGCCGGAGGGAGTAAAGTTAGAAAACATTTCTAAAACATGAACATACATAATCGGATTTTACCGACTTCTTGATCGAATGAAAGATAAATGGCTTCAGATGAAACGATGGATTATGCAAATTCAGCACTATCAGGTGTCTTGATGCATTGTTATTAAAAAAGACAGAAGTAACACTGACGCGTCACTTTGACACTCACATAGCTCATTAGCAGTGGTCATGGATCACATTTTAACCCTTTATTGTCTCTGTATTACGCTTTTGTCACTTTGTTGAACTCAGTTATAGTCCGCTGGTGTAAAGCATGTTTTTATGTGTACACACTTGAATCAGGTTTATTTTTACCATTTACACTAAACTGATAACACAGATACAGGATATCTGAACATGTAGCACTCATGGTTCAGATCCCTTCAAGTTAAATGTTTCACCTTTTATTGAACTACCTCATAAACGTGCTTTAAAAAACGATGTAAGGGAAGTTGAATCAGATAGCATGTGGCTACAGGTTTCTTTCATGCGGTACAGTATAACCCTTTGAGTATTTACAGAGAGGGTCAAGTCTGGATCACATCTCCATGTAGGAGATACCTCGTTAGGCCATGTACTGCGCCCCCCCTCCCCCAACACACACACTGATTATGTGAGTATGAGGTTTCTGTAAGATCTGCCAATTTGACCCCTCTATAAACATTTAACTGTTCCTGAAGCTTTATTTGACCATCTATCTAACAAACTGTTTTGTAAACCAAATTTGAGGCATCAGAATGAAATACATCAGAGCTGGAGGTTGTGACACAGATTGAGGAGATAACACGGCATCACATGCAAAGTAGAAACCAACAACTATCATTGAAATCATGATTTAAAAAAATGCATCCAATTTCCACCACCCTTTAACTCTCACTCGTACTCTTATGTTGCACTTCCTGCGGATGTGTCAGTGTGCCTGTGGTACAAATGTGTCTCTTCAGTGTGTGTGTGTGTGTGTGTGTGTGAGACAGAGGGGCGTATGTGTGTCTACTCTTTTCTCTGACCTGTCCCCTCTCTGAGATTGATGGTGAGAAATGTCCAACAAGGGAGGAAACCTCTTGTAGTTTTTAAGACCAGAGAGGAAAACATACTGTTGTCTGTGTTTGTGTGGTCTGACATTTAAAAAAAAAACAAAAAAAACTCACATGACTTGGAAGGGGCAGTTTGGCGTGTGGATGAAGCGGAGCTCTCGGATGTAGTTCCTTGGGAGGCTGTTGACTGTGGAGCGACAGTAGCATCTCTCCACCAGACTGATGGGCTTTGCTGAGAAAGAGAAGAAGAGGTCAGGATCATCAATTTCAGACTTACAGCAGAGCAGGTTCTACAGAAGGCAATAAAAACAGATTAGAGGGAAGGTAAAGGTCACCTGAACACACCGGGATACTACTAAATAGATAATTTACATTCATTGTTATGACATCAATTAAAGGAGCGAGAAGAAATATGAAAAGGGAGTCCATATAAAACATCCTATTTGATACATCCATCAAACAAACGGCATTTCAAGCAAACTAAAGTAAAAATAATTCAAACTAAGCCATCAGCGTGTTATTTAAGATATTTCTGCATAAGGATTCAGGCGCTGAAGTCTAATTGTGTTTTGTAGATGGATTTTCCATCTGTCATATATAATAAGGTTACAGGGGTCAACATTGGCATATGTTGGCATTTTAAGAATAGAGACTTTTTTAATGTTCCACAGAGGACGCATCGCGGTGGGGGACATTTATTTTAGGACTTTTAGACCCACAAACACAGAGCTCTTTCAGACATACACTTCATGATGGATGTGAAATACTTTTCCATCAGGCCTACAACCCTCATCAGCTTTTAAGGTTTACTTGACACAGAGATTTTTAAGGTTGATAATGGTGGAAAAATAAACAGCACTATGTTTTCCTTGACTCCTGCGAGACAAAAATCAGGGTTTGCATGACTAACTTTTTTTTTTTTAAACGCACAATTGAGCTTCAGATTCATTTTTGTTCCTGGAGGGGAAATTTGTTTTGAAGCAGGAGCAGGAAGAAGACAATACACAAAGACAACATCAGCGTAAAATCTGAACTAAAACAAAATGTAAAATCACACAACACAACAAAATAAAAACATCGCAATAAAATCAATGAGTTCATAACAAAATGGGTATTTCTACCAAGTTAGTGAGATGAAATTAAAAGAATGAAAGCGATGAAAAATGGTTATTTTTAACTGACATCTTTTTAAACGGGGGACTGATTGTCATAACAACCACAGAAACAGATGGTGAGAAGTATGGCGATAGATTAAACTCTATGCTAATGACTTTAACACATGGTATTAACATGATAAAACGAGCAGCACCTTCAAGTTGGGTGCTTGACGTCGCTGTGTAGACTAGCTGTGGCTTTATTTCAGAGCTCCATGTGCGTTTAATTAAACGAAAACAAAGAGCAGAACAAATACACACGTCCACTGCTGATCCGATAGAGACTCTCTTATCACCGGGGGCCATATGTGCCTGTTGGCGCTTTACGCACGGAGGAAAATGTTTTTCCTCACTTACAATTAAGCTCATACATAAACTGAAGTACCGAGAGAAAATGTTGTTTTGATTTAAATGTAGAGGCTGACATATTATTTAGGTGTGTCATTTTGTGTTTAATGTGATTTTTGAAAGGTGAAATAAATTGCAAATTACTTGGATATAGATGGGGTTTTTTTTCTTCTAAAATTAAGATTTTACCACGTAAATTACGTAAATGTGGATAAAAAATGGGCCAAACTGAAGTTGACTTTTAACAAACGTCTTTCTAGGATCTATGTTTGATGTGAAGAAACATCTGGAAGAACTGGGCTTCACTATTTTACGCTCAAAATACGGCGGAATTGTAATTTTGTGTCTTTTATCTTAACATTTTAAATCAAATCAAACTTTATCATAGACTCAAGAACCAGATAAAGTAGGCTTGATACAAATAAAGAGACAGCACGATATTAGAAATGTATAAAACTACATTAAACGTTAATTATCTTCAAACAGGAGCCTATAATAAAATAGGAATAACTCCAGCCTAACAGGCACTAACTCCTTAAAATCCTCCTTGTAATGTTTCCTATTTTTATCAAACAATCTCTTAATCATTTTTTTTTTACATTGACAGGAGAAAAAAGCAAAGAAAAACAAAATGCAACAATAATACTCAGCATTAGGCAGAAAAACAAAAAGTTCATACCTTGTGATGGAGGCGCGTACATCAGCACCGTGAGCGCAGCCACGAGAGTAAACAGCTTCACATCCATCCTGTGGTTAAAGTGTCCGAGGTTTGATGCTGCTCAGAGTAAAGTCCAGAAGAGCTGTGACAGACGAGACGCTGCCGCAGAGTTAAATTACAAACTAACGTCAAGTCAGCGAGTCAAACAGAGGAGACTTCCGGCGATGGGTAGCAAGATAAAACCAACAGGGAGCACATGTTGTTCTTATCATGTCGTATATTAAACTAAGACAAAAAATAGTAAAATGAACTCCTAACTCCAAAAATGGAGTTAATTCTTTGAGATATTTCAGTGATTGATGACTATTTGGTTGCATTTTTGCTCTTATTTTGAAAGATTTTTTCCTTGCTTCCTGTTTCGTGGTGGTGATCCAGGGGAATTTGACGGTAATTGACAGACCAATAGAGACGCGTTCATTTCTGTTCATTTACATTTATAGACCCCCCACTTCACACACGCGCGCGCACACGCACACGCACACGCACACACACACACACACACACACTTGCAAAATCTCTGTTAATTCCCAATAGGCCTACTTAACAGCAAAAATATCTGGGCCTGTTTTTCAGTACAAGTCTCAGACTCATAATATTCTGACATGACAAGAGTTATTTTCACTAGACTTTATAAGAGTTTTTAGTCCCATATAATTTCATGAAATCTTCAATTAACCTAAATGTTTGGTGTTTACGGCTTTAAAGCCACATATACACTCCTAAAATGTCTATGACCTGATCTCCCTGAGCTGCTCTATAACACATGAACACAAGTTTTCCCTATTTAATTGGGGAGGGAGGGGGTTTCAGGAGGCAAGACATATTTAAAAAAATATTTTGTTATTAAATAGCATATATTTTAAAGACTGATTTGGGCCCTTTTGCCTTTATTTGATAGGACAGCCAGGCAGAGATACCAGGAGAGAGAGAGAAGGGAATGACATGCGGGTCAAGAGCGACAAATTGGACTTGAACCCGGGCTGCCTGCTCGGAGGACTATAGCCTCCGTACATTGGATTAACCCCTAGGCCATCAGCGCCTCCAATTTTAATTTATTTTTTATTTCCTGCTTTGCCATGGACTTAGAATATAATTATGTAACGTGTGGATTTGTATTGCATATTGCATGTGTGGACCCCAGGTAGAGTAAAATACATACAGACATAGTTGCTACCTCTGTAGTGGTCAATGCGGCTCAAAATACATAAAATAGTTAAATACATATAGACAGGATGTAAAAAAGATGGCAGATGGGCAACAGAAGCTATGATGACAGTTTTTGCCTTTTTATCAGCGGTATGTGTCACAGTAAGAGTGGAAAAGAAGACCGACGAGCAGAACAGAGTATATGGAGCAGCCACGTTATGTTGCACAAAGATTGCACAGGTCGCTCTCGGGTCGCATGATATAAACTTCAACATGTGGTTTTCCAGAATGTTTCCTGCTGCGCTCTCACATCAGCTCACCCTGACTTCATGCGACTATTTTAACTGAGACGGCTGGAAGGAAATTTTTTGCAACTTGCGTTCACACATGCAGCTCACGGCAAACATTTTGTGTATATTTTCAGGAGTTTTGTGCATTTGTGAAAAAAGTTCTTGTGCCCGCGAGGTGTACATTCCCTCCTCTTGACATGAGTGTTGTTACTGTTGCTGGAGCTATGAAAAGAAACAGGAGACGTTTGTGTGCGTGTGTTTGTTTTTAGTCATGGTTTGTCTTTTCGGAGACTTCATCGGCCCAAATTAATTAAAGGTGTAACTGGAGAGAGTTCACATGAGCGTAAAGTGTTCTGTTACGTCTGTGGCTCAAATAAATAGATGAGGGGTGCAGAAAAAACACACACACCTCCCAGCTTGTGTTTGGAGAGGAGTTTAAATGAATCTCTAAACAGTTGTCTTTATACGGCCTGCTGAAACTTTCAGTGTTAGTGTCCGTGTGTGTGTGTGTGTGTGTGTGTGTGTGTGTGTGTGTGTGTGTGTGTGTGTGTGTGTGTGTGTGTGTGTGTGTGTGTGTGTGTGTGCGCACATACAAATCCCAACTGTTTTGGGGGCATTATTAACGTTGTTAACATGAATCAGATGTGAAGTCGGTTTCAGCACATTTGTACTTCATCATCTTCCGGAGCAACATATATGTGTGTGTTATGATTGTATGAATAAATGTGTAGTTTGTGTGTGTGTGTGCACGTGAACTAGACTTGTCTTTTTGCACTGATCACACACACACACACACACACACACACACACACACACACACACACACACGGTCACTCCAATGCTGTCATACCTCGGATACTGTTCTAGAGTTGTTTAAGCCAAATACACACAACTGAACTAAATAGAATCCCTCAATATAAATACATCCTGCCATCATTCATCAGCAGAAAACAAAAGCTCATGTTTACACAGGCGGAGAATGTGTTTTGTTGTGTGTGTGTGTGTGTGTGTGTGTGTGTGTGTGTGTGTGTGTGCGCGTGTGTTTTGTTTTCTCAATCACAGAGTGACTTGAATATGCATAAGTTGTTGGTTACGTATTTTCTATTCTTCTTCTTTTTTTTTATTGGAGACATATCCTCTCATCACAGAGCTGTGGGAAAGCGAACCACCTGCTGACAGCCGGCTTTATCATGAAACAAGCGGGGGGTAGAAAATAGTTGTTTCACAAGGATAATGATTTTAATGCTTTTGATTTACTGCATTCAGCCTGTATTATTGTGTATGTACAAGTTCAAGTATTTCGGCAATACTTGGCTCAAAGATTTGAGACGTATTAGATTTTGATTATGACACACTTTAAAAGTTTTTTTGTTATGTGTAAATCTATGTGTTTGTCAGGGCATTTCTGCTATACGCATAATAGGACGGTGTGTTTTTTTAGATGCTTATAGATGTTTCTATGGAGACCAGACATACAGGAGAGGACGCTCGGTGCAGAATCAGCCGACAGCTGAAAAGACTCATATTGACTTCTCTCACAGGCCACAAAAGCTCATGTCTAGAGTGTATGTGTGTGTGCCCGTGTATGTGTCTGTGTGTGTGTGTGTGTGTGTGTGTGTGTGTGTGTGTGTGTGTGTGTGTGAAGCTAAGAAAGAGAAAGGTGGAACAAGCAGAGAGAGAGAGAGGAAAAGAGCCCCGGTATTATCTAAGTATTTGCGTTACTTTCTCTCAGATTGGTTCGAAATGTGACTTCAGAGGGGTTCAGATCAAAGTGCTCCGATCACAACAGCTCACCAACCTGCTCACACACATTAACACTTTACAGAGTATCCCTTCTCAGACCTGTGTGAGTCTGTCAACAAAAAACATGTGCGGTGCACAGGCAAAATGCATCACAAAGTGATTAGTCTCAAAGCCACACACACACAGGAGACAGTTGTAAACGGGGCTTTCTGTGACATATATCATAGCAGAGACACGCCGAAGATCATCCAAGTATTTCAACATTTCTGTCACAATCAGAGTGATTTATAAAGGGGTGAATGGACTGCCGACTGTAGAAGTAATGTTACATAATCAGATCTGGCAGCACATCATCTTGCTCAATTGTTCTATTGTTTCTTTCTCTGTGATCTGCATTAGTCTTAAAATAACACTCTTTTTTTCTTCCTAGGTTTTTCTAATATATCAATTGTATCCAATGGGTATCAAGTGGCAATTCTAGAGTCCTTTGGGGCCCTTGTAAAATCATTTTGGGGGCCCTCCAACCAACGTTAAGCTGGAGGTTTCCTATCATTGCAAAATTTGCACATTTCCGACCGCTGCTTTGGGGCCCCCCTAATGGTCTGGGTACCCCAAGCAGTTTCCTGCCTTGCCTGTTGAAAAGCAGCGCCTCTGTGAGGATCTTCTTTAAAGCAGTGAATAAAAAAAAAAGAGTTTTAAAGGTGATTCAGGGTCAGATAGTGACATTTCTTAAAGCCTCTAGAAATGCGGCCTATAGCAGAAATGCAAATGTGATATCAACTTGTTTATTTTCATTTTTAAGAACCTATGCAAATTGAAGTTAAAGTAGCATTCACAATTAGAAACCCTAGATGATTAAAAACAACTTATTTTGCTGTTTGTGTAATTCCTTCAAACTGTGACGGCATGGCCAATCACATTTGATTGACAATCCGTGTCGTGCAGCCCTAAAAATGATGAGTTAAAATCAGAGGTGGAACAAGAAACCCAGAAATCACATTTTATTAAATTTCTACTGGTCACTTATTAGTGAGTACTAAATTGCTTAGTTAGCAGCTAACATTCAACACAACGTTAGCTGAGATGAGATTTGTTCTCAATGCTAACTGAGAGCAATGCAGCCTTAGCTAGAGCAATATTTTAACAGAGCAAACAATTTACAACAAGTGGCACAAAAAAAGATTACCAAATGTATGTTTAATACTTGAGCTGCAGAGGGTGCTAACAGTAGGTAAATTGCTGCTGTAATACTAATAATTGAAACTAACTTCTAATACTTTTTGTACTCTGTTTATTGTGCACATAAGATCCTAGAAAACACATTTTGAGGTACGTGTGTTTTCAGTTGCTTTAATAAAAATGCATGTTATCCTGAAGTTTAATGTTGATGTAAAGTAATTTGGGAGAGAGGTGCTACCTGCTATGCTTCACCGACACCTGTGCAGGCCGGGGTCTGGTAAATCTCTTTGAGTTGTGGTGTCGCGTTCTGTAGCCCATCTGTCTGTCTCTCTGTTTTGGGAGGTCTCTCTCCGGGGGTCCATCTCCCCCTCTCTCTGAAGACTCATTTCTTACAGTACTCTCAAAGAAACAGGGTAAGTGCTTCTCTGACGGCGAGTGTAAATCACGGGTCAGGTTGTTCTCTGAAGCTCTGAACGCAAAGCAGGTGCCCTCAAGAGTTTTTTTAGAGAATCGAAAAGCTTGTTATCGATGTTCAGTCCGTCTCAGTTTAGTCTCTTTCACTTTGTGGCCTTATTGGCTTAACATTTAAATACATGTGTTTTATGAAGTTGATGAAGAAAAACACACAAGGGGACAAAAAATGTAACGCTAAGAAGAACATTATGGAGGTGTATTCAAATAGTCAGCCTTGTGTCAGACTGACAGCCAAAATATACTCTAATCCATCTTCCTGCTTGGTCACTCTCTCTTTATCTCTTCTTAGCTTCACCCGTCAGCGTCCTCTTCTGTCTCTTAGCCTCAGCCATTGTATCAAACAGCACCAAGCCGAGCTAACTGGCCTCTTTTTTTTTTAGCTGAAGGCTGCTTTGTGAATAGTGCTGTTGAGCTGTACGCACTTCTAGTAAAGCTGTGCTCCCAAAGCTGCATACCGCTTAAGCAGGCGACCGTCACCTTTTGGAAGTAGTTGTACTATTAGATTGACTTTGAAACAACTTTTCTAAGGTGGAAAAGTTACATATTGTTGCTTTAAAACAAACACGTGGTATATCATATCGTCAAGTGTTAAGTTCCAAAGTGATGTCAGTCGATCCACATGTCACATTTGTTTTTGAATGTGTTCGGTGTCCTCTCTACCCTACACATTTAAACTTTTCTTATACTCGTACACAGTTCAAATCTATCACTTATGGTTTAAAAAAAGAGGAAATAAAGGAAAAGTTGGAAAAAATTATCACACTAAAGTATTATTTTGTACTCTAATAGTCTGATCAGACACTCCATATTTGTAAGATATTGTCTATACTATTTTCATGAGTCCTTTCCACCCTCTGTATTTATGTTTTACTCTCTTCCACATACAATCACAAAATCTGGCCTGCTGTTTTAAATCTTATATTTTCTGAGAAATCCTAACAGCCAGTACATCATCTGATTTTCCCACTTGAACAAGACTTCTGTGAATGAGTCTCCTAAATGAATATTTCAAAGTTGACACTATTGAATCTGCATGTTGTCAAGTGATGAAATGAATCTGTCACATGCAGACAGACGGTTAACCATTCCTTTACTATTCATCTTTAAAAGAGAGACCATGTGACGCAGGAGGCCGACGTACGGATGGCTGAGCGTATTATGTCGGAGAAACCGGTTTCCATAGATCAGACTGGTTTGAGAACTTACAGGGAACTGGTCCCGGTGGGGGGTTCTGCCACTGCTGCATTGAGGCTCTGAGAGGCTGAGGGCCTGCTGGCTCGGCCTTTGTCTGCTCTGCTCTACATCCTCCAGAGAGTCACGAGCTCTGAGCCGTCACACCGACATATGGACCACCTCAATGACCTGTCAACAAAGTCTTTAGCCGGAGATGTTGAATCACACCAGAGACAATGTGTTGGACAATGGCTTTAGAATCACTCGTAGGTTTCAAGATCCCTTAAACCTGCCAGAAAAAAGACATTATGTTCACCAGTTTGTATTTTCTATTTGAGCATCTGGGTTGAATAATAGGGCCATTTTTGTATTTATTTAAGCAGAAAGCCCATGTTCACAATTTTTTCCCTGAAGACCTGACCCAGACTACAGGAGTGTTACAGTCCTTATCAGTGTAATAATCTGGTAGTATCAGACTGAACAAACATTACCAGATATATAAAATAATTGCACATCTCTCACTACGGGATATTATTGAGATTATCTGGTTTGAGTGAGACTCATGTGAAACGGAGAATGACTACAACTCGCTGTAGTGATCCTTAACAGTGAGAAACAAAGGTGAACAATCTGGATGAGAAAACATGTGGGAAGACGCTGACAACACAAGTTGTCTCTTTACTAGCAAGACCCGTGGGTTGAGATTTGTGGAGGTTTTATTTTCAGTCAACAGAAGCAGACTAGCTAACGTGGCGAGACAGCAGCTCGGTCTCCTTTGCTTCTTTTCTCTCTTATGGGCCGTCGTGGTGCTGCTTGAAAAGTACCGACACGATCCTCCAGATTTTAAAAGCTAAAAATAGAAAATTAGCATTATGAGCCCAGATCTAAGCAAGTGTATTTGTCAAACAGAGAGACAAACAAGACCTGGATTGCTTGTTGTGAGTTAAAAAATACCCGCCATTGGGGCAAAAAAAATTAATTAGTTAATTAGTTAATTAGTTAAGATTCATTTTCAAATAAAACGTAATGTCTTAATTCAAGAAACATAACTCATATTTGCTTGCCTCAGTTTATGAAGTCTTGTCAGATAAAAGTGGTGTATAAAAAGTGTAAAAAGGAGTTTTTGACTAGAAATTGGACAAATATACTTGATTAGATTTGAGTTTTTTAGTGTACTGGGATGATCTGAGTTGTAGTTGTAGATCGGATCATTAAAACCTGAACACTACCAGAAAATCTGTTCTGATCATCCTGACCGATTAAGGGCAAAACCCAGATTTTTCCCCCGATTGTCTGAAGGGTTAAGTTCTTGTTTGGATCCCTATTCAGCCACGGATATCCCCTCACTGCACTTTCTACTTTTTGCTCCCACTTATTATTTAAAAAAAATAAATGATTCACGTCAAGTTTTGATTTACTGTTTTAGCCCTCAGATGGATTTGTTCACCGCAGAACACTTTTCTTGTCGTCACATAAACAGTTTAATCATCTTTTTAAATCACACATGACGCCAAATCCTGTTTTTATTTTTATGCTGCATAAATAAAAGCACCAGTTTCATACTGCAGGCAGAAAGCTCGAGCGGGAGTGGTATTAATAACAAACAGCAGAGTACGTTTTTTGCAGTCTGAAAATCGAGGAGATGCAGTGCATAAAAATAGTTTTCCCAGGTTCTCATAAAATCATATTTTACTTTATATTTAACCATAAAGTCAGATTTTAAAGTCAGTTGTGCTTTCTTTCTTTTCTTTTTTACAGTTTCAGCTGTGATTTTATGCCAGAATGAGGCCACATGAAACACAGCTGGTGTCAGGAGCTGCTGAGGTTGTCGGAGGATCTTTCAGAGTTTCACACCTGGCGCTGTCCGACGACGGGAACAAAAACGCTTCAGCTGCCTCTGTGATGTTGCCCAGGAGGAGGCGAGATGCGGCCTAGAGACGCATTAAGGTTCTGCTAAATCGTCTTTTTGAAGTCAGGAGTGATGATATATTGTTGTCATGCAGTTCTGTAAAAATCGGAGGAATGCTATTGCGGTATATCATCTTGATTTTTTCAACCAATGAATCTCTCAGGAGAAGCTCACAAAGAAATGTGAGTCACTCTGACAACATTTAGAAAATAGAAGTCATTAAATCGGAGCCCAGATGTCCTAAATTTAGTCTGCACTAAAGCACATATTGGCTCGGTTTTGTTCGCTGTTCACAAAAGCAGTAAACGCAGTGAACTGTGAACCGCTGTTTATATCCACGTCTTTTCACAAGAGTGTTTTACTAGTTTGCAATCGTACCAAAACACAGTCTAAATACCAGGACAGATACACATATGCAAACACACTCTTTCTCACAAGCGAAAGCTCCTGCAGTTTATTTTGTCACTGAAACTGAAAACCACAACACAAACAGTATGCATCAGGCTTCAGGCCCGACCGCATGTTTAATCTTTGACAAAAGCAGCGACACACAATACCCCCCTTCTCCATGTGTCCCTCTTTTCTTTTCGAAGCCCCTTTGGCTCAGATATTAGTCGAAGCGTCCTCACACAGTTGATGTTTTTGGCTTCCTAAACCTGTTCCATTTGTGCGATTAAAAAGAAGAAGCATTAACGCCACATGGAGCTTGTTAATATTTCATTATTCATTCACTCGCCCTGTGTCGAGCAGCACCAGTGTTGTTCGGCGGTGTGTCCGTCATCGAGCCGCTCTGTGGACACGTTGTGTTTCTGAGAGACGCTGCAACAGGTGAGTGAGTACCAGAAACAGCTGAAGCTCGCTCACACATAAATCAGTGTTTAAAGTGAAAGCCAACCCTGCTGCTTGAAAGAAATGCCATTTAATAGAAACCTCATTCAACAAAGTTTGATGTATTGTGGAGATATGAGAACATGTCTGTCAGCGCAAGTCATTACGAGTCATTGCAACATCAGAAAGAGCGGTCCACAGTCGTGTCATTTGTTTGCGTTTGTTCTCCTGATATCGTAATTTCATGTGCACAAATTGTTCTGCACGTGCAACTGAACCCTGAAACACTTCTGGCTCTCTAACCACAGTTTTTTTTTCCCCTGTTTATTTTTTTTTTACAAAATTAAAAGGGCATCTCGGCCCATTTTTGGCAGAAGGGATCAAAAGTAAATATTTAGAAATGCAAGAAAAATTACACAGCAATGTTCCATCCAGCCGTTTAAATTTAGCTGTATCTTTATTTCACTGCGTCAATAGAAGACATTTCTAAGATTTCTTATCCTCAGGCTGCCGAGAGATGCATTTACATTTTGGACCTGACATCAAACGCTCACAAGGGCTAACGAGAAAGACGAGAAAAATTATATTTCCTCCAAAAATGACAAACATTTTTCCTTCTTTTGTGTGGAAAAATCCAGCCAGAGCTGCAGATTGTCAATCATGATTATACTTCAAATGAAAGCTTTTGCAGCGTTTAGAATTCTCCAGATTCCCTGAACACCTCTTGTTTCCCAGATTGATCAATTATCCCGGACTCGAGGAGTAATTGTAGAGGAAACCTATTCCCCCATTTTAGCCACATCTTTTCCCCTTCCACTTTGCCACCCCCTCCACTCTCCCTAAGTACCACCCCCCACGTCTTTCTATTCTCAGTCCTCCGCTGAGCCGTAACACACCGCAGCTGCTGTCTCTTTACTGCTTTCTGCGCCCAGGTCATTACATAAAACACCTTAAAGAGCATTTAAAGAGAGAGTTAAAGCTACAGCTGTCAGTCAGAATGACAGAGCACGTTAAAGTGACTGTCACTTTAACGTGCCCTCTTTGTAACTTAGCAGGTTTTTATAGCAGGCAGGCATGCAGCTCTCTCTCTCTCTCTGTGTGTGTCTGCACAGATCTGCAGCTGCAATCAAAAGTCAATTAATCAGCGTGAGGACACGGCACCAGGAGCGAAGCGAAGACAGAGTATCTTGTCCCCTTTCACATGGACAAATACGAGATATTGTTACATGCTATTCATCCTGCGCTGTGTCTTTGAAGTTATTCCCCAGCTGGGAAATAGAAGGTGATTTTTCATAAAGGCATAAATGGACATGAAAGGGATTATGAGTACGGGTCAGTTTACACATACGCTGACTCACAATTACACATTCAGGTACAAACACACAAAGACACAAAAACAAAAATGAAGTTTATCTGACGCCCCTGAAAAATGGGGATAAGAAACCCCAAATATGATAACCAAATGTTTACTCTGGGACATCTTTAGTTTAATTTATTCTAAACACAGAAATGTAAATGTACAGGAAAATAGAGGGCGGAAAAACACATCCAATTCACAATAATATACAGCTGCGATCAGAGGTTAAGACGTTAATGACTAGAGATCTTAAATGGCCATAAGAAATGTGTGCATTGAACGACTTTGAAGTGAATTCCAAGCGGATGGTGCAAAGAAGCCGAATGCAGATCATCTCTAAGCTGAGAGGAACCTGGAGTCTTCAGACTGAGTGTAATGTACTCCAGAGGAGCGGACTAACATGTCCACATAACAGAGGACGGACCAGATAACTGTGCAAACTATAAATACGTGTGAGTTCACTTTATATCAAATGTAGCGTAACTCGACACAGATAAGGGTTTCCCTAAGGGACCAAGCAGGGGCTCTACTCACATAGACACATGCTTTATTAACCGCTTATCTCTACTACTTTCTAAACTACACATTAACTCACTTAAAATGTTACCTGAGTACTTTTTAGGAACGCTTCAGATGTTTTAATTTATTACAGCCAAGTTTACATTTGACACTATCCCCAACAAATCTTGAGGAACACTTATTAACACTGATAGTCGATGTCTTCTTCTCAACTGAGGAACATACGCGTCTTACACTGTACATGGGTACAGACAGAAGCAATCGATCTCAGACTATGTGAAGCTTTCAGACCACTTTATAGATTGTTGGCTCTTTCAATTGAAATCAAACAGTAAAGAAGGAATAAAACAATCTATTATAAACGCTTTCCAAGCAGCTTAACATGTTTTTATTATAGTTTTATTTGACTCAGTCCTCATAAGTGTATGACCTATTCAACTTTGTGAAAGGTTTAGATTTGATTACAGACAATGACAGACTGTATTTCTTCTGTTATCGATTCTTTTTCTCATCATATAAAAAGATATAAAGCAGATTTCCTGGATAAAAAGGATTTTGTAGGATGGCAGCTGAGTTGCGGAATGAGAAAACGTGGACGTGTGGGAGTGCGACGTGTGTTGACTTGGTGGTTTGTTGGCCCCCGAGTTATTTGCCTCTGCCCCCTCCTCTTTTCTTAATGGGCCGTGTGATCCTTGAGGCCTCTCGTAGGCTCATTATTAACAACATACGTACGTCATCGTTGTTCCAACGAGGAGCGGAGAGGATGACAAACGAGTTTGGGTCGCGAGGGAGAAGACTGTCAGAGGAGGGGCAGAAAACAGGAAGCAGGAGTCAGTGACAGGTGAGGAGAGAGGACAGGAGAGGTACGGATGATGCAGAGGAAAGACAAAGTAACAAGAGGTGAGGGAGAGAAATGAGCATCCAGCTAAAGGTCTGTTCCCAGAGCTGGCTTTGATTAGTGACTGTAACCAGGCTCTGGTCCTCATTAAGTCAGCTCAGCGTGGAGGAGAAGCAGAGAGAGAGAGAGAGAGAGAGAGAGAGAGAGAGAGAGAGAGAATCAGAGACCTGTCCCGCTCTTAATTCATCCTCTGCACATTCCTCCTTCAAACTAAGGCTACCATAATTCAACAACAGCTTCTGATCTGATTGGTGTATCCACTGTGGGATTCACGCCGTTTACCGCTGTAAAATATGTACGTTAGAATAAAGTGATCTACACCTCAGCTGCTGCAAAACATGTTGGTATCTTCATCAACGAGGCAAAAACTGTCTGAACAAAGAAATCTTTATTTTCTCCTCTCAGCGCTGAATTGTGCACAGTTCTGGATATTGATTTATGACTTAGAGCTGCACTGGAAGGCAATATTGGTCTGTAGGTCGGTTAACCACGTTGGTCCAGACTGAAATATGTCAGAAATTCTAAAATGAACGACTGTAAATTTTATACAGACATTTATACATGTAGTGTCCAGGGGATGACTCGTAATGACTTTGTGATTCCCTCACTCGCTGGAGCGCCACCAGGAGGTTGACATTTGGGGTAAGAGTGAACCCAGTCAGAACGTTTACATGCAGTTAGAAAAAGTCAATTTATTGTGTTAGTCTGACTAAAGCTGGAGTCCCACTAGTTGAACTTCTCAAAGTTGGGCTACCACATCGAGATAATATGGTTGGGGATCCATTAACTCTTTCATGGACCCAAACTGGACTAGACATTCTGTGCGTGCCCCTCAGTTCCTGGGCCGCTAGAGATAAGGTGCTCATATTTTCTGGCTAGTTAACAGACCGCTGATGCTCAACAAAGTCACAGTTTTTGGTCCTTCATCTGATCAGACATGCATTTAAGTACACCATGATGTCCCGAATATGAGACACATTTGTTCTATAAATGGCCTTCAACCAATAGGATAAATTTTACATTTTCAACTGTGGAAACTGTTACAACATCAGATCATTCCTTTGAATGGAGAGAGAAACAGCAGGTCCAATGGATTGTGTTGCATTAAGGGCTGTTTGTAGCTTTAATGTTGCTTGGCTAGCAGTGAGAGTAGTTATTTCATGTGTGTGTTAAGAGTAAGTCAGCTCTAATCGTGTTTAATCAGCCCAGTTTAACATAAAAGACTTTCCAATGCGGCTCATGGAACAGTTAATGCCGCCATGGAGGAAAGGAATTCCTGCCAAGCCTAAAAAAATCTTTCCTTCTAAACAGAGCAAGTGACACTTTGGGGTTTATGTTGCACTTCTGTGGAGGTACCGACGGGATGGCCTATTTAAAGTGTATCTTTTATTCTCCTTATGCTCTGTATGAAAGTCCCCATAAGTGAAAAGGGCATCTTCTTATTCTAATATTCATCTTATATTCAAGGTGTTACGCTAATTATATGAAGTCTAATTATGGGTGGTCTTTGAAGTAGTCAATCACAAGTGCTCTTTTCAACTTTCTCCACATGTGGCCGGACCACTTGAGAGACACTGACCAGCGTTTCTATGCTTTAAAGGTCATAAACCTCAAACATGGCACACGCACACACACACACACACACACACACACACACACACACACACACACACACACACACACACACACCTATTCACAGCGTGCCTGCCCTTGCTGACACACTTCAGAGTCAGCGGCCTGCTGGTATCTGAAGGTGTTGCCAGACGCTGTTCAACTGAACTCAGTAGCTCATTTGTTTTCTGTCGTAACAGGAAAAGCGACTGAATGAAGTTCATACTTTGAGGATTAAACACATTTTTGGAATAAAAATCCGGAGATAAATAGTTCCTTTGTCTGGTGGTGAAATACGATCTGTTGGTCCCCTACATCAGAGGACAAAATGACAGATGAAAAATAGTCACATTTCTGCTTCTGACTCCCCAAACCCACAGTGGGGCACTTCATGTGGGGCTTTAATTCTTTTCTGTGTTCTGCTTTCTCTTTGCTAACAGTGAAGGGCTGTTTTTCACAAGGGGGGGGGGGGGGGGGGGGGGGAGAGAGAAACAGGACCAGTATAGTGAAGTTTACAGGGTTTAGCTGCTTATTCATCAGTTTTACTTCCTGTCCCTCCTCATCCATCTTCTCCGCACTTTTGTCCTCCAACAGTGATTTCACACTCCTGACTTTGTCTTTTCACCTAACAGAACGGAGGGAGTGTTTTCCACTTCGCAATAGACTTTACAATATTTTTACAATGCACCAACGTACATGCACTTTGTGTGTGCCTCTGTTCTATTTTCTGTGAGAACGGTGTATGACTTGATGTGAGGAAAACCTTTTTTTTCTAATCTAATCTAATTCCTTTGTTTTTCAGTTTTTTTCATTTGGACTGAAGGTTAAACTGAATTCAGTTTTGAATCACTTCATTCATTGAGGCTATTTTATTTGGAATTAGAATTTTTTTTATATCTTGAGGTGAGTCACCTCGCTTTTCAAAGGGGGTCCCCAAACAGACATTTACAAAATCAAGATTACAACACAGCAATACGAAAACCATTCACAACACACTGGACACAAAAAAAGCACAAAAACAACAACAAAAAACAGAGGACAGCCCAAAGAACACGTTATTGTCATCACTGGCACACACGGTACGGGGGGCTGAATTTTTTTAAAATGGCTCTGTTTGATTTTGAGAACGATAGGATATAACAGTTTGTTAGGAGGCTTAAAACCCGCCTCAGCTCCAGCTCTCAGCCTGTCCTTAGGTTGACTGAAAGTTAGGCTGAGACAGGATTTCCAGCATGGCGGCTGCTGCCGATGAGCCTCCAGAGCCCCCTGCAGTAACAAATGGGTGACGTCACTCAGGCTTCATCCATTAATATTTACAGTGTAAGTACTAGACACATTAGAGGAGAAAGACTCCTAGCTCATAGAAGAGAATAAACAGTGCCGACATGACTGAAAACATAAGCAATCTGTTTTAAGATGAGAAAACAAAACATTTTCAAATAAGCAAAATGATGACAAAGAACGGATGATTAACGGTAACTGATTCCAATCAGAAGGAGCACAAAGCATCAAATGATCTGTTTGAGCCTTTTTCCAAACAGAAGGTCCACTTGCCTTCACTTCAGTCCTCCTGTAGAGTTTTTTTTATTGTTGACATTTGTTTCTGCTTCTGTTCAGGACAACTACACAAATGATTTGATCAATAGTCTTAACTTGGCATAGCTTAAGTCATTGTTAGCCTAAAAATCAATCTGTGTTTCAGACTGGTGCAGACAAAGAGAAAAAGAGAACAGAGCATTCACCCAGGTCCAAAGCTTAAAAACCAGCTTTTATTTGTCATACGTCCAATCCTTTTAGTCATGGTTCTTTCCATTTGTTAGTTATGATTCCCCATCTCAGATTTTTCCTACCGCAAATGAACTAAAGGACCAAAAAAATAGAAAACATCAGCCTTTCTGTCGTGCATTTGAGTGTGTGTGGAGACCAAAACGGTTTTGAAAACAATCTGAAAAGGCAGGTGTGAAAAATAAACACAATAAAAAACATTTTTGCTTTAAATATTTATCCTTTATTTTCATTATTTCCATGGAGACACAACACGTCTTTTCTAAGGGAGTCCTGCACAGCAGCAGCATGAATACGTTTCTTATTATAAATAAGAAACAGACCGTAACCAAAACAGAAATGTGATCAAACACTAAATAAGCAGTTTTCACTAATAACATTTGTACATTCACTGATGCTAATAATCCTGCATCCTGTTTTTTTTTTTTTAAATCTAGTTTAGAGTGAATCTGTAGCTCAGACCAAGATGAGTGAGTGAAAAACATTTTCAACAGAGCTGGTGGAGAATTAATGAATAATGTGTCCACATGACTGAAGGCTGCAGCTACTGACAGATTTGGGAGTCAGTCATTAAACTGATGCATTATGTTTTCTGTTCTCCAGTATGTTCTTCACTCTTTTGTTGACATTGTGATTCAGTAAAACTACACCCAGCATTGATATAAAGGCAGATATTCTTGTTATAGCATCGTATTGCACACTCTGTTGCTTCGTCCACCACTTCCGCGTTGTTGTTTCTAGTCATGTGTTGCCTCAGGAGACCCCACCGCCCCGCCTCCTGTCCGACAGGGATAGTCTCCCGCTGTGAGGTGCATGTGTGAACAACCAGATCAGGAGGATTTCAGGAGCAGTCCTCCTTAAAGTCTCTCGAGGGCATATGTGAAAACGGCTTGAGAAGGCCTCGGAGGTTCCCAGTGTCCCTGCCTCTGGACCCTAACAGGCCTCTGTTAACCCCCAGACTCCCCCAGACAAAAACATCTTTGTCTGCGAGCTCTGTGTGTGTGTGCACTGAAAAGGTTTCAGGAGGTGAATGTGGAACAAGGTTTCTCTCTTTTCTTCTGTCTGCAACCGTTTCTTTCACTTCCTCGCTTTACAAATGCACGGGGAGCATTAACGGGGAATCAAGACCATTCAGGAGGTGTATAATGGTCAAGAAGCTGCGATAATCCGCTGTTCAGATGTCTGTGCTGTTGAAATGTGAGCTTGGCTTTGACTGAAACTGTACAACTGTCTGTCTGTTTTGTCTGTCTGTGGGTGTGTGTGGCAACTATTCAGACTTGAATCTCTCTAAAGAAACCCGCAGAATAACAGTAAAGAGACCAATCAGTGAAGCAAACCTTTTTGCTTCTTGCTCCACCTGTCCCTCTTTCAGTTAGTTTTTCAAGTCATAACACTTAACATCAGTGAAACAGTTCTCCTTTCATTAAGTGATAATGATATAAACCTGGAATATACCATACTTCTCTGATTTACACACACAGAGCTACATGGGCAACATCTTAATGGTGATCTTGTTGAACTCTTAACTGGCCTGTGATAGAGCCAGCCAGCGATGATGGTGAGTCTTCACTACAAGGACCCTGCAGTGAAAATACACACATTAAAACAGTCTACTTTCCAGACATCCCTAACGATCTCAGCCGGCCTCCATATGCCACATTTTACAGGAAGTTTGGTTTGTTTTTCTGGGGATACAGGGTTTAGTTAAAAGATGTTCTTGCATTGTTAACACCTCATAATTAAATAAAGAATTTAGCACCCCGATAAAAAAAAAAAATCCCCCTCTTTGATGTGTCTCTTCCTCTCCATATTTTACAGTCCCTTTAACTCCTCTTCCTCCCTCCTTCTCTTCCTCTGCTCGTTCTGAATCTCTGTTATCAGGTGAGGTCGGTTAGCAGGTCTGTGTCGCGCTGTGATTTTGATAAGGCATGTCTTGTTCCCAGGCCTGCAGAGAGCAGGGCCAGGTAAACTGTGATTGGCCGCCTGCTGTCGATCTTTCCTGACCAGACCGCAGGGGGCTTCTGGGAAATGTCTGAGCTTTGAGGCGCTATCTTTAGCCGTATAAAACCTGATAAGATGGAATTGGGCAGAGGAAGAGCTTTGTTTTGTTTGGCTTACATTTTTTAACACTTTTAGTGGCTGTGAAAGAGTTAAAAGGAGATAAAAGGGATTTGATTTGCAGGGCTGAGTCTGTGACCCTCTGTGTGACGGGATGAGTGGGCACAGAGGAAACATGGATGAACGGTTTGTTGGCTTTTTCAAACAGAGCAATAAACAGGAAGATTAAAGTCTTAATACATCTCAAATGGCTCCTTGATTAGGAACATTCTCACTTTATAATTCTGCTAAATTTAACAACTAAATTTGTGCACATGTATAACTTAAACATTAAATGATATTATACTAAATTTAAACATTTAAAAAAAAAAAAAGCTGCTTCATTTTTCTTTTTAATATATTCAATTAAACATGTATATAATGATGATCAATGGGTGCCCTGTGTTACTCATCCAGGGTGCAGCTTTCAAGATCAGAGCAAGTCCAGCACACCAGATGTGTCTATAGAGTCTATCTGAACAATCCTGGTGTGTGCTGGACTACTCTGATCTTGAAAGATGTTTATATTGATCCTCTTTATAATACTTGAGACTGTTCTACGTTGGCCTGCAAGATATGAGAAAAAGGTTGATGTGCGATAACGAAGTGTGATAAATAAGACTGTTAGAGTGCACATCAGTTTTAACTCAGTCGTTATCTTGTCTGTCTGCTGTTTTTCATGTTTTACAAAACACCTTCGTTTGCAATATGTCCCTCCTGATCCAACATCAATTCTTAAAAAAAACAGGTTGTTTCACCACTTAATTGGCACCTTTTAATCAGAGGGAAGCTGACCGTCAGTGATTTCAAGTATTTTAATGATACTCAGGCCTCTATCTAATAGTTCAAATGTACACATGCTGAGTGAGAAAGCATTGCTTGCTTACATAAAATATTTTTTCCTAGTCTATCGAGATAAATTTAATGGGAATGCTCGTATTACAATAACTGAATCATAATGATCATATTAGGTCTTTATTCTGATGGACAGGAGGTGTGGGGAGAGAGAGAGACTGGAGGGTCACCAAACAGCATCAGGGTTGCGGAACCAACCTGCGACCCAAAGACTGCAGTCTCTGTGCATGGAGCGCCCACTCTAAAAACTGAGTTAAACCAGAGCCCCATAACATTTATACTCATTACAGGATGTTCTGTGTCATGTGTGCAGTCTACCAATTAAAAAAAAAAAATAATAATAATAATAAGAGCTGCTTCACATCTGATCCATCACAAGATTATAGCATCGCTGCTAACTCCTGGAGTCAGTCTGGATTAAACATCTGAACCAGGTTTGAGTTTTGACTGTTTAAGGGTGAAAGTGATTTTTTTGAATATGAGCCTTGTGTCATTTCAGCAAAAAATTTCTCTTAAGGAAAGAGTTAAAGCAAATTAGCTTAGCTTTTCTCGAAAAATAAATAAATAAATAAAAACAGCTAGCATGCCTCTGTTTAAAGGTTACAGAATATATCATCAGCTCCTCTGGATTTGACCAAAAAGCGCATTGAACGTTGAAACTAAGTGTAAAAAAAAGCATAAAATTACCACATTATATTATTTACATCTGGGGCAGAAAACCTCTCGTCATCTGTTTCTAGTCTTTATGCAAAGCTAAGCTAACTGCTGGCAGACTTATAATGGTTCTAATCTTTTTTTATCTAACTCTTGGCATTAAGCATAACTTATGAAATATAGAATTATTATTTTTTACAATTTTCAGTGAAGCATCAAAGAAGCTGTAATGATCCCGTCCTCATGATCTCCACTTTTCCATATATCTGAGACTTTATGATATCAGCGTCATTAGCATATCTACATCTCTCTTATCTCGATCCAAAATAAACAGAAATTATTTCATGTGAAGACGGCTCTGGGAGACATTAGAGAGCTTCTACATGTTCCATATCTGTGGTTCAGGCTCTACTTGGCAGTTTCTATTGTGCTGACATATGAGGTGTCCCCTTTACATATTTTATTTCTGCATTACATGTCTGTCTGCGTGTGCCACAGGGCTCTTAGTATGAAATGAAACGTATACTCCCTGTGGGTGAATCGCTCATATTTGCTCAGCTGGCCGGAGTAGCGTCCAAAGACTTAAGAAGTATTTGGACAACTAAACGACGTTAATTTGAAACCTATTAACATTCTGCTTCGGTTCGGGTTGAGGGAGATATTTTCAACACTTAACAAGCGCAGAGGGCAGCATTTGTTTTCAGTTGAGGAGACCGGCTCAACATTTTTATGCGTGAAATCACAATCACCATGCAAGGACTGCAGAGCATGGATCTCAGGAAGAACTGTGGAGAGGAAAAACAGCGATGGAGCTTCAGTTTTGTGTCTCGTGTTTAAACATTAGCCGGCTGTGGGTGGTTAAGTGTCTGAGCAGTGTTGTTTGTTTTTTTGCTTTATGTTATTGTGGCACATGCAATTATTTTCCCCTTTAATTGAATCTGTCTGAGGCTTAATGGACTGATCCTGATGGATTAGGCTGGTTTCCTGTTCCCCCCTCCCTTCCTAACAAACGCACTAAGCGCTCCACTCAAACAGTTATGACTTGTAAACTCCGCCTGAGGCCTTTTCATGCAGTCATAATCCAACGTGTCCCTGAAGGGCCGATGCTGTCAAGACGCAGCTTTGACACACGTGCAGCAGTTCAGGGCTTCTGGGATCGCACTCCGGCCTCACACCACAGCTCAGGGCTCGAGCGTCGCCCTGCATGATTTATGAACAGAGTCCTGAAAGAAACATCGGAGTCACTGCACGGACTGACAGAGTCAGTTAATACAACAAAACACTCCAGTCACTATTTTCTCTCCTAAATCGCTTCTTAATTTTTTACTTTAATCCGCAAGTTTTTTTATGATTTTACTCAAATTTTAAATTATATTATTCTTTGGATTTTATTTCAGGTCTGAAATATTTGTCATCTCTCAATTTTTACCTTTATTCTGTTGATATTTATTTTATTTTAATGATTGATGAACAACCGGTATACTCAATTTTACAGAGTCAACCGTATAGCTACCTTATGACATCAAATGTTCCACTTTTTTACCGTTCCTTTGAGCTGTTTTCATTTAGGTTTTGATCTGTAACGAGTTCCTTCTCCCGTATTTAGTATTAAATATCACAACCTTCGATATAACAAATGTTCCTTATTTTCTTTTATTTCAAAATAAGAGCAGGATTTATCCAAAGAGGAGGTAAGGTTACCACAGTCTAAAGAAAGCACAACATTTCAAAATAAAAGCCTGGCAAAAACCTTCTGAAATGCAAAATCAAGCAACTTCAATCATGAGATCAAAGATGTGATTGATCACAACTAACTATTGAAATTCAGATTTTAAAAGGCGTTTTAAAAAATTATCGTTTCATTGCCCATTTTAAACTGTTCAACTTTGAGAAAATCTAACTGCATGACGGATGATACAGTTAAGTGAATTTTAGTTAATCAAGTATTATTTACTTGGATCGACTTAATGTCTGTTGGGGGCATCAGGGTTAACATTGAAACTATTGCTAATATTGTCAATTCAAATATTACATTATACTTTTTATCTTGTTTTTGTATTATAACGCTGCGTGTGTGTTATGGGTTTCAGGTCAAATAAGGATTTCATGTTTTTTTTTTTAATAGAGTAGAAGTCCTAATGCTCCTTTTAAATGACTTTTGCTTATCCTCTTGTTATTCATAACATGTCTTTTTTCACTAGATCTCTATAAAATACAGAATGTGTGTTCAGTGTGTTTACATTTCTCTGAGTCTCTGTGTGAGCGCAAGATGTTCGCTGCAGGTTTATCTGTCTGGCTTGTGTTTAGACTGTGGTGAGGCTCGTTTTTTTGGACTCCTCTGGGAAACATTTCAAACACAGACTCAATTTGTGAAGCAATTCTGCACTTTTTCACATAAAAAGCAATTGTTTGCCTCTCTCTGCACTGTAAAAAAAAAAAAAAAAAAAAAAAAAAAAACAGTTGCTATGACTGAAAAAAAGTTAGTGTCCAGGCTGCCTTAAAATTTTAAGTTGACTTAACTTATACAGATAAGTCGAGATAAATTTGTGATTATTGGAAAGAAATACAATTTTGAAGTCAAATAAACTTGACATCAAGTCAGTTGTATTTAAATTTTTAAGTTACCAAAACTTTAAATCACAATTCAGTTCCTGTGAAATTATCAAGTTAAGGCAAAATGGTCTTTTTTCCTGTGACTTGAAATCAAAAATACTTTTTCAAAAGTTTAACCCACCTAAAATCTTAATTTAAATGAATTCATTAATTTAAATTGAATATATATTTCTGTTTTAGTCAACATAAATCAGTTTATTTTATACATTTTTTGTGATTCTCTTTGCTTTTGTGGAAACTTTCAACTTCCTTTCAAACAACATTTAAAAAAAAAAAAAAGGTATCATCTCTATTAGTTTTATCTAACTTAAGTTCTTCAACCTTCAACAGCAGATCCGATCAAACAGCACATCCAAACATTTACAAATGTTTTATATCTCAAATACTGTGCTGGCTTGTTGGTAAAAACATTTCCACCCAAGAACGTGCAAAAAACAGTTCTTTCTTTTGCTGCATTTACCATTTATTGGTCACTTTTCTCTGCAGATTACACGAGAGCTAGCAGATTAGCACCTTAAAATAGCGCTAACAATCGGGAGCTAACAAGTAAACACAGTTACCGAGTTGAATTAACTCACGATTAAATACTTTAACAAGTGACCACGCTGGTAATACTGCTGTCATCTTCAGTAGAATCCGTTTTCAATGTATCTCCTAGTTTTCTCCCGTTTTTTTCTGTTGTTTATTTAACTTTTTTATCAACTCAGCTCCAACGTTTAGCAACCCTGCTACCCACAAACCTGAACAGGTGGGGTGGGCAGGACTAATTGCCATTGGTGGCTTCTGATTGGCTGAAATAACATTGTCACCCTGTTCTGAAACATTTCTATTGGGTGAAATTACAACAACGAATATCTGATAAAAACGAATACAATATAAAATAGGCAATAGAAAGATTATAATTCACGCCATTTCTAAAGTAGAATTATTAGTAGTTATTTAATAATTCAAAATGTAACGGTCTCCTTTTCTCTCGTCATAAATAGTCTATTTTCCTACATGGATTACATAGACATAAGCAGCAGCTAATGGTGTTAGTCTCTCGGCTGAATTTGATGCATTATTAGCCCTATGGTAACACTGAGGGGAGTTTACAGTCAGCTGAATCAGTGCATAGAAAACTTAAAATTGTGACACAGTGGGTGAGAAGCTCTTCTCTTATTCATCACTTGTCACTTCATTTGACTTCAAATCACATTATTAATTAAAGTTGTGTATTTGCTTGTTTAACATTGCAGCAACTTACTATCCCGGTTTGTTTGTGTTAGCATTAAGTTATAGTTCACATAAAAGTATTAATTAACTTAAAGCAAACACACAGTCTTGATTTAGTTCAGACATTTTTAATTAGTTTCTGGAAATGCAAAACATCATTGTTTGTCTCTTATCCATACTTACCTCTGTTTGTTCAGTTCTCCATGTGGTCCCAGGCAGCTAAAAGCGGCTAGCCCAGCACTTCCTGGGAATTTATCAGATTGATGATGTCATCGCTGACATCACTGGGGCAGACCATCTGAAGGGGTTTTATTTCTGAGAAATGTTTTCTTTCTAATCATTTCTTTCATGTTTAAGTTGAGTAAATTATCTGAGGTTAATTTAAGGGTTTATTTAAATTTCTTTGCTTTAAGAGAAAAGTGTAAACCCACTATTTGAGTTGTGCTGCACCAAGCGGCAGTCATTTTGTTAATGGGCCCGTCTATAAAGCCAGGAGACATTTGTTCTTGAGTCAGGAGAGGTGAGGACATGCTGCCTTTATCATGTTTCTTAGGCTGATTTAATTATGATGTAAGTTGCTCTATTTACATTGAACTTCTGTTGTTTTGTTAAGTGAACAGGTGTTGGTTTAATCCCTGTAAGTAAATGCTCACCTCTTGGAAGAACGTCATCTGCTGAGTTGCCTTTCTACCACCTTCCTAGACACTTGTGCTAACTACTCTACAAACATTTCTTTCCATGTATCTAGCTCTGTAAAATGGCGGTGTGGAGCGACGTCGACCTTCTCACCAATGAGGATACCAACACTGTCTGTCTTGGTTTGTGTCTAGGGATGAGAGTGGGAGCGGCCTGTACCAGGTGGACACCCTGGTCGATGTCTCCACTGCCTCTGAGGTAATGCATGTCAATATTAACATGACTCGTAGTGAGACTTTATGGGGCATCTTTAGCCTGAGTTTAAAAAAATACTACTGTAGTACAATACAATGTTATACCCAAATGTTTTATTTACTTTTACTTAACTTAAACTCTATTAATCCCCCTGTGTAATTGAGAAACATGCTTGCTCATCTCAGTAAGTTCCTCTCATCTCTGACTCACTGTTTGCTATTTGTACGAGTCTGTATCAGAAAGAAGGTTCAACAAATTCTCAGACTGTTTTTGAAACATCTGCTATACTTGAGTACGTACTGATTTCTCTGGCCAAAAATTCAGTAGATTTATCAGACCAGTCTTCTCACTGACTGTTTCTCACAATGCAATGTACTTGAATTAAAAATGTCTTTTATTTGAGTCCTATCCAACACCAAGAATTTATGAACTTCTTGAAAGCCTTCGGGACACCATGGAGCCCTTACCAGTTCACAGTAATGCCATTTGGGTTGAACGTCGCCCCAGCAACTTTCTGGAGACTCATGGACCAGGTACTTTATAATTTCTCTGGTTTTGCTGAAGCATAATGTCTGGATGACATTATCATTTACAGGAACACCTGCAAGCTGTCCTGGATCGTCTTCATTCTGCCGGGCTGACTGTCAACCCATCAAAGTGCGTCTTTGCTGCTGCAGAGACTGAGTACCTGGGCCATCATTACGTCATCAGCAATGGGGTTGTACGCCCGCAGGTCAACAAAATCCAGGCCATAGAGTCCTGTGCCCTGCCACAAACAAGGAAGCAGCTCCAATCCTTTTGTGCTATCCGGCTTCTATCACTGCTTCATACCTTGGAGACAGATCACAAGGCCTGTTTGGTTTGTGAACTTTGTTTTGTATTTATGGGTGAAATAAAAACCCACCTTTTCTTAAAACTTACTCCTGTGTCTCATGCATTACTGCTCGGTCCCTAAGAGTCCCCCACAAGACAATCCTTCTCAACAGGGCAAGAGTGTTTATAAGGCACACTACAAGTGAAGGCCTGTGTCTGGCCATCAAATGTTTGTCTGATTTCACCTATGGCTTTGATAATGTCACCAGTTGTAATAATTTCATTGCCTACATTAAGATGTGAGTTCTTCTTTTTAGGTTTTGGTAGAGAATCCATCCAGTTGTGACAAGGAAATGTATCACTATCTTCTCACACAGAAATATGAGGGTTCTGAAGGTGAATTTTTTGTTTTTGTTTCTGAGAACTCTAAACCAATAAAAAGGAGCTGTGCAATGTAACATGGGGGAATGAAGAATCTCAGCTGTCTGTGTTTCAAGACTATGCTCTAAATTGTTAATCTGCATGGTTTTGACGTAATGTTTTTGGTTAACAGGCATATACAATGTGTTTCGACTCATAGGACAGGTTTTTCCACATTTTTAAACCTAGCATTTGCCAAGGTTGAGAAAAATATGGCTGTAGGCTCTTGGAAAGAGGTTAGTTGAGAACCTCTTCTATAATTGCTAAGGAGACTTTTAATCCTACCTCTCCACACACTCAGCTCCAGTCTCAAATAAAGTTAGACTTCTGCTCATCCAAGGATTACCACGAGGGCTGCAGTACAACGCTGTTGTTCGGTCTGGGCCATGAAATCCACTTGGTGATGAAATCCACCGCCTGTAATTATGATACATTAAGTAAAAGTGAGTTACTGTGTCAGTACGGTGCTTGAAAAATAAAAATCACACATCTTCTGTATTGCTTCTTCATTAACTAATGTTAAGGTGAGAGTAGCTCAGACTGCAGGGTTGCTGGTTCCAAAACTGGTGTGGACCTAGTAAGGAAATTGGTCTGGTAGCTGGGACAGGTGCCGTTTCACTTCCTGAGTCTTGCCGAGGTGTGCTTGAGCAAGGCACCGAAACCCCAACTGCTCGGCCACTCTTCCATGTGCAGGCCCTCAATCTGACATCTCTTCATTAGTTCATGTATTTCAGCCTGTGGGTGTAGCATGTCTCAATGAAGTAAAAAAGCAATTTCTCCCTGTATTAATAAAGGATATCTTCTTACAATGTTTGTCTCTGATAAACATAATATATCCTCTTTCTAACTGAAAGTTAAAAACAAGTTTTGATAAAGGAAGACTGTGCAACAGTTCACACAAAAATACAGCAGAAATCAAGTATATCCTCTGTAAATGTCTCTCTTAGTCATGACTGTGAGAAGCCCCAGCTGTACTGTTGTCTGAGCAGTGTTTACATGGATGGGACAACCTCGTGTATAAAAGCTGTTTTAGTCGAGGACTAAAGAAAAAAATAACATACTCACTGATTATTTGGATGTCAGGTAAGTGTGTTTAGATCACAGTCATTCTGTGTCAATTTATGTTCAATATGAAGCGATGAGCTAACGGAGTGTGCTAACATTAGCCTGCTAACAAAAATGCAGGCCACAGGTTGTTGCAGCTCCAGCAACGGACAATTTTGCTGCCACTTGCTTTAAATGGTGCTTAGTTATGGTGTGTTCTAATTGATAACTCCTTCGTGTGAATGAAAGAGGAGAGCGGAGGCTTCAGAATAGTGGAGGTGTCGCCAAACATCAGTTTGTTTTGGTTTAAAGCTGGTGCTCAAAGGGGCGACATCTACTGGATCAAAAAGTCACACGTTCTTCCTTAAATTATGATGAATTAATTTAAATGTATGCTTTTAAGTAAAATCTTTCTTGGAAATGTTGGAGAGATTGAAAACCATGCTGTGTGTCTTGGTGTAGATTTTTATACCACTGATTTCTTCACAGGGTGATAAAGAAAATGTTCTGACTCAATGGATGATGGACCCTCATCGGGCCAAGGTATGCTCACTCACTGTCAGCGATGACTTAATTCCAGGTACGCTCTTGTTTACGAGAACAGTATATACATAGCTAAACACTTTAAATGCCCTTTCAACTCCTGAACATTTATTATCATCTTTTTAACATTTAGAAACAAAAAGTGACACATTAATGGGCTCACGTTTTTGGACAGTAACTCAGTATTGTTATCAAACAACAAACTTGGCTCTTGGTTCACACATTCAGCTCCTCCTGGAAATATCCTGAGATTCTTTTGTGTTTTCTTTTAGTCTCTCAACAATATTGAAGAGAGCCTGTTTCTTCTGTTGTCGTCTGATGCTTCACAGAGGCTTTCTCCGAGAACAGGTACTTAACTTTATTTGAATGCATTTCTATGTTTCTTCCATTTTGCTAAATATTTGTATTATTATTTTGACTTAGTTGACTTCTCTTTGATTCCCAGACTTAGCAGACTTGTTCACAAACACATGTTTGAAGAGGCTGAAAAGTTTGTCATCACATTTGAGGTGGATTTAATAATAATAATTTATACTTTATTGATCCCATGAGGGGAAATTTGTTTTTACACTCTGTCTAGTTAACATGCACAAACAGGATCCTATGGACATGCACTAATGGAGAGGTTTCAGAGTGAGGGGGCTGCCTGCAGTGGGTGCTCCTGAGCTGGTGGGGGGGTTGGGTGCTTTGCTCAGGGGCACCATGGCAGTGCTCAGGAAGTGGACTGGCACTTCTCCAGCTACCAGGCCAATTTCTGGACTTGAACCAGTGATCCTCTGATTCCCAACCCAAGTCCCTACAGACTGAGCTACTGCCGCCCCAGAGGTAAGTGTCTGACTGTCGTTAACAAAAGGCAATCTCTATGGCCCAAACTCTGATGAACCATCATTTTTTCACAATTTATTTTCATGCTGTTTTGGCAGCTGTCATTTTTACAGTAGATAACTGTTATTTGTTTAAGGTAAAATTATTGATTTTATCAATAATTTTAAACCTTTTTACGGTAATTTGTTGTAAAGAATAAGTTAGAATGTAAATCTTTTTACAGTGAGATATAAATAAAGGTACATCTGTATGATATATAATGGTATTTTAAATTAGTTCAACTTTACTTTAAGTTACCAGCAGCTGCTGTTGTGGTTGTCATGCATTTTGCTTCTTTTTTTTTTTTTTTTTTTAAACTTATCAGTCCACAGGCCTGCAATGCCAGATGCAATCATTAAATGAGGCACATTTAAAAATCAAATGGACTTTAATTTAGTTTAACAGACGCATTACAACCTTAATGAGCCCGTTTACCCTTTGTAAAAACAGAAAACACACTTAAACAAAGCCGACAACTGATCATGACGGTGACGCAAGGCGGAGAGCTGGGTCAATTCTAGTTATCAGCTGTTTGTGTTACGATGTAGATATCCAAATTGTATTTTTCCCCTGTACTAATAATAATAATCATTGTTGTGTGTGTTTTTTTTTTTTTTCCTGTGTGTGACAAACGGCATGATGCATGTACCAATTAGCACTCATGTTTTTATAGGAGAAACCATGACCTCTGGTTAGCACAGGTCTGACACATGTTACTGTGTGTATAACGAAGGGTTTGGAGTGTACATGTGTGTTTTCTTTAGTGCTAGAGAGGCTTGTGCACGTAACCCTGCAGCTTTATACAGAAACAAAAAAAAAACATAAAAACCTACGCCTGTGCTCAGCTCGACTGCAGACTTCTTGAGGTTTATTCATTGCAGCATCCAGGGGGTTACAGTATGTAATGTATATGATGTATAACCACGTCCCTGGGGAAAATTAAAAAACAAGTTATAAAATGTAATACAGCATTAACCTGCACCATGATCCTCCGATGAACTGCATAAGGATGTATGGATGTATCTGCTGATATCGTCCCTGTTGACCGATCATCCATCAGTCCAACTGCAAACAATTTGACATGCACCGATGTCTGCAGCTGGTGTGTGTGTGTGTGTGTGTGTGTGTGTGTGTGTGTTGTGTTGCATGAATTTAATGCTGGCAGGCTTATGTATCTAACTGCTGATTCAGAGAAGAGGTTTTTAATTGGGCAGAAGATGTCACCTTTGTCATGGTTAAACATGAAATAAAATGTCAGCAGTGTGGGAGTCTTAAAAACATCTCTGGGAAAGATCAGCAAAAAGTTTGTAAGACATGTTTTCTGGGACATGGCAAGAGGAAGGACTGCTGACAACTATTTATATTCATCAAATCACATAGCTCATTTGAAAAACCAACAAAAAGAATCATCAAGAAGTAATGAAAAAAATCTACCAAATCAGCAAAAGGTACACTCCAAACCCTCCGTTACACACACACAGTAACATGTGTTAGACTTGTGCTAACCAGTGTAGAGGTCATGGTTTCTCCTATAAAAACATGAGTGTTAATTGGTACATGTGTCATGGCGTTTGTCACACACAGGGGGAAAAAACAGAATGATGATTGGAATAAAAGGTGTATGGGGGGGGGGGAATTCTATTTGGAAATCTACATCGTAACACAAACAGCTGATAAGAATTGACCCAGCTCTCGGCTTAGCGTCACGGTCATGATCAGTGGTCGGCTTTTTTTAGTGTGTTTTCTGTTTTTACAAAGGATAAACGGGCTCATTAAGGTTGTAATCCGTCTGCATCTCTAGAACTTGATTATAGTCCCAGTCACTAGGTCGACCTACCATTACATGTTATGTTTGTTTTATTATACTGTATTTGTGAGGCTTGTTTTGCACTTAAACGTGGTATAAATTATTCTAAATTAAAGTCAAACCTCCTGCAGTGAGACCCGTGAGAGTTACAGCGTTCAGTCATGATTTGAAGGCCTTGCGCTGTAAACTCACATCGTGTTCAGATCGCTCACTCTCAGATTGTGTGCGGTCCCCCGAAGCTGCAGTGCTAAAAGGTCAGGGCTGTAAGAATATATCATAGTGCGACCTCCATCAAATAAAGTGACCGTGAAATCTGGACAAGGTGCAGTGTCAGGCGTCGCTGGTCAGCTAATCGACGAATGTTTTCTCTGAGTGGGGTATGTGGAGATTGAACGGAGGAGGGATTTCCCTAAGATCGTGGAAAGTGTTCTCCAGAGGATTTCTAGGAAATCATTCAGGGTGAGATTTATTACTCCCCCTAAAGTCATGCTACAGAGCGGGCAGCCTGGGTTTAACTCTGACCTCTGGCTCATCATTTCCCACTTTAGCTCTCTCCCAATTTCCAACTCTATCCACTGTCCTGTCTCTCTAATAAAGGCATAAAAAGCCCCAAAGTAAAACTTATAAAAACGACAACAATGGTGTCTGTTATTCCCCACAAAGGCCCAAATCCCTGACTTCCCAAGCAGCCTCGGAGAACAGTTTAATCTTTCAACCAGAACGTTATTTATTTTTATACATTAATAATAAACATGGATATAATAGTGCCAATATGAATAACTAAGGATAAGGGGGAATCGGTGTCCAAACATAACAAATCAAAACTTAGGCTAACTGTTGAAATAAACTAACCTAAGACAAACCAAAAACATGATAAAACAAGGTTAAAGTAATTAGCAATTCAACCCCCTTCTAACACAAAACAATCTTGGAAAGCGAGGAGAATGAGGTTCCTCTTGGCCGCAGCGATGTCATCTTCCTGCTCTTATAGCGGGGAAGACCTCTCCGCAGGGTATCATGGGTACCAAATGAAAAATGATTCCGTTTTCAGTCGATCGTTTCTTGTAAACTTGGATTTAATATCAGTTTTCTTTTATAATCGGCAAAAAAAAAAAAATCCTCATGGGAGCTTCAAGGCAGTTGAAATATTATCTCTTAAGTGGAATTTCAGGCGTTATGTATCTGTCGGCCTTTAGGAATGTTTATTGCTCCTTCAGCTCTGAGTCAGGTTGATGTGTTGTGGAGCAGATGCAGGAGGTTAACGGCTCTGCTGAATCACAAACCACCCTCTGACCCTGACCCTGGACGGAGCAGGTTTGGAGGAGTGCAATAAAGTCATCAGGTGTTCATGCACTTTGAGAAACTGCTTTTTGGTATTTATAATAAGGGTCATTTGGATACAGGTGTCTTCTAGAGGTGATGCAATTTATAACTGCTGCAGTGCTTTTGGGGGGAAATCCAAACCGTTTGTACGGATGAAAAGCAGAGCAGCTCTAATCAGGCGCTGACATTTCTGCACAGAAGATTTAGAGGTTAGGAGTTAATGCCCGCAGATTCATTTTATGGTTTTCTTTTGTTTTTCTTTTACTTTCAGGTTAAGTCTTCCACCCCTCCAGTGAATTACACCTCAAACCTTTAAATTCCAAGTGTTAAACTGCAACAATTAAAGTCATCACACTCATGTTTGTACAGTAACAGAATCTTACTCCTTCATATTTTTATAACCGTTTGCATCGAGGACGCGTTCAGCTCTTGTGTTTTGCCGCCGCGTCTTGTTAAGTATCAACACACGTTTCATGCATGACTTATGGCTGTGCTGACTGTTTCCATTTAGACAAATGACGGCGGCTGGAAGCGGACTCTTGGGATCTCACACCTCATGTTCACCACTTTCCCCTCAAACCTCAAAATGAGCACTTGGCATTTTCACACTCTGCTTAATGAAATCCCTGTGACCTCGCTGTGAACCTTCCAGCGATCACTTACATGGATCTGTTACTCTAATATCCGTCTTTGATTTTTCATTCTGCATCTCGTCATCCCTCCTCTCTGCTTTTAACTCCGAGAATCCAATATTTGAATCATCTGTTATAATCATTGATCCTTACTGTGAACCTTTGCCCATGCATGTATGACCCATGACGTCAGGGTCACATGGAGCCTATTGAGGACATCCTTGCACTTCCACACAGAGAGGGGTTAAAGTTCGGCCATGACCCTGCTGATGGAGGGCTTCTGTGTGGTCAAACAGGGTCAGAGCGGAGCAGCTAAAGGTGAGGAAGAAGTGACAGGAGCGCAGCATGCAGGCAGCACATCTTTTACAAACCAAGGCAAAACATGTCACTGACAGCAGTCAGGGTTTTCATCCATTTTGGCTCAAAAACCCATTTCTCTTTTCCTCTGGGCTCCCTCCTATCCACCACTTCCTTTGCTGTTTCTCCTCTTTGTTCTTGTGGCCGATGGACTTTTGTGTTTGGTTATATGTCACAGGAAAGATGCTTTGACACTAGGTCATTTTTATTGTTGACCAGCATGTTTTTTTTTTTTAATAAAAACATTGCAAAAACAGAACCACCACCTTAAAGATCATCCAACAGGAATCTCACAATTGATATACACCAGCGCAGCACACCAAATAATAAGTAGAATCATTCAAATGGTGCAGACGGCAAAAAGTCACTTTCACACATGATCACCTTTCATTTTCCTAACATATTCAGGACACTCACATCCCACACAGCATGACGTGTCGGAGTCAGACTTGCTCTCACAACCTGAAGTACTTGGCTTGGTTTAGGTGAGAGGGGGAGCCTGCAGCGTGGGGAGGAGCAGGAACATTGTCAACATCTGTAAGGCTGTTTCCACAATACAAACTCAATATTAGAAAACAATATACAGACGGCTGAGGTGAGGAGTAAAGCAGATAAACTCTATTCAGTGTGAACTATGTCATCCCCCCCCCCCCCCGGCCACACGCTCAATGTAAATGTTCCAGACCATTACCTGCTGCATTCACACATCAGCTCAGATTCACTCTTCACCGGCAAGAGAAAGGTCAGCATAAAATTGGCATGAAATGATTTGGCCAGAATTGTTTCTGCAGTGCAGTGAATGTTTGAAAGATGCAAGGGCACTTCTTTATTCACAAAAAGAGATGTGTTTCTTTCGAACTTTTGCAAAGCAGAGCCTTTTTGCTTCATAAATCTACCAACACTAACCACTGCTGCATCTACCTTTTTCAATATTTATATGCATCAGCTTATTTTGTTTGCCAAAAGCCACAAAACATTTCAACTTGCATTGAAACTAAAAAGCTGCCACGGAAGGGGATTGGTAATCCACAAACATCCCAGAAAAAAAAGCAGTCATATCTTGAACACGGAACTTCTTATCTTCTGAACAAACATACATTTGTTTTGTCTTCTACAATTGAAAGCTTTAAGTGGTTTTTATAGAGGGTACCACAGAAGAAGCCCTGAACTAAAAAACATGTGCATTTCAGAGTTTGACCATCCGCACAGTTAAGAAAAGATATTAAATATTTCACTCTTACCAGGTAGATTTTATGTATTTATAAGAACAATACAGCCGGAGATAAAGGAGCCTGTTAGACACATAAAGACACATGAAACTTTAATGCATTTTTATTTGGTGCTGATGAACTTGATCTTCCAAAAGCTAAATAAAAAAAGATGTCAGTCTGTGGATAAACTATGCATAAAAATAATAATACACAATGTTCTTCTGTGGTTAAATCCCATCTGTTGTCACTCTAAGCTTGTTAGCATAATCTACTATGGCAACAGAATAATTAGGGAGCTTTCTTCCTGTGTGTCCTCTCATGAGTCTAATGTGATTTATGTGTGTAACAGGTGTTCAAACAGGCTGAAGCTCTTAATATCTTCAAGTCAAAGTCATAATCTTACTAAAATAAAACTTCTCTCTCCTCTCATTGGCCCAACAAGTTTTCAGCTGCCAGGATAAACACTTTCTGAATTTTTGCCATCAAATCTGTCTTTTCTCATAACGCTGCGGATAATTACTTTCATGATGAAGACATTTAAATTCATGTTTCGGGAATTCAGATCTTGGCCAACATTCAGAGAACCCTGAGAGGATTCTGCTGAACTGCAGCCCAAATTTTCTTTTGTACAATCAAGTGAACAAATCTGTCTCGGTAGGTTGTTTCCCCTCAACTCCGGTTGCTTCTCAAATTGTAGAAAAACATTCAATCTACTTTCTGGCCACTGATTATGCCCTTTAAAAAATTAACCTACCCCCCTGACGTGCGCCGAAGGTCTGCCTTGATGCATCCATTCACACACACTGTATGCATGGACCTTGTATTATCAGCCGGAGTGTGAATAATCCTCCTGCAGGTCGTCCTTGCCCGGGGCCTCTTCTTATTGGTGTAATTGTGCAATCAGCTGCTGTTAGCAAAACTCTTCTGCATGGAAACATTTACCCAGACTGAAGGATGGCCCTCACCCCGAACACTCATTAAACACACCCATGTGTAACAGTTTGGAGGATGATGGCTCCTCTTTTGATATTCAGTATGAGGCCAGTATAGGCCTGACTAATCACATGGTGTTTATAATGTGGCATGTAATGAGACATAATTCCTCCTTCTTAACCTGATCTTGAACTAAATCATCCACTTTATTAGCTTCCTTTATGACGGAGCTTGGAGTTTGTTATTTTGGACGCATAGCTGCGAGGTCTTTTTCCACCTCCTGAAGGACAAAGAAACACTCCCCAGGAATGAAATTTTCCGGAATCCTGTATCTCAAACAGGAGCTTTCTCTCCTCGCTCGTAGTTTCTGGGGAACCAGAAATGTAGAAACACAAAACTTCTGTTTGAGCCTCAGTGGAGGTTATATTCTCTGCTGGATCATTGCCTTGTCTAACAAAAGATGACCTTAAATACTGAAATACTTAATCATAGTAGTTGGCCCTGTTTGTGTGTACTGTGTGAGTCTCATCACTCTTTTGGCTGGAATCATTTTTCAGATTTTATACATTTTATTATGAATTGTGTGATTTTTATATGGTAAATATTTTGACTATAGCGCACCTCAAACTTGGGCCTGTCGTGGTTCTCATGAGGTGCACTAAAAAGAGGTTGTTTCCACACATTTGCAGAAGTACTATTAAATGTGATTAAGTGATTTGAAGTCCCTCTTTCAGGATTTGGTGAATGCACTGAACAATGTTATACTGCAATATGTGCTTCTCTGTTTACTTGTGGATCGTGTGTTTACTGTTTTTATTGTCGTATTCTATTGTGGAAGCAGCTGAATGTGTGCAGCACTTGGAGTCCAAGACAAATTTCACCAAGGGGACAATCAAGTGTTTCATACTGTATCGTATCATGTTGTATCGTATACAGTGTGTGATTGACAAGTTGCTATTGTATTGACTTCTCAGTTAGGAAAGACATGAGGCGCTGAGTGTCCACCTTGTTGTCTGAATATGATCCCTTTCCAAATAAAAAACAGGATATCTATTGACAAAATGCTAAAACTCTGTGCTTCCAAAGTGGGTTAAATAAAGTAATAAGCTTTAGCTATGCTGTGCGATTAGTCTCCAATAATATGATATAACTGTAGATAGTGTAATAGATAGAAACATCTCACTTTATATCTGGATATTCAAGACATTTTTTAACACCTGTGACTATATTTAGTAGTTGTATAACGTACTGCTCCTAAATTAAACTTCATTCTGAACAGACCTTCAACGTGCTCAATGACGAGAGGTCACTGAAAACCAGCAGGATAGCTCGGCCCATCAGCCGACATGGAGACTCTATACGATGATATACAACAGTGTACTCTTCATTTCCACTGACACGCTCTTTCTGCTCTCGCTGGTGTATTCGGGGTTGGTGACTTCTCTTCTTCTTTCCTCTTAAACCTCTTTAAAGTCTGACTTCTGTCTCTGAGGACCTCATCAGAAAAATCTTTACAGCCAGACCGGATTACCGTGAAAGATTTTTTTTTTCTGCTCCGGAGTCTGAACAAGGAAGAAATGAAGAGCAGATTTTTTATGTCTGCAGTTTGGATGACATTAAAAGAATGCTGAGCTATGTTTTTTCTCCCTTTACGATGAAATACTGCACCATCTTAGATATTATCAGGGGGGAGATGACGCTACACAGCTATATGTTTTGAAGGAAGAATACTGCGGGGGGGGTTTTTGTTTTCTTGAATCTTTTATTCATGTTCTTGAATCAGTTTAGATCCACTTCCTTCGGTTGGGTTTTTTGAATTGCCGTAGAAGACATGTGTGCCATCAGCCGAGCGGTGTGGGAGGCTGCCATCAGTCCACAGGGAACACTGATGCCTGGGTTTGTGCTGCAACCTCTTGGTTACAGGGCAAATACTCCATCTTTAAAGACTTTTCACTCCGACCACAGAATAACAACTCGTGGGACAGAAATGTCGTTTCATACAGAAATAAAAAATTAAGGAGAAAAACATGAGAGCTCCTCAGTACCAAGGCCAAACTCTGAATTACAAACAGTTCTCCTCTCTGTTCGCTATCAGTGAATCAAATTTTGTGCGCTAAAGTCTGTGTGTGTTTATGCCAACACGTGGTAACTAAACTGAAATCAAACATTTCAAATACAGTTCATGCTTCTTCCACCAAACTGTGTAATGATCATCATACTGATCATCATGATGCTTTATTTAATGAAAATGGCCGCAGCTGTTGATCGCCGCATTGATTTTTAAACAGCAACACTTACGAGCAACACTAAGACAACACATCTGTAGTTAATTTTTCTAACGATAAATATTTATACCCCCGTCTATACCATGAACAGCATCTATTGATGCTTCCTGCATATTTTTATTTGCTTATAAATACATTTTTACTTACTTAAATTTGTCCTCTCTTTTAAAAATGGATGACCCAAACAGCTGATCTGATAAAGTGCGAGGCATGTGGGAGTCCAAAGGAAAGGGCATCTGAAAAAAAAAAAATGAAGCTATAAATATAATATATATTTAAATATAAGTCCAATTAATGTGATATTCTTTTTTTTTTTGGCGGGAATGCTTTTTAACAGGACATGTCTTTATTTTCATGCTCTTTTCCAAACAGGGGGACACTCTGGCTGCAATCTGCTTTATGTGTGTAATTCACTGTGTGTTAAAAATTACCTCATACAACCCCGCTTAAAAACAATCATAACTATCTCTTTAACCTGAGTTCTGCTAGACAATGTGAGTGCAGCGCAGCCCTGTAACTGCTCAAGATAAAGACCAGGAGTAAAAACATCCGACTGGTCTGACAGGGCGCCATTTGTCAAACTCTTAACTGACTAAAAAATACATTCCTCACTCATGTGAACAAGTCCTCTGGTGACATTTGTTAGAATCTAAAGTTGTGTCTGTTCATCCGGCCGGTCTGTGCGCTGGTGAGAAGACAGAAAGGACAGATGAGACACAAACGGACTGAAATGCTTTACAGGAAAGAGGAGACTGAAAATATGGCAACCTTGTTTTCATTCATCATTATCTGCTGACATTTCAAGCGAAAGGACAGAAATGGAAAACAGTCACTACATGAACAGCCCGTGACCTCTGCGGTAGAAGCTGAACACACACAGCAGATCAAAGTCACATTTCCTTATTGAGGAAGATGGAAACTTCCTGACTCAGCTCTGCCCGAATCAAACAGAGGAGACATGACAGTTTGACATCGGATTTGGAAGAGGAACTGGAGATTATGATTTATTTCAGCATGAATTTGTTATCTTTGCCCGAACTTTACACTTAAAGTTCAACATGCAGACATTACTGGTATGTGAGAATCGGGTTTGACAGACGCTAAATGGACCTTTCCACGTTACTCAGCCAGCTCATTTGCATCCTGTGTGAACAGGAATCCAGACGTCTCACCCGTCAGCCAAGTCAAACTCTAAGCAACCAAATGAAGCACGTGAGCACAACGCAGGCCCTGCTTTTCATATGCTGCTGTTCACCTTTACAACAGTTGATGGTCTGTACACAGAGAAGAAGCTAACAGCAGGAGGTGAAACAACAAACCATGAAATTTCTGGCTGTTATCTTCAAACTCAGGAGCCCAGGCAGCGTTCTTGAAGTTTTTAAGGAGGTGGATTTTTTGATGCCAGTCCGCTGATGAGTGTGCCTTTTTTTTTTATTGCCATTAAAGATCTGAAAATGGTAGAAATAAACTTTAGAGGCATTGTCTGTTCAGTTATAGTTTTGAGAATTCAGTACAGACCTTGAGGTGAAAACATTGGGTTAGCTTCTGATGGGTGCTGTACCTGACAATGTCCAGACCACACTGAAGGCACCAATTGTCCTCATAGGCTCCATGCAGCACAAAACAAAACTACTGTTTTAAAAAGTTTGTATCTCTTCATTACATTTTCCAATCTGACCAAAACTGTTCAAATGTTTCTTACCTCGACACAGCTGGACAAACAGCATGAAGTGTGTGAGATATTGCATTTCTGAAAGACATAATAATGGTCGGACGCAGTCTTAAAAAATGGCATTAAAACATGTTTGACTGCAGCCATATGCTAGGTTGTTTACGTAAGGCATGAATGTGGGGCAATATTAATGCTGGTAAACCGAGTTCCCTGAGAACTACACACAATGGGGACTTTCTTAATTTCTGCATTCACATCGCCACAGTACCTACTCTGCAGCAGGAGCTAAAAAGTTCCTCTAAATGGGGTCTAGGAACTAAAACAGTTGATAGTTTGATGCGGTGCATTGTGGAATAAATTTAAAAAAAGGGGGAGAGTTCCAACGGTTCCTAGAACTATGAAAAAGTTCCTGCGATCTGAAAACTCCTTCCAGTGTTTTGACATCAGTGCTATGTGTCAGTGATATGTGCATGATTGTGTTTTTCACATGCACACAAAAGATGACAAACAAACTGCAGTGTTTGAAATCATTTGTCCACATCGTTTTTCAAGCTCAAAATCAGTATGACTCTTATTAGTCACATAATTGTTGATGAGACTTTAAAGCAAAGCAGCAGTGTGATCTATGAGCCAACAAACCTGTTTTGATTTACACAGCGCCCCACAAACACCATTACTCTTCCTTTAAACTGTGGGGGCTCTGACACTGTGAAACACATATCAGCACCTTGTAGTGGTGTTTACATCTGTGCTCATCATAAGACACTAAACAGGCACATCCTCTCCATCTTCCAAAACGTTCATCATAATTCATCTCAGTTTCACAACCACATGTTTTTCATGCTTTCTCCCCATGTCTGTGTTTCATCTCCCTGGTTGATGTATTTTTGGTATAAATTAAAAATGAGAAAAGGGGTGCATTGGCCTGATCATTTTTGATGTCAAGGGTTAATCACCCTAAGACGATACCAATGATAAAAGTGAGTTTTCAGAAGAGATACTGAAAAGGACACTAAGTTTGACTGTAGCTGACACCTCAGCAGTGAGCTCCACAGGTGTGGGGATCGAACAGCAAAGTCTCGGTCACCCTTTGTGACCAGTGAGAGTTGGGAACTGGAAGTAGGGCCGTGCAGGAGGATCTCAGGCAGCAGGGAGTTTCCAGATCACAGATTTAGGGTAGGGCCTGTCAATTTAAGTCTTTAAAAACAAGCAATACAATCTTAAAATCAATTCTAAAACCATGCGTGCATTATTATACACATGTTATTCAAAAGTTTGACAAATGTATTTCACTTTTTGTTTTGGGCCAAAGTTCAGTGTTTATCAGAATCAGAATCAGAGTTTATTGCCAAGTACATTTACACATACAAGGAATTTGACTTGGTGTATTGGTGCTAAACAATTAACAGGGAAATAAAGCAGAACTAGAAACAACTTAAATAATACAGTACAAGAAGCTATAACAAAAAAAAAAAATAGAATTAAAAAAAAAATATATATATATATAAAACACAAAATGTACAAAAGGTGCAATGTAGGAGCTGTGCAGTGAACTATGAGAAAAAAAAATCTTAGTGTGTGTAACTACTCACAGAGTGAGAAAAACACAAGAAACAAATGCTCAGACAGGCAGGACAGGTAGTACTACAAATAAAAGCTGTATGATTGTAAAGAACAGCTGTGTTGTGTATCTGTATCACAAATTAGCTTCCTTGATGACCTAAAAGTTACTTTAGTGTGAATGTACTGACACCTCTCCACCACTTGGGGGCTCCCTGATTTTTTTTCAATGTAATAATCAGATTCCACCACAGCAGGGAACTGGGTGTTAAGGACTTCAGTAAGGGTTTTAACCTCCAGGATTATATCTTCATGTTTAAATATTAAACGATTCTGCAAAAATGAGTTGAGTCTTTCAGGTTTCATTAACGGACTTCACTCAGATAGATCAAACTGACACCTGTAGGAAGTGATCATGGAGAGACAGGCAGAGCGAAGCAATGAAGCAGGCTCATAAAGCTGCTGGAGTAATTAAGATTAGAGCTGTTTTCACTGGTTTTGTCAGGCACCAGACACCCAGGCTGGCTCGAGAGAGAGAGAGAGAGGCCGGATGAGGAGGACGGGAGAGAGACGCTTGGCTAATCTCTGGTATCATGCCCATGGGCAGAGGGAAACAATGGGGGAGAAAAGTGTGATGAGGAGGGGTAACACAGGGATGATTAGGGTGAGGGGAACATGTGAGCAGGCAGTGAGAGTTTGAGTAGAGGGTGAGGGGTCCGAGGTCAGGTTTGAGGTTGTGTTGACAGGAGATGTGGAAACGTCTGTAAAGCTTCACAGACCGAATGAAAACATGAGACTGTATTGTTTCTGTAATATTAGATCTACAGTCTCATATGGCAATCAGTCTGAATCACTTAAAGAGCTCCGCCCTCTGGCATTTACTGACAATCACCATTAAACTCATAATCGCCGATAATTGTCAGCAGTGATCCTTTCGCTACGCAAAGCCAATTATTATCATAAGCAATGAGGTTTTTATAAGGCTGTTTTTGTGTCATCATGAGGGTCAAACACGTCAAATAAACACAAACATACAGCCCGAGGCGGCCATGTTGGCACGGCTCAGTTAACATGCTCAGTGTACATTGGTTCAAACATACATGTGATTTAATTAAGATTTATTCAGACTTCTTCTCTCTTGCAGTAATTAAATCACACGATGTGGGTGGTCAAAAGTTGTTTTTTGTATCTTTTACAGTAACCTTTGTCTCGGTGATATTATGTATGTTTGTATATTTATTTGTTCATTTCGGGACACATGCATTGAACACTGAATTCATGTGTAAAATTCAAAGTATATGCCATGCATACAGGTTTCTAGCCGTGGCTATTTTGCATCCCCTGTCCCTGGCTAGAGGCTTTTAGTTTAAAGGCATTGTGACACAGGAGGTTGCCAAAGTTGTCCATTTAACACATTATTTTTCAATCAAGAGCTCCTGTTGTCCACAATATCACACTGAGCTGACTTACCCTGCATGATAGATCTGCTCCTATCTGTGTGTGAGTGTGTCCGAATGGGCACAAGATGCTAAATTTAAAAACCGGGCCCAAGTCCACATGGTCAGGATGCACTGGGTACTTCCTAAAGTAGAAATGCATACTTGGTGTTACAGTAATTACGAGGTGTATCGCAGTGATCAAACCCAAGTAGTAATCCAGCCTAATTGCATTATGTAGAAACAGCAGCACTTTCTAAACATCGACATATATTGACATTTAACGGGAGCGGCATAGTAAGAGCTCTTTTCTGTGTGTGTGTGTGTGTGTGTGTGTGTGTGTGTGTGTGTGTGTGTGTGTGTGTGTGTGTGTGTGTGTCACAGAGAACTGTGCAGGAGGGGCAGAGCGAGCAGCTACTGCACATGGTATAAAACTCTCAGCTCGTGTGTGTGAATCTGAGATCAGCACAGCATTTATTTGAGAGGACCTGCAGCTGGACGCTGATTAAGGCCGAACACGATGAAAATCATCTGATTCCAGTCACCAGCAGGGCAATCGGCGCACCTCTAGCTTTAAGCAGCCAGTCCACAGGGAAAGTTCCTGCATTGGAAACACTGCTTAAAATGCTCACAGTGACTTTGATAACATGGTGATGTTACGCTTATTACTGTTATCATCCTAGTTTGGCTGTTAACACGCTTACACTTGCTAATAACCATTAAAACATCAACCATCAAAAAAAGTAGTCTGCAGATATTTGGTAAAAAGCCAGAAAGTTTTTAAATTTTGACTTGGTTAAAAAAAACAGGCGATGAAAGTTGCCTTATTTAGGAACTTACCTCAAAAACAAAGTTCAAACAAATATAACTCATAACGATATATAAATATATCTCATTACTAATCCAACATCTGCAGCCTCACTCATACACACTTAACGCTGTACATGCTCTTTATAAATGCCACAAATACCCTGAATTCTAAGCCGGAAACAAGTAGAACCAGAACACAGCAGTGCCTTTGTTAGAGATTTAGGGAGATTTACGTTGCTTACTTTGGCCTCTACAAAAGTTAGTGTGTGTGTGCATGTGTGTGTGTGTGTGTGTGTGTGTGTGTGTGTGTGCGTGTAGGTGTGTGTGACTCTGACTGCTTGTTCCTGGAGGCCTCTGTTGTGCCTGAACAAGCTTACACCTCAGCTAAACGATTATGTGGGCTTATATTAACGCCTGTGGAAGTGTGTCAAAGGGTCTCTGTCGGCCCCTTGTGCCACTTTAGTCCCATATCGAAATGCATTGTTCAACTTTTGCAAAGTGAGAGAGTCATTCTTGCACTACAGTGATCAGCAAACTAAGTGGAATTGGTATATATTTCTATATACTGTACGACATGCATTCCTGTGGTTTCTCACTCAAACTGCAGCCTGTATCATGACCCCTCGTTCTCACTGAAACCGCGTTCTGATAAAATGATGCCAAACTGGAAGCTGCACGTGTGACTTTGACCTTCAAAATACAGTTTGAGTGAAGGTTTTATTCCACAGAAATACCCAACTCCTCACATCAAGATGGAATCACAAAACGAAGTTGGTTGGGAAGAAAAGTCCTGCTGATTTTGAGTATTTGTGATTACAGTTAATGCAGGTATGTGAGTGAGAGAGTGAGATTTGTATTAAATCTCCTCTGATAATCTTTAACCAGCTCTAAAGACAAATGACCTGGAACTGCACAGTTTCACCTTGACATACAGGGCGGATTGAGAAGCCAGCTGAAAGTGGTACTCTGTGTGTGTGTGTTTGTGTGTGTGTGTGTGTGTGTGTGTGTGTGTGTGTGTGTGTGTGTGTGTGTGTGTGTGTTTTCTGTGTGTATGTGTAACACTGATTAGCAGTTAATGCCGCGTTTGGGGCATTGAGTCACAAACCTTTCTGAAGTAAACCGGTCCAGTCTTTCAGCCTCTCCACATCATGGCACTCATGGATTTTCAGACTTTGGCTTTTTCCTCCAACAATCATCCATCCAGCAGACATGTAACCGTGCATCTTGAATGCTGTTTTCGTATCTACTAGGTCACAATCTATTTCTGATAGTTGTGTTGCAGCGTGAAGGTTACATCTTTAAACAGTGACGAGGGAAAGTGTTCGAGGTCATGGGGAAGTTGGAGAGCGTCTGTTGGATTGTTGTGGAGTTTTCCTGCAGGATTCTTGGTGTTTCTACAGCAACAGGTAGGAAATAAGCACAAACAAAAACAAAAGAATGCAAAAATTAAAATAAAATGTGCATCACAAATTGTTTCAGCATGAGTGGGATTTGGTTTAATGGATAAACAGGCAGATGCAGAACAGACTCCCTCTGTTAAGTTCTGCAGACAGAGAATAAAACAAATCCAAAAAATACCAAACAGGACTTGAAATTCAACTTAAGTTTTGGAAGGAGTTTTATTTATGAACTAAACTGTTATGAAGTGTTGCAACCTGTTGTTTTAAAGCTGATTTATGCCTCTTTGTCTGTGATGAATTAGCTTTTGTCACCCGGGATCTGTAATTTTTTTAAGCTGTCATGCAGGGGAAGGGTTATCCAGCTGGTCTTTTTTTAAATACTTCACAAACCCAAGATGTTGAAAGGTCAGATTATGATGCGTGCCAACTGTATATCCGACCTGGAAGAACATAAAATCATATCTTTTCTGCTAAATAATATATATCATAAGCATTACCTCGCCAGTGTTGTCCCTCCTCCTGTCTTTTCCTTGCGCACACAGGGACACATCGCACGCAGCTCTCTTCTCCACATTAAATCACAACTGGGGGGGATTGCTCTCTTGTTGTAGCCTGTTTTAAAAAAATATGGGACCCCCCCCCCCCCCCTCCACTTTAATTCAAACAGCTGCAGACACTGAACATTTACCCAGAGACATGTGCCTCACATCACATCAAAACCGAGTCTGTGCATCCAGCTGGGTTGCTGAGCTTATGTGAGCACAAGCTGTGGTACGTTCACACTTACAGGAGCTTTAAGTGCATTGTGTTCTATACATGTGTGTGTGTGTGTGTGTGTGTTTATGGGATGTCTACGTGTGCGTCTGTCTGCATGTCTGCGTCGGCCTGTCTGCCTCTGTGTGTGTTCTGCACACAGACCAACATGCTGCGAGGCACGAGCATGTATATGTTAAGATCCAGTCGGTCTATATGCAGCGTTAATTCCTCTCACACTCCATAAACTACCAGAAATCTTTAACCTACACTCTCCTTGATTTCCCTCTGGTCTAGATTTTTATCTTTGAGCTTCTTCTAAGCAGGACAGAAAAATGGCTTCCATGTGTTTAAGTGGCAATCACCACTTCACCATGTTTACCTCTTTTATACATCACAGGTTAATAAAACAGGCTTTTCTTTACATTTGAGAGACTTTGTTGTCATCTCTTTTTCTATTGTTCCATCCGGGGTTGCATGTGTGCTATCAGCACTTACTTTAAATCTGCCTACCGTCCTACTTTCTAGTAGCAGCTTGTTTGCTTAGCTTAAAAACTAAAAAAATAGAGAAGATGAGCTCGACTGGATCTGTCCGACATCATACAAGATGACGATTTTTCAGTGATATTTATGGTCTTGGTCTTGTCCTGGTCTCGCCCTGCCTTTCTCTTGGTCTTAATTCCGTCTCGATCCCTAAATGTCTCGGCCTTGTCTCAGTCTCGGGGCCCTCCCGTCTTGGTTATGTCTTGGTCTGGGTTAGTCCGGTCTTGACACTAACTCTCGCTGAAAATGCTGATTGTCCAGAAGCAGAAAGGTCACCTCTTTCTGATGACCTGAATTGAATTTTTAGTTCAATTGATTTACTGATTGCTGTCGTGGTATGGAACGTTTTAACTAATATCAAAATGCTTGTTGATTTAATGTAACCACTAGCTTTAATTGAATAAAACCACTTAATACATCTCTGTCATTTGTCCTGTCTTCACCCATCACAGAGTGGTCAGAGGTGAAGGGCAGAAGGGATTCAGTAAATGCAGATCTTGTAGAAAAACATGAATAAATCAGCGTGTCCTCTTTGCAGCTGTGCAGCTCTGTGCCTTCATTACATAAAATACATTAAGATAAAAGAATAAAAACAATATTGTCCTATGTGATTAATTAAGTCTAAAGGAAGCTCTACCAATAAACCTTGACGTCAAGTGACCTCTTCATCCATAAACTACTAAGGCTTCTAAAAAGGAAATGTTGCTGCTCTGGAAGTTAGAAATAGAAAGTATTTTCTGTAGGGCTGGACAAAAATCATATTTCAATATTTTTTTTTAGTTACATGATGATACACGACATACATGGCAGAATTTTCTTTCTTTGAAAGGAAGAACAAAAACAAAGTCACTTCTAATGCCAAATGTCACACAGGCACTTTTGTAAACAGCCTGCTGCACAATGTCACCATGGTAATGAAAAATGACTTGAAAATACACTCCCTGTAAAATAAAATAAGATAAAATGATTTTTAAATAATGTCACAGAGCTTTGTATTTTGTTATTTAGGCGGTTTTTGACTTTCACTCAGACATTGAGAGTTGAAATAGGTGATCTTGCGGCTCTACTGAAGAAACATATGATGTTATTTTACAGCAACATAAACTATATCGATATAAATAATATTGTCTTACCTTATATCTTGTTTGGAAATATATTGATATATTGTAAAAACTTGATATATTTCCCAGCCCTATTTTATTGTATTATACAAAGTACAATAAAGTTAAGATGTGCTACCTCTTTAGTGCACGACGTTCAGGCATCCTCGTTCACACATCAAGACATGCTTTCAATTAACAAAGGTATATTTGGCCATTTTGCCTTCTTTGGATAGGAGAGCTGAAGAGAGACAGGAAATGTTGAGATGCAGCGATGGGCCGAGGTCGGATTCAAACCCACGGCTGCTGTGATGAGGACTATAGCCTCTGTACAGTGGGTGTGTGACATAACGGCTAGGCTATCCAGCGCCCCAGCTTTCAAGTAATAAAAAGATGTAGATATTGCACAGCTTAAAACACAGTGCATAGCAGATCAGAGTATATTGAGTAACATGCAGACATATAAACTGTATATTGTGCTGAATGAAAAGATACTTCACTGTGTGTGTCTGTGTGTGTCTGTGATTTGTTACATGTCCACTTAATTAATTTTACCAGCCTGCCAGCAGTGATACCATAATTACATACATGAGAAAGCCATTACTAAAATGTTGTAAAGATGATGGAAACAATTACAGCCATTAAAGTGTTCCTCTGACATCTTCATATAGCGTGTGTCACCAGTTCAGTACTCTTCCCCGGAGTGCGGGTGACTTCGGGTCAGCTCCAGTCACTTTTTGAAGCATGATGAGAGGACGATGGTTTCCAGCCAGGACTTAAATTAGTCACGCACAACTGCCTCAAACATCAGAGCTACGACCAAAGCAAGAATTTAATAACGACATCCTTTAAAGCAATCAGACCAGGTCACAGGAATAAGATGCAACACAAGATTTTAAAAGGTTAAACTCAATCACCAAAGTTTAGATCAGTGTAACTTCTTCTGGAAATACCTGCCTTCAAATAACATTATAAAAATGAACCAAGTCTGACACCTGGTGGACGATCTGCTCACTGTTCTCTCCCAGAGTAAAGAAAGGTAACTTATTTTTGTTTGTTTGTTTGTCAGTGCTGTGTGCTGTAGGAGTGGAAACCCTGCAAGTAGGAGAATTCAGCAGCCTCGGCATCTACTTACTGTAAGTGTGATTATAATCTGACTCTGATTTGAAGTTATGTCTTTAGTCAATGTCTATGAGTCTGAATCTTTATCCTTGGGTAATATTTTTATCTGTGGATTTAAGTGTCTTTTTTTGTTTACTTTTTTTCAGATTTTAATTCCTTGATTCCTAACATTTTATAAAAAGCCACCGTCTTTCATTCATAAAATCTGGTTTGGTATTTAAACAAGGAAGGAAGTAGTACATTTGTTGTGAAGCCTTGATAACCATGGAAACAATAAATTATACCAAACAACTCACTATAGTTAAAAACTAAATGCTCACTATGATGCCATTTAAATCACAAAAAAATAAACCAAGAAAAATACTGAAGTAAAATGTTCCCCTTTAAGGATGCACTCCAGTCTGTGGGAAAAAGGTCCTAAGCAATGCATTTCTAATAATAACAATACTAATTATAATACAAAAAGGAAAATAAAGATATCCAAAAAGAATCAACCTCACTAGTCCTAATATTAAGGCTCTTTAAGTCTGGACTTGAGAGTTCCCCTTAAATGAGCTCAATAGTTACTGTCATCCAAATCACAGATCTCCTTTTCCTTCTCATGTGGAGGAGGACATATCATAAACAGGAGCTTCTCCCAGAGCTCCTCTGGCCTCTTCACCCAGAAAAAAAATCTCCACAAACATTTCTCCCTCTGGCTTTGTTCCCCAGGCGACGCCCCCTGCACACCTGTGTCTCCCTGGCTGATGCAGCTCACCTGAACAGTCTGACTGCAAACTAAACATGACATCACACAGACACATGGTTGACATGGACAGAAACAGCTGAGCCTTTCTCAAAACACTCCCTACTCCCTCTCCTTACACACTTCCACTCAGTTTGCGTGTCCTGGTGAAAGGCCACATTGATTTCTGTCCCAAACCTCTGAGGGAGGAGTGAGAGTGGGTTGTTAAACCCTAAAATCAAAAATGTTTTCATCATAATCAGGATCTAGTTAACAATTTTCTAGTCTTGAAAACGGTATGTGGTTTTGTTGACTGTGAAGTGTTTTATACGGAGACTAACAGAAACTATAATTATCTTATAAACAGCAGATTGAAACCACAAGATGTTAAACCACCAAATATGTCATTTTTTAAAATTGTATTGTGGAGGCATTTTAAAGAGTCTGCCTTAACTTAAAAACATGGACAGTGTCTGTGGAAGTGAACAGAGTTCAACCCAAAGCTTGCTGCTGTTTTCATCTCCTCCACCTCAACAAATGGTGCTGCATTCAGCTGTGGGTGTGTCACCAGACGTAGTAAACGTCCTGCCCGAGTGTGAATGTGGAGGGAGCAGTTTGAGAAAGGCCCAACAAGTGGGACAAGAAACCCTGCAAGGATTTATTCATAATGAAACCACCTTTATTTCAAAATCATTTGTCGGGGCGCCGGGAGCGTAGTGGTTATAGCGTGCACCCTGTGTATGGAGGCTGTGGTCATCCAGGCTAGCGGCCGGGTTTGAACCCGACCTGTGGCTCCTTTCCCGCATGTCATTCCCCAAACTTTCTCTCGCCCATTGCTGACTCTATTATCCATTGTCCTAGCTCCTAAAAAAAAGTCTATGATAAATAATTTGTTATCGCCTCTCTAAACATTGTGACCATGTCACATTGTTGTATTTCTTCAGTCTTTCAAAATTGTATTTACTGTTGTGAATTTTGGTCTTGTGGTTATTCTTTTTGGCCCTCTGTACAACATAACCACTAGGATATCCACAACCCCTTGTGTTCATAGTCATATACCTTCTGTTTACTCCTATATGAATTAGGCTAAATGTATGTAAGGAGCTCAAGGTTTGTACACTTGAGTTGAGTATTACAGACTCTCCTGTTTGGATTTAAATCACAAAAGCATTCCTGACTGCAACCTACTTAAAAGTAAACCCGAGCCACAAACAAACCTCTTTGGATGTGATATGGTAAGGAATGTGTAACGCACTAAAGTAGGAGATGTGAGGAGATGTCTGGAAGGAGTCGGAGAGATGGAGCGAGGTGCAGAGGGCAAAGAGGAGACGACTCCTTCACTCCTTCCTCTTATCATCTCATGAGGCTCACATCCAAACTCCCACAGAGCGACAGGAAAAACATTTCCCAGAGGAGACCCAGAGATGTGTGACTGTTTATTCTGAGAGTTCACACAAATTCAGATGAACGCTACACTCACAAACACACAAAACAGAAACGCACAACTCAGAGATAACTCTCCAGAGAGCGCAGTCCTCTGGTATTTTTTTCTGGATCACCGGATGAGATGGTTGTCAGATTATATAAACGGAGGGGGCATCTACTGCAGCAACAACCGGGCAAAGAAAAAACCCTTGAGTTATTTCTATTCTACCCACATTTTTCACATTAAGGGATTTCAACCTTCACCCACAGCCCTTAATAAAATACACAGAAGCTGACATATTTACACAAAGTTACAGAATTTAGAAACAGACTTTATCACTTTCAACTGACTCTGAACTTGTTTCTCCTCCAGCGTGTCGTCTGTTGGCATCATGTTGTTTGAGCTGGCCTATTTCCTGGATACTCTTCTGTTCATGTGTTTGCCGTGAGTACACAACACTCGTCACAACATCTGCAGCATGAGTACATGGAGGGATGTTCACAAACAGAAGCTATAATTGTCGACGTTTGTTTTTAACAAACTGTGAACTTTGTCAGGTGCAAATCAGGTCCCAAACTTTGATCCAAAGATGGATTTGATTTGTATATACAGCCTTTGTAGCCTCTAGTTTTCAAAGTGAATGCAGATGTGCCTTTATTCTGCATTCTTTTTATTGGCCAGCAGGGGGCGCGTCACCACTGGATGCCAATTGTTTAAAACCAGATGAGCAAACGACTCCGCTTCTCAGTAGATTTATCAAGTCAGTAGTCAGTGTTCCTGATGGGTTTATGGACTCTATCAGTAGTACAAGTCTTCTTTATACAGAAAGATGTTTAAAAAAAATCAGTTTCATTTAGAGTATAGAGGACAATGCAGGGTGTTCATTAAGGTTTGATACCTGTGATTTAGGAAAGGCTAACTTAGCTGACTAATCAAGATAAGGACATCAAGATGAATATCCACCATGTTGTTCAAAAATGTTCACTTATGTTTCCAAAAACAACACAAAGGTCACATGTTGACCTTTAAAATGCAGAATTGAGGTTTCGAAGGACGGCTCACAAACCAAATTGTGACAACACGGCAATACAGCCACTTTCTTTTTACAATGACAAACATAAAACTCACATAGTTTAATCAAAAATTGCATTAAAAAGAGTCTTTTGCTTTTAAATTGCACAAAGGTGTGGGTGAAATATATTTTAAATTGAACCCTTGTTTTGTGATTTGGTGAAAGCATTTTTATGAATTCTTGTTTCTCCTCTCCAGCTGTCCTCCAGACTGGCAGATCTTTGTGCTGTGGGGGAAGATGGCTCACGTCGGAGGCTTCCATAAGTTCCTCTACTACTCCATAATGTCAGTGGTCTGTTTCCTGCACCCCGTGCTGGTGTGGCATGCCGTCATCCCAGGTGAAATAATGCCTTCTGGTCCAGTATTGATAACTATACAACAGATAGTTCAAACCAAGTCCAGTGGGGATTCTGGAGTCTGTTGGGCCCCGAGGCAAAAATGTACAAGGGGCCCCTCCAAACAGCGTTCGTCCCATAATCTGACATCAACACAATTCCCCCATATCCATTCAGTCATTTAGTATTATATGAGTGAGTGCTGTCAGATGGGGTCACTTAGGGGGTGTTTCCTACTGTCATTGCAAATTTTGCACCTTTTGAGACACTGCTTTGGTTTAAAGTTTGTCAGCCCTCGGGGCCCCATACTGGCCTGGGGACTATCATGTCAAAATGTCTTCTGTGTAAAAAGGTAAAAAGAGAATAGAAATAAAATAGTGTTTCTGATTGCAGGGACAATGCTTCTGGTGACGGCCTCTTTCAACTTCATTCTGAGCAAGAAAACGAAGAACAAGTGTGCCAAAAGGTCACAGGAGAATCACAGCGACCAAGTCCCGACCACCGTGTGTGTGACGGAGGGAGCAGCCACAGACGCAACCTCTTTCTCATTCTTCCACATGATGACGGGGAGGAAAGGAGGAGAACCTGCTCTCACGACCAGAGACCGCTGCCTCGGCCCGGCAGAGAGAGAAGAGAGCGCGCAGGCCATGCTGGAGCTGCAGCAGACGACGGCACCTAAAGACTCAGACAGAGAGAGGAGGAGGTGGAAGGAGAGGGGACTGGCGTGCTTCAGAGGGAGGGAGGAGCCGGTGGAGAGAGAGATGGAGGAGATGGACGGATACTGTGAGCCAGAGGCAGACACCACCTCAGACACTGCGCCTATGATTTCTGCCTGAACGTTTCTCGGCTTCTTACCAACGTCACATAAAGGAAAGTGTGTGTAATGTCCTCATACCACTCACTGGTGCTACTTCAGGGTGGACTTAAAGCTGAAAAGACATTTATAGAACATTTAACCAGACAAATTAAGACTTTTGATCATTTTTAAATGTGTTGAGAAATAAGGTTCTGTATCCTTTTATGTAATTGCACAACAAAAATATGAAGATTATTAGATTTTGGAAGTTAATTTTCTACTGATTTTTATATTTTTCTACTCCAAAAAGATCTATTTGTACAAAATAATTCAGAAAAATTAAAGCATTTGTGCCTACATGTGCATGCATGTGGTTGCTTTTAGTCAGATTGCCTGTTCTTTTTTTTTTTTTTAATCCAAAGCCGGCACTGATTGACAAGCAGACAGTGAATGCAGAGGACAATCCAATCCAGTTACGGCTGCATGCATTATTCATGAGGTGATAAATTAGATCAACTGTTTCACTCGTTCAGCGTCAGAGGAAATCAAATGTGTGGCTGAGAGAAGTAGGCATTGGAGCCTGTGCAGGTGCTTGTGTTAGCCACATTCAAGTCTCCTCTTTTGTGTGTTTGTCGTGTGAGAGCGGTGACCATGGAAACGAAGCTCGGGGAGGAGTGCTCATGTATTATGGTGATGAGAAAAGAAAGATCAGATCACCCACCATAGACCTACGTTTCAAGGGGAAAAGCACATCAAAAATGTAAAATATGCATAAATGATCTATTCATATTGTGCAATTACACATTGATAATGTTTATAAGGTGTTTTTTTAAGAGTCCAGCTCTTTAAATCACCTTAAAATTAGCATATTTGTCATAAGAAAAAACCCTGCATTTGCATTTGTTTTTCCTTTTTTTTCATCATGTGACCAAGAAAACACTTCTCCATACAGACAATCCTCTTTTGTTCATGTTGTAAATCAATACTGTTTTCTGTCAACACACACACACACACACACACACACACACACACACTGTATTCCTCATTCTTTTGTTCACTGAGCTGCAGATATAAAACTGTATGTAGCCCTAAGAGGCAATCTGTCTGCAGCATCAAAGCTAAAGAGAGAATCGATAGAAGCAGAGAGGCTCATTCATCAGAGGGCACCTCAGTGCGAGCCGGGGTCAGACAGCAGACACACACATAAATAGCCTTAAGGTTAAACAACTGGGTTATTCTCCATATAGTTGACACACATTACACTCCCGGAGGCGATGTGGTGTCGCCGGGAGTGTGAGTCCTCTGGAGTCCTCTGAAGATGTTCTGGTGTTTAATGGGGAGAACAGCGAGTCTTTGTCCACAGTTTTGTTGCTCATTGGGCCATAATCAGGAGCGTATTATCCTCTTCACAAAGATCTCTGGTCGATTAGCACAGTGACCGATTACAAACAAAAGACAGGAAAAGAACGTCAGTTGTTCCAGTCCACTTCCATAAATGTTCATATCCTCATCCTTCAGAATGAGCTGTTCTCTGTGGGGGGAAGTTGTTCAGCTGCTGGGACAACTTACTTCCTCTTTATGCAGGTTGAAAATCATAAATTCTATTCATATAGACAGACGGAGAGAGAGAGAGAGAGAGAGAGAGAGAGAGAGAGACTTCCTACAGTTTGTGTTTCCACCCTACAATAGTTTCCTAGATGGCAGGTCCAGGCTCAAAAACAGGATGGGGGGAGAAATCTTATCAGGTCGAATGGGCTTCTTCCTTTAGCGCTGAGCTGGAAAAAAACAGGATAGGTGCTAGAGAGGAGGCTGTGCTTAAGAAATGAGATTTGATTATCACTGAATATGCTAAATGTGGAGAGTTGAGTATTTAGTATGATAATTACTGTATTTGTTTAAATGGCTTTTACTTAAAACTATTTAAACTATTCAAAAAGCACAAATGGACGAGGATATAAAATAAAGCATCGAATAGAATGAAAACAAAAGAACTAAATAAATGAAGTTATCCCACATATAACATACTACTGTAATATATAACTCAAATCAGCCCTCAATATACATTTGAAGTTAGGTTAGTCCTTTACCCTCCTGTCCACAACAGAATAATCAACCATCTATAATTATGATATAAAACCTGAGTGTTTATGACCGTTTGTAGTCACTGAAAGATGTGAAGGGAGACTCAGTGAGGAAGCTCTGGTTCTGTTTTCTGTTTTTCATGCAGGTGGGATTATAAAATGAGATACAACACAAAAGCTGTTTAAAGCACATAATGCAAAAAAAATCAGGTAGTGTACAGAATATAAAAACCTTAGCAGTTAACACAAAAATTCAACTTAAATCAGCATCGTACTCAATAAGATTAGAGAAATCCTTTAACCACACAGAAAACATCTATTAACTAATGTTTCAAGACGTGACATGGGTGTAGTTTCAGAATATTTTGTTCTCAGCGTGCAGCTGTGCAGGAGGACAATACATTTGAATCTGAATTTTAAAAAAACAACAACCTTGAGATGCATCATCTTATGTTCTTCTTTCTCTCTTTGTGTGTTTTATATCTGCTTTGATTATGTTTAATTATTCTGTAATTCTCTCTGTCCCTATCTAGTCCAATGCATTCACTTATATTGCTATAAATTGTTCCCACAGTAATATAAAAATGATAAAATTACATTTCCAAGATACAAAATTGGACGTTTAAGTGCATCCAAAGAAAACAATCCAATGTAACCTTACTTAAGTTTTCCTGCAAATTGTTCTTTAAACTAACAAAGTCTGTTAAACAGGTTTTTCTGAGATGATCATTTTTTTCTTTCTTTGTGTCGTTAAAAGATTTAAAGACCCTTCAGAGGTTTATAAGGATGAGGAGGAGCAGCTCTGAGAGGCACCTTGATCACTCAGGAGGAGAGGGAGAGGTAAAATACGACCATGGCTCTGTTCGCCCCGCCCTTCCTCAACGATGATTGGCCGAGACGTATCAGCGCTGATTGCTACTGGATCGTCCTGTTGTCAGTTTTATCTTCCAGCTCTGAATACCGCTCGGCCGGGGAGGCATGAAGACTGGAAGATAAGCGGGATACATCGCTGCTGGATACACGGAAGAAGAGCACGGAGGACGCGCTCTGATATGGTAAGAATCAAACTGAACACATTTAAGAAAGGTTTTTTTTTTTTAAGATCAAGAAGGGAAGAACTTAAGCGAGGGAATCATGCGTATTAACACTGAAATCAACACAATGCCTTGGTAACTAGATGCTTGAAGTTGGTTTCTAACGGTGTATGAGTGTTGTGTGTTGAGGGATGTTGATGCAGTTGTGACTGGGTTGTAAACTTTTATTTTTCGTGCAATTTAACCTGCTGTACTCCTCAAAAAAAACCACTACACGGTCATTGTGTAGCTGCGATAGAGGTAGATAAATCTTCAGGAGAGGGTTTGCTGGTAAATACATTTATCCTCATAGTGATTTCTTTCAATATGAAAAATGGGTTGTGCTACATTTGGGATTGTGCGTCAATTGGAGAGAGCACTCCTGCTGCATTTTTACGCATGGGGATGGATTGTCTTTGGGCGCAGCTGCCAGATTAGGTGCGATAATTGGATACGAATCTCGCGATGATCAAACCAATTAGCAGACCAAGAAGCAGTGGAGCTTCTTTGTCCATGGAGGGCGCTTACACTCAGAGGTACAGCCGCAATTTAGTCACAAGAAAGGAGAAGGGAAGAGAGGGGAAGATTATGTAAATGAGCCCAAATCTGAGCGCTCCCCCCCTCTTCTATAGAGTGACCCCTATCTTCTCTAAGCCTTTGGTCCATCTCCTGTGCAGCCATGTGCAGGGCTGAATAATTCATAATAATGGTGAGAGACAGGGAATCTTTAAGTAATGGAATATTTATGCAGCCATTATTGTGTATGAATATGTATCAGAGATAGACTGACCATCCCATTATGCGGCCACATTGTCAGCACTTTCCCTGGATGAAAGTGGAGGTGGACACAGGTCATTAAAGGAAGGGAGGGCTACCAATAATTAAAGCTATAACACCAGTAATTAATGCAACAATCCTGGAGTTTTTATGTCTGGCTAAAGGTCTAAAGCTAAGTAGCTGTGTGAATGTAATATGTGCAGCTGTGCAAGAAAAATAACCTGAAAGACGAAGTATGAGCGACTTAAAGTCTGCATATTGTGCCCAGTAAATTGCAGCTCATATCTGTGAGATCACTTCCCAGTCAGACTGCTGTGGTCTGCAGCGGGCAGTCTGTGTTTCCTGGTTTTTGTGGCGAGGATGTTTGCTCACGTAAGCATTTTTTTTTTCTTTCAGTAACTTCTTTTTCAGCTGCAGGAAATGCAAAAGAATGGTATGGACTTGAGCTTGTACCACTTTAAAGCCTTCTGACTCATCAAAGCACTACAACACAGGTCACACCTACACGTTCACACACTGACGGCAGAGGCTGCTATAATATCCATCAATCTATTTTCTGTTTATTGACCAATCCATTCATACACATTCACATGCTGCTGATTTATCAGCAGGAGAAATCTGGGATTCAGTGACTTACCCAAGGTCACTTTGACACGTGCTGCAGGAGCAGGGGATGGAACCCCCGACCTTCTGGTTGAGAGGCGACAGACTCTACCGCTCAAAGGCAGCTTTGAATCCCAGTGAAACAAACTCGCCGCAGTTTGAGGAACTTAAGTCAAGATCTTTATGACTGTGTCTGTAGCGGAGTAAAAAAAAAAATGGAGCAGGGGAATTCAATTGGTCACATATGATTACAGTTAAATTCAAAAGGGCTTTATTGGAATGGGAAACATACGCTTGCATTGCTAGAGAAAAAGTGAAAATCAAAAACAAGATTTAGTACAACCACAGAATAACACAAATGAAATTTTAAAGTAACAAAGCTGTGCAGGATTACAGTTTTACAAAAGGTTTATAAATAAAAACAGTGTGTTTGACTTAAAAATATACTGTATGTTGAAAATGTAACTTTGCTCTTTGAATATATACAGATGTGTACGGATAACTTAGGATAAGATGGAAAAAAAACATATTTTTAAAACGTGGAAATAGTTTTAACTTTCTTCCGTTGTTTTCTAGTTTAAACAAAAGTGTATTTACAGCTCTTTGGTCTGTGTTCATGTTCAGTTGTATACAGAGCAGTGCACATGATGGTGCAGTGATACACGGATACTTACTGTATTGTTGATTGCGGTTTTCGAGCTGTTTGTCGCTCTTTGGCGTTCCCAGCAGCTCACATAACGTGCTGCAGTGTTTGCACATCCATTTAGCTCACACAGCAGGTAGACGAGGTCAGTGTTCTTGAAGTTACATTACTTTTTGTGCGTAAGTGTCTATGATGTCCTGGTACAGCGGACAGGTAGTTAAAAAGTTGCAGTTCTGTTCAGGTGCAGAGTCTGTCTGTGGCGTCCTCTCTCGATGGCGAGACCGTTCTCACTGAGTCTTAACATCATCAAACATTTCCTCAGTTTGGGATCAGTCACAGCGCTCAGGTATTCAGCCACTGTGTAATAATTGTATTATTTTAACTGATAAACCTGATTTTTTTAATCACATAATCAAATGATGCACTGCAGCTAAGGGGAGATAGTAGTGATGGTACCCACCAGTATTCAGCACGGTGGGGTAAATACATTTATTCAGCTTTTTTCCTGCAGGTGGTGTCAGAGATCATAATCCTTTAAAAGTGAGATAAGAGTCTCTTCTCTCTGAAGCAGGCTGAGCAGTGCTGCTTGACATTCACAGTTAAAGTTCCTGTAGAGAGTGTTTTGAACAGCAGATGGCAGCATTACAGCACCAACAACGTGACTGTAGACGGTTAGAGATATTTTAGATACTGTGCAAACAAATCCTGTGAAACTGTCAGTGACCGTTAGAGAGTTAAAAAAGTGTTCAGGAGTTTTTATTTCCCTTTTGTACTCCTACTGTTTGAGTCTTTGAGTAGATAATGTCAATAAATATATTTGACTTTGTGTTTTATCTTTCAACCACAAAGACAAGATGACCACAGATTTCTTATCACACTGATTAAAGCAATATACTTTAATCTTTAAACTTAACACAACTTAAAAAGTGTATTAATCATTTACTCGTGCACATTTATTTTTGGTTCTAAATTTAGTAAATGGTTTAAAAATACTTTTAATAATCCTGTACTGCATGCTAAAATATGCAGGACATATGTATGCTAAATCATTATTATTAAAAAAATATTCTTCAAAGTACCAACAAGTACCACATGAAACCTGACACAGTGGTATAGAGTGAGGGCTGCTGTGGAGCGACACACAAAACAAAGTGATACACTTTATGACATTGTTAGCACAAAGATCAATTTACCTGAGTTAAAAACAGAAAAACCAACCGGCTCACTTACTGTAAAGGAAGTCAGTACTAAATGTTCATTACAGTCTGAAAACACAACATTCAAATTGGGCCTCTCCTCCTGGGCTCATTGAAGCGAACGCCCACTGAAGGGTTAGCAGATATGCTGACCTACATTGTAAGCTACCTGAGAATATTACATTTGTTGTAATAGAAAATCTGATCATTTAGGAAGGTAGCCACCAGTGTTTGGCACCTGCCTGTCCAACAGTACGCAGGCCAACTCCACGGCCTCAATATGATCTCTTCTTTGCCGCTACATCCGAGTCTGCAATATTTTCCAGTTTGAATGGCATCAAATGGCTGAATGTATTCACTCCAAAACTCATCTGTGCACTGTCATTGGCTGAGAGAAACACATCCACTCCCCGCCGCCACAACAAAACGTGAAAATTTTTGTAACATAAAGACTTATATTTTTGTATATATTTTCAAATGTATCCACTTCAATTTTCCCTCTTATTGAAAACAACATTTAACACCAAGACATACTCAGTTGCCTTTTTTTTCTTGTTCCCAAAACCAATAAAGAAATCGGCAGACGAGCATTCAACTACAAAGCTCCCTCTGACTGGAACGATCTATAAACATCAGAACAATAAATTCACTACACAGTTTTAAGAAGTCACTGCTACCTTTTCTCACAAAACTATGTTGCTGCTTCTAATGGTAACGTCTTCTTACCCCTCTAATACCTTATGTCACTATGTGCATCTACCTCTGATGACTTTGTGTGGGTGCTGTGGCTTTGCGGGAGGGATACGTGGGCGGATGGGTGTTTGAGAGCCTTTATGTTTATGTGTGTACTGACTGTCTGTATCACACTGTACTGTTGTGTTTTTGTGTTGGACCCCCCTCGAAAACGAGATGGTTCATCTCAAGGGGCAAATCCATCAAATAAACAGAATTTCTCACATGTTATACACTACTTATTTTTTTTAGGAAAATGCTTCTGACTCTATCTTTAACTTGCTAAAAGATGCATTAAAATACATCAGCTAAAGAAGATAAATTGTCACTAAGAGAGAAAGTAAGGCAATCTTTTATGGACTAATTTGAAAAAAAAGAAAATCATAACAGATAACAGAAACATCCTCCTCCTGCTTTTTTGTCTTCTCTTTTTCTAGGAATATGTTCAGATTATATATAAAGATGTACCTGTGCTGAAAACCCCCTGTGTGCTGAAAAGATTCAAAACTATCTGAATTAGAAGTAGTCAGGGTGCCGATGGCTTAGCAGTTAGTCAGCGCACCCTATGTACGGAGGCTATAGCCATGTAGCGGGTTCAAATCTGACCTGTGGCTCCTTTCCTGCATGTCGTTCCTGACTCTCTCTCTTTCTGATTTCTGACTCTATCTACTGTCCTGTCTCTCTATAAAGGCTTACATGCCCAAATAAGATCGTTAAAATTAATAGTAAAGTATTCATTTGGCAGCAGAATCACCGCGCTTGGTGCTCTATATATTTAAGTTTTTTGTATACCGTGATTGGATACGATCATTTTGATACTGTTATCCATTAAAATGACATTTCATTTGTCATTATTGATAAGAAGTTCTAATAGAACAACTCAGAACAGGTCTAGATTGTTGTGGCTTGTAGAAATCTGCAGAGTAAATAGCTGCCAAATGTCAAATACAAAGTACTAGTTAGATTGTTTTCTAAGGAGGTACCTTTTGCTCGCATACCAGCAGCACATGTCCGTACAGCTGTCAACTGATCCTCATAATAATACAAGATAAATATGTAACCTGAAAGGTCTGCTCTGATTGTAATCCTGATAACAAACCAAATATGGAAAAGTCCCTTGAAGACCTTAACTGACCGTCTTCAAAGAAGCCCTTTGTTAAGCAGTTTACTTTCACTTTCCATTTTACCACCGTGTGCAGTCAAGCTTTCACTGATAAAGGATCACATATCAGTTTTTCAAGAGTCCAAGTCTTTGCCAAAGGCGGTTTAAGGTAAAAAAACAACAACACACAAAACAGGTTAACACATGCACTGACTGTTAACTTTCCATTACCCAGAATTGATATGTGTGCCCGGGAGAAGCCTCAGTGTGTGTGTGTTTTCTGTCTTTTTTTTCTCTCTCTGTCGTGTCACATGATTTACAAGAAATCTCAGCTGGTGAGTCGGCATCATAAAACACCCGCTTTCACCTCTCCACGCCCTCATCACCAAGGCGATCGACCTTAACTGAGCAACAATGAAAGGCCATAAAAGCATATATAACCTCTGGTATGCAAAGTCAGTTAATTGGTTAAGTTTTACAAAACACATCAAGCTAATTCTTTTACATTAAGTGGCGATCTGCTTAAATGTAAAGACATGCATTTGATAACAGAGCCAATAGTTAGTCACTGTTTTAGCTGTGACATATTTGTTCAGATGTTTTCAGTGAGACTTGTTTGCTCGGTGACCGACGCTGACTCACATCCTGTAGTTTATTAACTAAAGCTGAGGCTGTGGCTTAGATGACCTCTCATATCCTGCCAAGAAATCATGTCTCCCATCCTCTGCTTCTAAAGGGAATCAGGAGTGTTTTACAAGAAATGGCACAAAGAGTCGAAAACTTTTTTTTGTCGTATTTATTAACAAAACAAAGTCTTTATGCATATAAAAATAAATACAAAAACATAGTGTCTTCTGTTAGCTTTGCGTAGACATTACATTGACCATTCAACAGTGTTATAACTGTTAACATTTATGACTAGCCTCCAGGGCTTAGTGTTTAACATCACATCAGTCATTTGCTCAGAGACAATCACTCCCCTGCTCCCTGCACAGAAGGAGACTTTGATTTACACCCCAGAAAGAAAAAAAAACTTTAGGGGAGCCTGATGCTGGAGCAGAGTGACATTTATAGGAAGAAAAAAGTGGTAGCGTGCTGTTCCTTTTATTGGCCACTGAGGGCCCAGACTCCAAAAGAGTATAGCAACAGTTTGCGTGTGCACACTTCTCTCTTCACAGTAGCTTTGGATCGGGTGTCTGGCGGGTCGACTACTGAGAGTTAGAGGATGAGGATTTCCTGCCAAGACCTCGGCTCCTCTGTCGACTCCTCTGGCTCTGACCTCCTCTTCCTTTTCTTCTCCTCCTCAGGCACAGTTTTGCATCCCTTCCCAAATTCTGAGATCTAGAAAACAAAGAGCGGAACAAACACTTAGCCTGAAGGTAGAGCTGTGGTATGATCCTCCTGCAGCCAGACAAGGATTACTTGTTGATTGAAACAAGTTAAAACACTTCTAAGCCCCTTTGACAAGTTTTACCAAAACTGAGGCCTCTACAGGACCTACAAAAACAAACGAGACCATCAGAGGCGTGATATCTATTTCTATAATTGCAATTTGAAATGCACTGCAGAAGCTGTCTGTCTTGAAATTGTTTCATAGTGTTGTAAATATTCACAATGAGTGATGCATTTGATTGACAAAAGAAAAACACACACGTCATACAAGAGATAAGATTTAGCTCTTTGACCACAGGAGTGACAAAATCAACACAAAACCAGAGTTACTCACAGGTAAAATGGTTAAATATTTGGTTTATGCTAGAAATGGCTCATAAAGCTTTAATATTTTGCACCTAATTACATAAATAGAGTCCGGAAACTTAAAAAAAAAATGGATAATTAACGATGTAACATAAACTGAGCTCCCAGTTTAAAGGACTATAGCTGACGTTGTTTTCTGTTTCAGGAGCAGCAAAAATATTTGGTGGAAAGATAACCGCCCAGTTAGGTGTTTTGTTAGGACAAGAGCTGGCTTGGCAACAGATACGACAATGTTGACTGTATTTACAGGAAATATGAACCCCTCCTAAACCGACAAGGACACTCTGCTCCACTATTGTGCAACATTTCTGTAATAAGAATACTGCATTTTGGTGTTTTTCATTTTGTAACCTGAATTTAAAGATTGCATGGTATCCTGAATTTCTTAGGCTTATAAAACCCTTAAAGAACAAAAGTTTTCATGACAAAGTTGCCATACATTCTCTTAATAGTATTGTCTACAAGTTAACAATAGTTTAATTGGTAAGTGCTCTTACCTGTTCCAGCAGCGGACCAGCTGTTTGCCAACCGGAGAGTCTGGATTCAGACACCTCGTCTCATTGTTGCTCTTCAGTGTCACTCTGAAAAACACGTGCAACATCACATTAAATCTCACTCAGGTGTGCACGTGTGTTGTTTTAATTGTGTGTGTGTGCGTGTGCGTGTGCGTGCGTGCGTGTGCATGCAGGATGTGATACTCACATCACTGTGATTCTATTACAGCTGGCGCTCTTCTGGTAGACACTGAGATCTTTCAGCTGCCCCCTGACTCCGTTTTGTGTTTCTGGACACTGACATCTCCCAGGGACGAACGTGCCATCTGACTCTCTCACTGCACGCGCACACACACACACACAGACACGATAACAGGATTAACAGGTTAATTAGATACAGTGCGACACGAGCAGGGGTTTAGTTACTGCAGGTTCACATGCTCAGACAGCTTTGTAGAAAGAAAAACTTCAATCCCAACCCCTAGAGTATCAAACTTGTACTAATTATTTCATTTCATAGCAGATATTCCCTTTAAAATTAGCTTTATGTATCTATTTGAACTCGTAGTTTTCAGAAAAACAAAAAAGTATTAAAGTGCCTGAAACTTCTCACTGATTATGTGTATCAGCCATCCCCTTTATAAGAATGTATTACAGTAATTACACCTTTTACTTCTTATGTTTCCCTTAATCAGTCATATTTAAGTTGTCTGAGCTGTCTCTTCCCCCCTTATGTTTATGAAGCACTTCTTTGTCCATGATAAAAAACAGGTGTAAGAATAATCCATGGGTCTTTACCTGCGATGAGCACACAGCAGAGGCTCAGGAAGGCGAGCGGACACACAGACTGGAGAGACAGCTTCATCCTGGATACGAGCAGAGCGTTCACACTGAGCCCCTCAGCATGTGTGCTCCTTTATAGGCCATGCTCCTCCCCCCTCCTCCCACACACTCACGACGGGCTTTCCAAACCAGGAAATTCCCCAGCACTTTCCCTTCAACATTTTAGGACTCAGGAATTTGGGATGCAGGGACCCCATTGCTCTGGAACTCTCTTGTCTTGACACCCAGAAGGACACAACAGTGATTAATAGGTTTCCCTTTTCTTTTAGTGTGCAAAATGCAGACAATGGAAACTGACTCTGCAGACTTTTCCTCTGAAATGTTGTCAGAGGCTACACTTGGCTGAGTCATGTTTCTAATAATTTGTATGATGCAAACTGTCTACAAGATGACCATCTTAATATCTTAATTGAAAGAGTAATCCTTGAATGAAAACAAAAGTTGCCTCTGCTCTTTTTTTTTTTTTTTTTTTTTTTTACAAGGAAATGAATGATTTGATCCATGGTAAATGGACTGTCTTATTCAGCACTCTTTTAGTCCTCTGACCACTTTAAGAGCTTTTACACTACATGTCACATGAACCCAATCACACACGTCGACATGCAATCTGGAGTTTTAGGGTTCAACGTCTCGCCCAAGGGATAAACATGTGGAAGTGCAGGAAATGGAGATAGAACAGCTAATCTTCAGATTGAAGGACAACCAGCTCCACCACTGAGTCACAAAAATGCTCTCTAATCCGGCTTTAAAATCGAAAGGAACGCTACAACCTGAGTCAGACTATTTTTGAAGTTTTTTTTCTCCGGTGTTCAATTCAATCAAACAATTCTAAGTCAATCAGGATGGATTTTAAGATTATGTTGATTTTGTTTTTAAGGTTTTAAATGGAAATCCACATTCTTATCTTGTTGGTCTCCTAACAGTATCATACTCCAGTTAAAACACTTAGATTGACCAACCAGTTGCACTTGCGGCTGTGACTCAGTGGTAGAGTCGGTCAACTCTCCACCGTAAAGTAGGGAGTTTGATCCCAAGCTCCTGCACCTACAGGTCCACTTATGTGTCCTTCGGCAAGACACTTAATCTCAAATTGACCTTGCTGCTTCGTCTGCAGTGTGTAAATGTATATGAATGGGATTAGTTATACAGATGGCCAATTTACATAGCATCCTCTGCAGTGTGTAAATGTGGAGGTGGACTTGCGTTGTAAAAGCGCTTTACAAGCTCAAGTCCATTTACCATTTAAAAGTCCTAGATCCAGACTTTTCAAAACAGAGGGGATCAAACCTTCGCTGCTCACTATAGGATATGAAATAGTCCAGCAGCAGTAGTCTTTAACTGTGGTTTGTTTACTATGATTGAATTGAATCCTGCTGTCTGAGAGAGTGTTGGTAGAAAAGCATAGTACTGACAGACGTCTAGATGTTTGTTTAGATCGATAAAATAGTAATAAAAATGACTTTAAAGGCTCTGAGAATAACAATTCTGTCAGTCCCACACTACAGGAGCAGACTCAAAGCAACTCAAATGTTGATTGCAATAATCCATTCATGTTGCCCAAAGGATGATTTTAAGGACCAACCACTTGATAAACTAACAACATTGTCATCAGCATAGAACATAACTTTGCATTTATAAGAACTGCACAGTGGCAAGATCTCTCCTTGATGGTGTTAAATTCAAGACTTCCTACTTTTTATGTCGTCCGGAAATTCTTGTCTATAGTTTTACTGCTGCTCTTACCTGTTTTATTCTTATATTGGACTGCTGCCTTGTTTGTACAGCACTTTGGCCAAAGTGAGTTGTTTAGAAACGTGCTTTATAAAGACGTTTGACTTGATATGATAAAATTTTAATGAACTTCTTAATTTATATTGTTTATGTCTTTTGTCTTATTGCATCTTAGGTGGAATTTCTTTTTAGTTTTAATTTTCCATCTTTATTCCTAACTGGAGCTCTTTGTGCTGCGTGTCTGTTAGAAAGGTGAAATATAAATAAAATGGAACTGAGTGTGCGGGGCTTTGCCACAACATGTTACCTCTATCACTCCGCTGGCGCTGTGTCAACAACATCATGTGATTTTCCTGATTTTCCCACAGGAGCAGTTTATTCAACAGCATTCAATCAAATAAATATTTTAGTGCTCAAATTTCACCAGTAATGACATGTTACACCCCCCCTTTTGGGCATAAAGATTTTTATCAATCACTGCTTTTGTTATCGGCTTTTCCGTCTCTTTCTCAAGTTCAAATGAATTTTCTGTCTTGGAATAATGAAATCAACATGTAATACTCATACTAAGTCAATATCTTTATGTTATTTATAATGTTTGTCTCTTTTTTTTTTGCTACAGCTTTGCTTGAGTCAAAATGGATGAGCGTCAGACCCACGTGAAGCTCAGCGAGGAGAAGCTGATACTAAAGTAAGATCTTTAAGTTCACTCACTGCACAGTTTTCAGGCACAGTAAAGTAAAGTCAAAGTGGGGATTACATGTATTAAATGTCTTCCTTGTTTGCATTGTGTCAGAGCTGTAAGTGCTAATCTTGTCTTTGTGGTTTTGTGTTCACATTCAGGTCTGACATCCTGTCGCTGCTGAGGACCTACAACTGTTACCACGAAGGGAAAAACTTCCAGCTGAGGACTCGGGAGGTAAAACAACGCTCAGACACAGACACCATCACCTGACAGGAGAAGGTTATGGCGGAAATAATAAGAGAAATACAGGGAGAGTGTTTGAGAGGGTGGGTGTGCCAGATTCCAGGACATGCAGCATTGTAAAATGGGTCATACCAAAACTGGAACCAGTTAAACCAACACTTTGACCATACATGCCGTGATCGTGGCTGCGGTGCAGACCTGCCAGTCTTTGGATTTTTTCCAACATGCCAGGAGGCTGGCAGACCACAAAAAGCCCCCTTCTCCCTCAAAATGAAACTGGAATGAAAGGTGGGAGAGACTCCAGTTTTTTCTTTCACACAATAATCGCTTAGTGAAGTAATTCCACAGTAAACGTTTTGCTGCTGTGGTGTGTCTGCGCTGCTGTTTGCAGGAGTTGGATATTTGTTTGATAATCAGTCTGGCTTTATGGTCTGGAGTTCCCCTTTGTGTCCACCAGCACGTTTTTTTGCATTGTGTGTATGTGGTTTGTGTCAGTGAGTGCAGAGCAGGGTGGGTAAGATATGTCCCTGTTTTTTTTTGTCCACTCAGACAGACCCACTACATTGTCTCAGACTGGGAAAATCCTCCCTCAGGGCCGCAGACATGATACAGACACATGTAACATACACATGTTGAAAAGACGGATCTGTGAGGTCACACTTCACTCCTTCACACAACATTAACCTTAAATAATGAAGAGCTTGAAAAAAAGTAAAATGTTCCCTTCACTAAATAATTATCTTTGATGAGGAGGAGCCGTTTGTTTTTATGACAGAGAATGACTCAACATGCTGCATTACACTGACCTACTGAAGTTTTAGACGGGACAGATTTGAGCCGTAGATAGTTTTCAGTGTTAAACCGGTTGACCTCAACATTTGTATAAACACAGTGTTGCAGAATTCAGTTGAGTCCCCTCTGCTTCAACAAGCTCAGTTTGAACTTTTATCACATTCTCATTTCTGAGAACAGACATGTTATCTGCCCTTTATTTTCACTTTACATATTACTGTAGCACGGCTGTGTTGGATTAAGTCACCAAACTCCAATTGATCTGCAGAGTCCTTTTTCCACAAGACAAAAACTAAAGACCCAGCTCTTTCATGAGCAAGTACACACTTACTTATATGAAGATGATATTGAAGATGTTGTTGATGTAGGTTAGGTTGAATCTGGACACAGGAGGCTGTTGGTTAGCACTCACCGACGTTGTAAAATAAGCATTCATAATAATCATTTTAGTGGATTAAAAAGCACAATGTTTCCATCTGAAATGGGACACATTTGAAGTAAATAGAAGCATACATTGTAAAGTATAGCCGACTCAAAAACCTCAAATAACCACAGTATTTAAATAAATGTACTGAGTTACCTTCCCCCGCTGGTCTGTAGAAACAACTTCAGTCTCACTCACCTGTGTCCCATCACACATGAAGCTGTTTGTTAGCACTTACTGACGTTGTTTCTTCTTGTCTATATCTAGATCTGGGTGCGTTGTACTTGCTCTTAGATGTACGTCCCTTTGGACAAACATGTCTAATGAGGGAAAATGTAACATTGTAAATACACATTTTTTGGACAATGTGTAAGAAAACACATGTGAGAAGATCATCCACTTTGCATTTGAGCCCTCATGTCATTATCACAGGTATTGCACTTAGAGTCATCTTTACAAAATACAAGTATAAAAACTAGAAGACGAATATACACTGTACAGAACACTAAAAAGAAAACTTTAAGATACAATTGTAAAAAAAAAAAACAGGTTCTTGTACTGATCATTTTTTGCAAAGGTTTATTTTTGGGCTTTTTATGCCTTTATTTTTGAAGAGACAGGACACTGGATAGAGTCAGAAATCAGGTATGGAACCATAGGTTGGATTTGAACCTGGGCCACCCGCTTTAAGGACAATAGCCTCCATACATGGGGCGCATGCACCAGCCACTAGGCCACCGACACTCACTTGTCTTGATCATTTTGTACATCGATTATTGCACATGAGGTTTTTCACATCGGTTATTGCAAACAGAAAATCTTTCACAGTGTAGATAGTTTTCACAAGTATCTGTTACCTCTAACATGATCTAACATCAAGACCATAAAGTAGCAGCTGTACTTAGAGCATTACACTTGTCCATTACTTTGGGTTGATATGAGAAAATCAAGTTCCCTGTCCAAGATACCGTTGCTCACAGGATCTAGTTTTACTTAAAAGCAGCATCTGTTGTCAAAAATAATCTCATCCGGGGGATGATATAATATCCTGATGAATAACAATTAAAAAAAGCAAATGATGACACTTAAATTTACAGTTCAGTTTGTTCAGAGTAGTTGTTCTTTATTCCTCGGACTCATTTACATGTCTGTAGTTTGTAGTACAAGAATGAGCCGCACAGATTTCCAGTTTAATGGTCCGTACATCCTTGTTGATGTGAAGTCTTATCTCTGTGTGTCTTGTGCTGATAAATGACCTACCCGTCAAAAGAGTTATCTCAGCTTGTTGTTTTACTGTCTTTGCTTGAAGGCTACTTTCATCTCCTCCCACTAAGGCCTGTTGCGCCATATTGCACCATAACTGTGATGTAAGTACAGTCGACTCGAGCAGAAGCAAGAACTACAAATTCTGGCAAAAATCCAAGCATAATTGTCTTTGGTGACTGGAAAACATGAAGATTGAATCACCCTGTGAGGCTACAGAAGCTTTTTTTGGGCCTTTGACTCATTAAATTACAGATAAACTGACTGCAAAGGTCATTCAGGACATGTTCACTGACAAAACCAGCGATTGTACGGCATGAAGGGAAGTTTGTTTGGGTTGGCAGGTGGGTTCGGAAAAGTTTGAATGCGGACTGTGTACATGGGATGATCTGGGGAAAAGGCACTGTGGGATGAAATGGGTTTTATGTGAGGAAATGAAAGGTGGTCAAGTCAGTGGTTGGAGCGGTCAGAAACCTTGGGACTTAGGTTTGTGGTTTGACCAATGATTCCTCAACTTTGTTTTTTGGAGGGAACGCAGGAAGGCCTTAGACATGAATAAGCATTAAAAGTCGATCAAATCAGTGACAGGGAGGGTGCCATGGTCCAAATTTCTTGAAGCCCTAAAAAACTACATTTGCTCCAGCTTTTTGTTTGAAATGTTAAAAAAGAGATAATATATACACTTCTTGGAGATAATTGCTTGCCTGCAAATATTTACAATGATACGAATGAAGTTAAACCTCATTTTTTAAAACCAATGAGGACGAGGTGCCTTTTAACACACTCAAAAAACATCAACAATGACCGAAACGTCGGTCTAGTTACAGTATTAATGATGTATGTTTGTGAAAAGCCTTCCAAGAAAATACATTTCCTTACCACGGTGACAGACTATGAGACATTATCTGGTCGAATTGGGTGAAGAGCTTCTTGACTGCTGACTCCTGAAAAGTGACTCATCAGATATTTGTGGCGATGACAGACAAAGCATTGAAATTCTTGGGACTGAAGCTGGCCGGAGATCAGCAAATGGAAACTCCTAATGTGAATTTCTAGATAAAAAACAGTGACTGTACGAATTACTGCAGATAAAAACCACCTGCAGAAAAGACCATTATTTCCAAAACAGAGCGTATGTGGTCATTACATGGAACTGTTTAAATAATTAACTGTGCCACAGTAACGTCACAGATTAGCTGGTTGACTTCCTTTATGAAGCCTGGAGTTTGACATTTTGGCCGCCAAGTGTGTTTTCTGCAGCCAGAAGTGACCTCATGTGAAGTAGGAGTAGGAGCTGGAGAAAGGGGAGGCGGAGGGGTTGGGAAAAACCAAGGAATTAAAGCTAAAGTCTTTGTCTGTGGCTAATTCATTAGCTGGCAAACTAGCTCATTTATGCTCTTGTTTTCACAAATGAAGATGCCGTTGTGGTGCCAGCTGACTGGAGTTATTCATTCTTTAGACAAACAAAATCTAAATAAAATAGCTGTGGATCATAAGAGACTTGCAGCTTGCTCACCAGCACATTGGAGAGCACGCAGTGTGTGTTAACAAGAGGAGCCAGAAAACTGATCAGAACCAGACTTCTCATCACTTCAGCCTGTTGTCACCTCCGCATGGTTAAAAACAACAACAAATCCTCACCCATATGCACGGCCTGCCACAAATAAACACATGCGGGACAGACACTAAACGCATAAGACAGGGTGAGTGCAGAAACAGATAGTTGTGAAGTAGTGCATATATTGATAAAATACTAGAATCTAACTCACAAAAACCAAGATCAAAATAAAATGGAGAACAGATTTTTTGGATGACTAGCAGCAAAGCAAGCCATAAAGTTTGTCTTGTATTAGTATCAAATAAAATTCAGAAAAAGAAACAACAACAAAGCAATGGCCAGTTTGAGGAAATGCTGTGACACCTAGCAGATCGTTATCAGCACCACTAATTCTGCATTACTGAAAGGCATTATACCTTAAATGTTTTTTCATATTATTGAAATTCGAGCCTTGATCAGTTGCAATGAATAAAAACTAAAGCGTTGACACCAATTTTTTATTTTTTTTACCAAGCATAAACATGTTTAATTTAGCTGTAAAGTCAGGGGTTTTAACATTGGCTTTAATGAGGATTAACTCAGTTTTGGACGACCTGCCGTGGCCACATCAGGTTTTTTCCACACTTCTGCAGCCAATTTTGGCTTGAGTGCTTTTAAAGTTTTACTTGTGACTGTGGTCCTCTCTTTCTCTCCCTGATTTCCGACTCTATCCACTGTCCTATCTCTCCATAAAAGGCACAAAACTCCTCCTATTTTCAGTAAGAGAGGTGAACGCAAAGAGCCAAAGTTCACAGTGACTTCATCCAGAGTTTCTCTTTCCAGACCCCCAGATTTTTTTCCCGCTGAAAGTCCAAGTGAGCTGATGTGAGAAAGCAGAGTTCTTTCAGTTCAGGAGTTGGCCTGAAATTCTCAAGAAGTTTTCAGGCGTGCATTTGTGAAAACGACTTTAATCACACAATTATAAATTAGGGATGTTCCTACAGCATGGGTGACTAATTTCCTAGTCAGTCTAACAAATTGATATCCAGACGTGGTCTAAAGGTAATAAAACACTCAGAAAACAGTCAAAACGGATCACAATTTATTCAAAATGTTCAGCGGGTACACATTTAATCTGCTCTGCTGGGTGCTAATGTTAGCAGTGTTGAGATGGATGAATCTATTAATTATGTAAAATGTACAATTCTATTGCTCTAATATGTTAAGCTTGACATCATAGAGGGTTGTTATTCTAAGGTTACTGAAGACTGACTCAGCAAATACTCCGTATAAATGACTCTCTGATGTCCGTGTGAATTGTAGAATAAATATTTTGTGGGTATGAGAAACAAGCATTACTCAGCAGTTGGAAGCTCACCTGAGACACACAGACTCCTGATGTGAACGTGTGACAGCGTTAAGATGAAAACGAGCCATAAACAGGCCGTAAACCAGCACACCCATATCTTGACAGAGCTTTACTGTGTACACATATGTCCCACATGTCTGAGTATTTGTTTGCACTGTTGGATTATGCTTCTATAAGAGGCCGTTTGAGAAGGTATGGAGATATTTTTTTTGTGACGACATCAGGGTCATGCTCTACAGGTGTAGTCAGGTGATGTGTGTTAGTCATTGTGTGGGAGGACATATCAGGTGCTTTAAGGTTCAGCGCCATCCAAATTTTTGAGGAGCAAACATGCCCTGACATGTGCCTAATGAGAGAATAACTGAATCAAGTGTGATAATGATTGTGATCGCCGGTGTTGTTTAACTTTCAGTACTCAGAGGAAGATGTTTGCTGGAGCCTGCACTGATTCACCTTCATGCTGAGGGGCATTTCAATGGTTTGCATTTCAATGGTTTGCTTGTGCTGAAGAGTAAACGTTAAGCCTCCTGCTTTGAAATAATCTGTTCGGATTATAATGTGGTTTAGACAGAAAGCTTCAGTCAGATCAAAACTCAGGAGCGGCTCGGCTGAATGCATTTGTCTGTGCTGGCTGTATTGAAAGACCTCTATGAGTGCAGCTCCCTCTAACGGCTGTTTTAGGTAGTTTTAGTTATAATGGCCAATTTGTAGTACCACTTATTACCACTAGATTGCAGGATAGTGCTTTTTTTCTTTCTGATTTGAGCCTCTGGATAGTTTGGCTCATAAGCAAAAGGAAGTATTGTAATGATGAGAAACAGTAACAGACGGATTCAGAGCTGGTATACTTGAGTAGAAATCCTTATTTTACAAGACCTGTGGTTATAACCTCATCTAAAAGTCTAAAAAAAAAGTAATTTAAACAGAGTTTTGTCTTTAAAAGGCCCCCTGTGAGTGAAATATTAACATTATTTCATTGGATTATTATCTCTGACATCTTATATTTTAGCATCACAATCTAACATTGTGTTGTAACAAGTCATCAGAGCTCATTTTAACTTTGTTATAAATTGATGGGCTGTATTGAGGGGCTTTGATTTGTAAAATGCATTTATTTACTTAACTGTACTTTTACTGAAAATAAAGGTGCAAACGTGTCACTATTCATCTCCCTCCACTGGCTCCAGTTGCTGCTTATATCAAATTCATAACCCTGTTGCTCGCTTACAAAACAGTGACAGAAACGGCCTTTGCCAACCTGATCACAATCATCCAGGACTTCAACCCCTCCTGCCCACTTCCCCTCACGACGACAGGGCCCTGAGCCGCAAGCTGTAATCTCTATACCAAACTGCATTTGATCTGCTTCTGCACAGTCCCCTCCCCTTGGAGAAAAAGTTGATGACCCATCTCATGAACACATGAGCATCTCCCTCTATTTCACTTTCCAAGCCCAACACGGTTTCAGCAGACGTCTGTTCAACAAGAGTCAAGAGAGGTTTCTGACTCTTACAGGAAGTTTGTCCTCGTCTCTGTAACTTTTTTAAATGTCGCTCAGTGATCAGGATGGATTCATGATGGGTCTTTGTAGATAATATAACAAAGAGTAGGGTCTTTTATTTGCTCTTTTGTGAAGTCTCATGAGGTGGCATTTGTTATGAAGGGGCGCTCTACAAATAAATAATGATTGATTGATACGCACTTAATGATTGATGGTGCTGATGATGGGGATATTGAGGATTTTGTTGATGTTGATGTTGTTGTTGATGACATTTGGAAAAAAAATGTTTTTTTAGATCCTTGAGTTGTACTTACTCAGATGTACGTCGCTTTGGACAAAAGTGTTTCCTCAATGAAATTGTTGAATTGTAGATCTGTGCTTTTGAGTAAATGTAAATTTCTACTTTGAAAAACTGGCTCATAAAATGGTTTGCAAGTAAAATATGATCTGAAAATTTATCATAGTTATATAGCAGAGTAAAAAGTACAATGTTTCCATCTGAAATGGGGCATATTTGAAGTAGATTTAAGTATATATTGTTATATAGCCTACCCACAAACTATCAATAATAAGCATTGACAGCATTTGACTAAATGTATTGAGTTACATTCTCCCTCTGGTCTGTAGAAACAACCTCAACCTCCTTATCCGGCATTTTTCTAATAAGCTCCACGACCAGAAACCTCGTAAAACTAGGATCAATATTGGAGTTGATTTTGAAAGAGATGAGAATGCAGAAAGGTTTCAAGACTGATGCAGAGCTGGTTATACTGAAGCTTCAGTTTCTGTGACAGGGCAACCTGCGTTCACATCGACTCTAGAGAGGAGGGGGCGAGAGCTCTCGCTAATGTTTAGAATTTGGACTGCAGTACCCATTTTAAACACAAGGTGTCAGAGGTAAATAACGCTCCTTTAATCTGTTAAATATATTTGAATCAATAGTTTAGTATATAAAATGATAGAAAAAAAAGTTAAATGTCTATCCCCTTTTCTCAAATGTCATGGCAACATCTTCATAAGTTTTGCTTTGTCTCACAACAAGCTAAAGAGGTTCAGTTAATGAGAGAAAACACGTAACAAACAGCACTTCAAAACATTGAAATACTTAGATATTTTGTTTTGCTTGAAAATTGACTTGAAGGATAAAACAAAGTTACTTTAGAAACAGAAAAGGAAGAAAAATGTTCATGATTATTTTAGTTTTTTTATTAAAACAACATAATTTACATCTTTAGAAATATAAAACTATGTAAACATGTAGACTTGAGTCCTCAGTGCAAACAAAAAAAGTATAAATAGATCTTCACTCCTCCTAGAGCCGTCAAGAAGAGTCCCATCACACTTCATCCTTTTTATCAATCTGAACCAGAGCTGGTTCTTCAAACTGTGTATATGAAAAAAATCCACCATACAGCCATCAGGGCTCTCTCAAGTCCGTATCTGTCCAAAGAGCCAGTCTACAGGGTCTTTGCCTCTGCAGTCTTTTTCTGTGCTCATCCTGGGCGACAAGTCCTCGGAGCTGTTCAGACTCAAACTGTAAAGTCTGGAAGTCCTGAGTGTGCGAGGCGACCCTCGAGGAAGTGACGCAGACACAGAGAGCTTCATCTGAACCTTTGAGAGGTTCCTCAGCCTGGGGGACCTCTGGAGCCGGACGTGGCCGCAGCTCTGGAGCTCCACAGGGCAGGCGAGAGCCTGGATACTGCTCATGTAGTCCTCCAGAGACTGGGAGCTCTGGGTAGACTGGGCAGATGAGGGATGAGTGGCCAGGTCCTCGAGCGTCTCAGTGATGGTGGGTAAGAGAGGCAGTGAGAGCAGCAGACGTCTGTGTTTCATTCTGCAGGGAGAGATTGAAAAAACACATTTAGATAATCGTTCTCTACCAACTTTAGCGACAAGAAGAAAAAAAACTCGGAAAGATTGTGTTTCTAAATGTTTAATTGTCTAATTTTCTGACTTTGACCAAAGACAAAGCCAAATCTTTGAAAGTGTATTCGTCCAATTTATAATCAGAAAGTTTCACAACACTCAATATCAGCCACTTTTACCTGACAAGTCCAAGCACAGTCCCTTAGTTTAAGATATAACAGTAAAAAAAATAAAGCCTGATTTTCTTATAAGAGGTAAAAATAGCTACTGAATAAAATCAGTATTCCTATATCAAGAAGTTTAACCAGCAAGAATTGCTCCAGCACTGGCAGCTATTTTTTAAAACTAATAACAAGCAGCTCAGGTCTTAGTTTTTGCTCATAATATCTTGAGTGTGGCTTGATAAAGTGTAATGAGGAAAAAGCTGAGAAACAATGTTATAGTTTCTAAAGTTAACTTGTATAAAATGTCTGAATAGTAGATCGATGATGAAGAAGGAGATGAAGAAGAAGCGCTCTCACCTTTTGATGCCGCAGGTGTATGATTGACACATGCAGAGAGAAACAGAGTGATATGATGTGTTGTCCGTTCAGAGTCTGTCTGTGAGTCTGACTGGACCAGAGTGTGTGTTCAGGCTTTATAGAGGCAGGCAGAGGCTGAGCGATTAGCCGCTCGCTCTAAAAATAACTGCTGACCTTACTTGCATCTGAGCGATCATGTGTGTGTGAGTGTGAGTGTGTTTGTGTATGTGAGGGTGTGTTCAGGAAGCAGAGGAGTGGCGGGTTGGAAAGGTTCAGTGGTGCAGCTGCTCTGAATGTTTATGTTCCTGAAACAATGAAGCCCTGGGAGCAATCTGTCCCAACTCTAAAATTTCCACTCTCTTCTTCTTCTGCCCCCATTCCTCCGAAGTTTCACTAATAAAATGGCGCCAAAAACTGTGTTTATCATTTTCATAATAATTCATTCAGTCCACTGACGCATTAGTATTTAATCATTTATTTTACTGTCTGTACAGTTTTTCTAAAACTCTTTTCAGCCGCCGTGTTTTTCAGAAACTGTGACATTACGATTAAAAGCGTAAAGTAAAGAACATTTCAGGCAAAGGGTATCCGCTCTTATCTACCCATCAACAGTCCATAAACATGAACAGGCTCACATTCAGACTGTATTCAGAATATCTTGTTTCTGTATAAACATAAAGTCATAAAATGTCATAACTCTGTTTCCATATGCGAGTCGTCAGTGATCACATGCTCCAACAGGATGACTGGAAAACTATTCAACATGACCGCCTTAATCCTAATTTTCACAGTTTTAAAAACAAATCATATCAAATCTGTTTCCCACACAAGATGCGGTTTAATGATATTAGTAAAGTATGTTTTGGGAAACAGGAGGTATCTCATTTCAAAGGCACTTTATAAATTCAATTTATTATCATTATTATTATTTGTATTCATGTGTCATGAGTTGAATACAGTAAAATGTTTTTATTTAAGGAATTCATTTACTTGCTTCCAACATTTTGGTAAAATGGCAACCGTTGAATTCTCTACTGTCACCCTACTGATATAAAACTCGCCTGTTTGTATCAGGCAGATAGGGGTGCATCCCCCATTTAATCATGTGATGCTTTATTGTGTTTTTATGTACTGTCCTGTAAATGTTTGTTTGTATAGTGTTTTATGCTCTCGGTGCAAGGCAAATTCCCGAGGGACAATACAGGTTTCATTCATTAATCACAGCTATGTGTCATTATCAATGTTTATATTGTAATATTTCCTCATATGTAAACTTAAAGTGAAGCAAACAGCAGCTTTAGGAGGTTTAGAAAATATATTCTTGTGTGGTTTCTCCAGCGGGGCATGTTCAGACCCTTAAGGTCACTTACTCTCAGCACCGCCTGCTGCTCATTGGCAGAGCATCTCAGCTGGGCATCATAAGTGGTTGACAATTGATCATAGTATTCTTTACTTAAGTTATTTATTTTAGAAGGCAGCTTGTTTTAATAAGTGTTCCTGTTGCAAATCTGGTACAAAATCAGGCCGATTGGGTGGCTGTGGCTCAGTCAGTTCTTCAGCAAACCCTGATCTGCTCAGGAGTTCGTCTGTGTGCTAACCCCCCCCCCCCCCCACATGGGGAGGGGGGGGGGAGAGATCTCTCCACTAATGCATAGAGGTGTGTTTCTACACGTGCCCACATTTTAAGCCTGTGTGTGTGTGTAAGTCATGTTTTAAAAACAGTGTGGAAATATATTAAATACATTAATTAAAGTATGTTTCAAAATGTTTATTCAACATGTGAAAGATCTTTATTATCCCAGCTCAAAAATACAACATTTCCGCTTTTTGGACTCCACTTCTTACATCTTAGTATTTTTATGTTTGCCTATACACCCATACGTAAACAGTATGTCATTAACTTCAGAAAGGTTTCAAGAATATATAGGAATTACTTAACATCCAGTATTTGTAGTATTTGTATCCCTTCTCCATGACCCATATCCATCTGCCTGCAGGGCAGTTCCACTCTAGTTATCATGGGTGACCACAGACCCCCAAAGATGGCAGCTCATCAGCTGACCAATCGGACCGTTCCAGTTTAAACGGTTGTAAAGACTTATTTCTTGTTCTTATGTGAAAACCTTTGGTGTGAAAATCTCTGTGACATTGAGTTTTACACTTTTCCATCAGCAGGAAAAACTGGCTTCAAAGATCTGCATTGTATTACGGGATGTCACATTAACAGAGATGATATAAGGAGACTTGATGATGAAGGAATTATGATCTGAGACAGTCTGTGATTTAAAAACGGTCACAGCTGTGGTGAAATATTTCATTTAATACTCATTTTGTTATAATACATGCACAAAAAATGACATGCTGTGCAATCCCATACAACATGCTACAACCTACTTTTCACATTTTAAAGCCAGCTGTCTAATATTCTTAAACATGGTGTCACAGTTTCATCTCTGTACTCAGCACAGCAGTATTTACATTTTCTCCTAGACTACGGGTTTCATTTTTGTGAAATCAAAAGTGTACGTGACCCATGGCAGTCGTTCTTTGTTCTCATTCTTGCTGACTTCATGACTTCAGCCGTGCTCCAGTGTGAAAAAGGGCGGGTCAAACCTGGCGGGGTCTCTCAAAGAACGTAGAGGTCACTCTGAAGCTGTGAGCGACTGCTTCTGCACGTACACCTGATACTGAGCCGCAATGGCAGACAGCCGGCAGGATATCCCCTCTGACAATGAGTTCTGATGATTGTTATTGTGTGTGTGTGTGTGTGTGTGTGTGTGTGTGTGTAGGAGGACGGAGAGCTTATCCTTGAAGGGTTGCTGAACATCTACTGGGGTCTGCGTCGACCAATCAGACTTCAGATGCACGATGACAATGAAAGATTTCGTCTCAACCGGTAAGATAACCTGATCGAGACTCACATACAGAGGCCTTCATGGACCAAAAGAAAATATATATAGGTCATTGTTGTCATCTTGGTCCTCTTATACAGTAGCAGAGTTTGACCCCTCTGCTATAACGCTGAGAAAAAATCAGAGGAAATCAACATTAGATTGACAAAATTAGAAAAGACTGACCAACAAAGAGGAGCTGTCTAAAGAAACAAAGACAAAGCTGAGGCTGCTACTGCCCTCGAAGTGGCGTCCCCAAAGTTGAACACACACCCTCGGAAAATTAAATTAAATTAACAGATTGTCATTTTCTTTTCTGTCTTCCCCACAGAAATGACAGGTCCTCCTTGATAAAGCAGTTTTCAGGGGAGGCCAATAATAATTCAGTTGGCAGTGAAAGCCGAGCAGCCGGTAAGTAGCCTTCACGTGGTGTCATTTATCCACAACAACACACACACACACACCTGCTGGAGTAATACGGATTACTGTACTCACCGCACACATGCTGCAAAGGATTAGAGCTCCAAACGTGCTTGATCAAGCATTTCCATTGGAGAGGTTTGCTCACATGTTGGGCACAGATTACCCCTGAGAGGCAATATCAGATCAACGGTATAAATATCCAGGGTTAGCGATATTTGCCTTTTGAAGGACTTTTTTTAACTGCTCACATGTCGCTGGGTTTTTCTAGACCACAGCTTTTCTTGGTCATTTCGTCTAATCCCCCCCATCAGACCGGGATCATGGGTCTGAGTTTCACTAAACAGTCTGCCATGTGTTGATTTAATACTGTCTAATAGGATTTAAATATCTAATGGAAATGCTGAGCCCTCACAGATATCAGGATTTATCACACACTGGGTGCATTATGGCATATTAACTCTGTATGTCATATCAAAATGAATTTAGGTAAACTGCACAATTGGCCTTGCTTTGGCTTCTAGTTTGACACATTGTTTTGCAATGCATTATACCTTGATTGAAATGTTAATAAATGAAAAACCAGGCAACTATTGGTGGTCAAATCAGTGAAAAAGGAGACTGGTGGATGTTGCCCTTCCAGAAATGTGTGATGTTCTGATGCAAATGCTGACGGAGGATTGAATTTTTTTTTTTATGTGTAGGTGATGACGTCGGCGGTCTGGAGGAGGAGGATTCACCGCAGCTGCTGAGGACAAGAAGTGATGCTTCCTTCATGCGTGTGCAGAGAAGGTCAAACACGCGCACCGCCAGAGACCTGCACCGCCTGCGCTCACACAGGTTCTCAATCAACGGACACTTTTACAACCACAAGGTACCATTACCAGATGTACAAGCACACACACACGAGTGCATCCCGTTGTTGACTGATGTCCAGGTGCAGGTGGTGGTGGGGGGGGTGGGGGGGCAGAAGTTTCCTGTTCGGATGCCGCTGTGCTCATTCTGAGTTTTCCAATAGCCTGCTGTGAGCGGATTACATTAATGTGCCACTCATTAGTTTCTCCTGGATACAGCCTGTGTGTGTGTGTGTGTGTGTGTGTGTGTGTGTGTGTGTGTGTGTGTGTGTGTGTGCACGCGCATGTGTGTGTGTTATTGAACTTATTCCAGCTGCAGATTGAGGGATTTCCTTTGTGTATTAGACATCCGGTTCAAAATGTTCGAGGTGTTCAAATCCAGGAATCTTAAATGGAGTTGGAAGTGTTGATGAAGTAAAAGTCCAAAGTACTTTTTGTTCTCTTTTGATTTCTGTGTGTTCTTTTTTTCTTTTATGCCTCCAGACATCTGTATTTACTCCGGCGTTCGGTTCAGTAACTAATGTACGAGTGAACAGCTCAATGACGACTATACAAGTCCTCAACCTGCTGCTACACAAGTTTAGGGTAAGCACTGAGACACATGTAGCCCCTCAAGTGTTGTCAAGTGAAACCTTTAGCAATACATAAATCTGTGTTTTTTTGTTTCAGGTGGAGAATAAAGCTGAAGAGTTTGTCCTCTACATGGTGCACGAGTCTGGTGGTAAGTTGTAAACCCATTTTCTCTGACGTTATATGATTGTGCTTGTTTACATCCAGGTAGTAGAGTGGGGAGTGCAGGCCCTTTAACCAGAGCTACAGCCAGCCTATAGCTACAGTACAGACCCCGCTAGTGGCATGTGGCTGCATTACAGTTTGGGCATACCATTCGACCAGTGCCAAAATAATAATATTAAGACTTAATTTCACCAACTGGTATTTCTGGTGCCAACTAGCGAGGGTGATGACATTTAACCTATTAATCGACTAAACCACACATCCCTACTTGTGGAAAAATGGTCCCATATCAGATTTGTAAAAAAAATCTATTTTCAGTTTCTGATCTTATTGAAGCAGTAAAATTATAACATATTTCTCCACTTTCACTTCTTTTATTCATCTTGCTGCCTTGGAAAATTGCATTAGCAAGGTCGTGAATTGAGTTTCCCACATTGAGCATGATGTCAGAGGCTAATGGCTGCCACGGGAACATAGTGAAGTGTGGTTTTGTCAATAGTTGTGTTTGTTTTTGTGTGAGCGCATTGGTTGTCAGTTGTGGTCTTTGTTTTTGACCTTGTAGAGAGGACCCGACTGAGGGATGGCGAATACCCGCTGGTTTCTCGTGTGCTTTACGGACCCTGTGAGAAAATCTCCAAGATCTTAATCACGGAGGTCGACCTGGGAGAGGAAGTCACTTATGATGTGAGTCTGGGCCTCCTGCCACACCTCCCTCTGTTCTTTCAATTTGTTCAATCAGTGACCCCTCTTAAAGATTTTTTTTGTACAATCCTCAATATAGACACACAATGATACAATGAAAAAGAATAAAGTGTTTAGTTAAATTTAGTGAGCTGAGGAAAGCGATCCTCTTACAGGACTGATGTAACAATAGATGAACGACTATTTGTTATGACTGGACTCAGGGATAAAAATAAAACCTGATTGTTGTAGCGGAACTTTTCTGAATGTCTGTGATTATTTTCAGCTTTACAAGTTAAAGGATCAGTTCATCTAAATCACAACCAAAGACAAATCATGATTCTCCTTCACTAGTATTAAGCCTAAGTTTTGTTTATGTTTGTCCATATTTCAGAGTCAACCCCAACACAATGGAGGTGAATAGATGTTTGTTTGTGTTGCTCAGGGCATCAAAAGATTACATTTGAACTATTCACCAGTAACGTTTCTTTCCATGAATAAACTCTTGTTTACTAGGGATCAACCAGAGAAATCGCTTTAGGCTGTTCTTATCTGAACTGTTTAACCATTGTGTGATTTTTTTTATTATTTTTAGCATGTAGTGACTTCTGTGTATGACTCAGAATAACAGGAAAGTTGTTTCTATAAAAGATAATCCTCTTCACCCTATTCATAACGGGTTTTTTGTTTGTTTTATTGGGTTTTTACGTGCAAGTCTGGTGAACTGATCCGATAACACATCCCTGCTGTGTTTTTCTTCTAATGGAGAGATATCATTGTGTGCTCCTGACAGTTAACCTGACTCCATTCTTAAGATTCAATATTTGAAATGTAATTGTTATTGTATGTATTTCATATCATCCAGGACATGTGAGGCCTTTATCTTTCTGATAGGTTTTGAAACTTTCTCTCCCCAGGTGGCCCAATACATAAAGTTTGAGATTCCTGTTTTAGACAGCTTTGTGGAGAAACTGAAAGAGGAAGAGGAGCGCGAGATAAACAAACTAACCAAAAAGTAAGTCGAGAGTTTCTCTACTCAGCAAAACAGAGTTACAAAACCACTGACAAGGCGCTCTTTGATGACATGTCTATTTCATTATGTGAGGCCAATGTGCGTGTCGCTTGCTGGCTCATTACCGGATGAAAACAGGCCCCTTCAGTGAGTCCGTATGAAACACTCCTCTCTTAGTGTTTAGAATATTGTGTAATCAGAAAAATCATAACAAACGTGTCATTGATAAACCAAGCAATTTCTTAAATTGAAGTCTAAAATCATCTTTCCATCGAGCATTGTTGGTGTTGACCAATGTCTGCTGGTTGACGTGCTTCTTTACTGCAATAAACATGGACACTGTCACTAATGAACACTATTTCTGAACAAACGTTCACTCCCCTTTGAGTTATCTTAACCACAAACTTGTGCTCAGCTGTTTTATGGAGATAATTTATCCCTTATGAAAAATAAACTACATGTGTGGCTACTTCTGCATCTTGTTTTTACCTTTTTATGACGATAACATGTGAATCATATCAACTTCAGTGACCTTGGCTTCGAGCAGCAATCAGGGAAGGAACGAGACAAGAAAAAACACATCAGTGACATTTTTTGACAATAAAAAAACGAATACTTCAGGGCCTGTTTTTCCAAATGAAGAAGTGTGTAGTCACAAATATAATCAATAAATATTGCAGAGCCAATCAAAACATTTAATCACACTTCCTGATCAACACTTTAAGACAATGTGAAGTATTCACTTTTTTTTTCATAAACAGAAAAAAAAATGAACGTTCAAGTAAGCCAAGGACTGTGTCGAACAAAAACCCACACATGTCCACCTAACAGTTTGTAAACAGCAAAATAAGAAATAGTTACAAGTAAATAATATTGACCTATTGCTGTCAACATACAATACTGCCAATGCCCACAAGGGGGCCATGGCCCACACATTGGGAACTGATGTGTTTTAAAGTTTCATATTTATTATCTGGTTTACATGAAATGTTTTTGTATGAATGCCAAATAAATGCATTCAAATGTTTGTATGATAATGTTTGTGTGTACCAGTCAATCATCTGTGTGTTTTTTTATTCCATCCCTGCAGGTACAGTGCTCTGAAGTCAATGATTCAACATCAACTGGAAGGCAAAGATCACACCAGCGACAGAGTATGAATGTGTCTGTATACGTGTACGGATGGTGACCTGTTTGAATGTGTAGGTGTGTGAGGGGACGGGTTAGGTGCAACACTAGGACTGTTGATTTACGATGGTAATATATGTAAACTGTAGTGCAGTGGTTCTCAACTGGTCTAGCCTCAGGACCCACCACCACCTCCTTGATTAGAAGTCGTGACTCAAATTTCTGAAAATATTCAACCTCTTAGATTTATTTTTAAAGATTAATTCTGGGGCTTTTTGTGCCTTTAATGGAGAGATAGGACAGTGGATAGAGCTGGAAATCAGGGAGAGAGAGTAGGGAATGACATGCGGGAAAGGAGCCACAGGTTGGATTTGAACCTGGGCCGCCCACTTTTGAGGACTATAGCCTCCATACACAGTGTGTGTGCACTAACCACTGCGCCACTAACGACCCCACTCAGATTTATTTAATGAAAGATAGTGCAGTTTGGACCTCAGACAGAACACAATGTTACAGAAAAAGAAGATGCAACTTTTTGCAACTTTTTTTTTTTCCAGGCACACGTTGCGACCCAGTGAAAACAGCTCCGCGACCCACTTTTGGGTCCCAATCCACCTGTTGAGAACCACTGCTGTAGTGAATGTACAGGTAAAGGCAAAATGATAAAGGCTGCAATAGAACCATATCAGACACCGATGTGCTTCTCTTTTAGAATTACAAATCTCAACACTTTGTAAGATCTGTTTTTTAACGTTAGAAGTTTATCAATGCTTTGATATCTCTGCTATTATTCACATTTCATGTACAATTCTTACTGCAACTTTTAATATTTATACAAGCTGTTTTTTCTGCAATGTTTTCTAAGACTTGGACCTTTTTTGTAATAAATCTGTTTAAGTGTGGCCTTTAAAAAAATGCTGTTGGATCTCTGCTGACAACAAACATAACTTTAACATCCCAAAAAGAAAACAGCCCTTTTTTATTATTTCCTGGATTTCCACTGAGACGGGAGCCCAGATTAGCATTGTTTTACTGAGTGACCCTCTGTGCCAGCTAGTTCCCATGAGCTCTGTGTGTTTGTGTCTTTTACTCGTGTGTGTGTGTGGGTGTATATGTGTGTGCCTATCAACATTACACAATGGTGGTATCCTGAGATAGGAGTGCTGTTCCCTGTTCCCACAGTCTCACAAACAGAAAGTCTGTTGTATCAGCTTTGACCTTAGACATTGACTCATAGTCAGTTGACAATTATGATTTGATTAATCAGATAATAATAACAATAATAAAACCTCCCTCTTAAAGACACAAGTACATGCATTGTGAACAGGCTCCTTCTGCACACACACACAAACTAAACAGTCCAATTGGAAAAAGCTTGAAAGTAAGTTTATTGTTCAGTGTTTGCAGAAAGGGATTTCTCCATATTGTTTTATTTGTGACTGCCCCAGAAAGTAGGCCAACAAGAAGAAAGGCTTTTGCAGTCTGAACATTGTTACGTAAGCCACAAAGGCCAAACAAAGGGATATATGTTAGATAAAACATCACAGCATTTAGATGACCTTACTTTTGTACCTATCTTTGTCACTGTGATTAAAAGTGGGCGCTGCTTTCTTTTGCATCAATTACAACAGCACAACCTGTGCAAAACATGTCCTGAGAAGTCTATCTTAAACTTATACTGGTCCTACCTACAAAATGTCAGATAAAATATCTAATGGCTTTAAGCAGTCACTTAGATGTTTACTGAAAAAAGCTTTGGATGCTTTAAAAAGTGTATTTTATACTCCACAGCACCAGAGTTGGAGTTTGGCACCAGCTACAGGCCAAATTCTGTTTAATATTAAAGCGACTGGTGGATGTTACAGAAAAAACAGATTATTTACTTTTTGGTATCTGCTTGGTTTGAGCATTTATACATCAGTTACTGCTTTGTTCACATCCAAAAAGTTAAGTTCATAGCCTGCGTGGTAGCCTTGACCCACTTGAGTTTTCTCAGAAACTGATCCTTCCTTCTCTCTCTCTCTCTCTCTCTCTCTCTCTCTCTCTCTCTCTCTCTCTCTCTCTCTCTCTCTCTCTCTCTCTCTCTCAGAACATCTTAATTGTAAACAATAAGTCTGCCAGATTTCTACTAATCACTCAGCAGGTCAGACTGCCAATGTCAGCTAATCTGGTGAATTAAATGAACTAATTAATTCAGTCTGTATTTACATGATTCACAGGTTGGAGGTATGTTTTGAAAGAGATGTCACAGATGGTCTGAAATTAATTTTCCTCCACTGTTAATGGTTGCTTTTTTAGGCAATTGTGAGACAGCCTTTTTCCATGACTGCTGTGATAATTATGAATCGTCACAACCTTGGCTGGTCTAATAAATGATGTGCAGCTCAGCAGTGGAGCGGCAGAGGACCTCTACCTGTGGAGAACAACCTCTCTAAATAAAAATATATAGTTATTGACGTCTTTAAGAATTTAGTACAGAGATTTCAATCACTGTCATCATAGTGACAGCGCAGTGACGGCTGTTTATTCTTGCATTAGTAAAACATATCTTCTCCTAAAAATATTGATCAACTTAATTTGTTAGAGCCATTTTTATATTAATTTTACAGTGTGCAATATACAGTATGTGTTATTTGCTGTAATTCCCTTGTTGACACAGTAGATGGCATACTGAGCATGTGAGGTGAAGGTACAAGTAGAGGAAGAGGGAGAGGTAATCAGTTGGGAGAAAGGGAGGTGAGCAGTTTACAGGGGGAAGCACACACTTTTTTGACTCACTGTAGTGACTTGATTTGGCAAACAAAACAAACCTGTGAGCCAATGAGGGGCTGTTATACCGGCAGTTTCTTAATTGGCACGACTACACTATTGCTAAAATTGCTCTTGTTGGAGTTTAGTTTGGTTTGGTAACCTGTTTGCTTTTAACCTTACACAACTTAATCCAAAAATAATAGAGAGGAAAAAGTCCTACCTGGTGATGAATGATGTCATGTGAAGATATCATCTATCACCAGATCCTGTAGGAGGGTTGTAGATAACACTCCTACAGGACAATACTCATTTTCTAAGCTATTGTAAGGTTAGTAATATAAGACTTTAGTAAGCAATATTACTCATTTTATAGACTTTTTAGGGCGAAGGGCCAAGAAAGGGTTCAGGAGACAGAAGGCTGTTAGCTTTTCAAAGTAAAACTGTAATAGCAGTGTGCAAAGGTTAACTTGATGTGTAGCTCAAGTCAGAAGCCTCGAAGTTCTGATGTAGAGTAACAATAAAAAGAAGAAATCAGAAATTTAGTTTAACCTGAAATTAATACAACTGGTGTAGCCTACTATACTGACACAAAAGTACGATTTACATACGAGCGATAAGAAAAAATAGTTTTATGTTCTGAGTTAATAAGGGCTGCAGCTGAGAAGTTAGAATAATGAATTGTTTTGATATAGGCTAAATATATTTATTTATTATTATTATTATAAGGAAATATTTAAATAGGGTGGCATCCTGGTCCATAAAACGGCCTTTGAACCACAACTGGCACACACACACACTCCTCTGAGAGGCCCTATCATCTTCTGTGTGTCTGTGTGAGTGTGTGTGTGTGTGTGTGAGTGTGTGTGTGTGAGTGTGTGTGTGTGTGTGTGTGGGGGGGGGGGGGTTGGCACAATTTTATGTAACAAAAGTAAATCATTAACTCACGAATATAAAAAAATATGTCCCATGCATATGACCTTTAGCCTATTTGATAAAAAGATTGTAAAGTGATGTAAATGTAGTGGTAGCAAACTAAGGTAAAATATTGAAAAGGAAATATCAATAAGCATGTCATATGTGATGTTTTTTAAGTGCTCATTTCTAAGAAAACAATAAGAAAGATTTAGATTCATAATTTCATTTTTTTTTTAGAATTTTGCTTACATGTTATAAATAATCATTTATCACTAATGCTATATATGAACATGTACAATTTAAAATACGACCTATTAATTGTGCATTTGGAGTCAAACCTTTAAGTTTGGTGAGGAGTGAAACAGGAATTTGAGAAATTATTTGTTTTGCTTTGTGCTTTTTTGGCCGCTGCAGGCACCCGTACCATAAATGTTAACTAGGCACGCATCCAAATCCAACCGAGCTAAATCCAACTGCAGTTTGAAACAGTTGCAGGATGTGCAATATGCTGTTTAAAGAGATTTACAAAAGCCGAATGCATCGAAATGTTTTCAAGTCTTTCGTAATGTTGTTCTTCTGATAAATGATAGCTGCTGTCTGCACCGCCGCACCCAAAAAAATAATAATACGGCCGAGTCGTGGAGGCAGGCCACATTTCCTATCAGTGTTGATATGTTTAGGTGTGTGTTATTCTGGTATGAAAGCACACAGGGAGTGGACCAGAGAACACACCATTATGCGTTACGTAACCATTATGTAAACCCGGTGTTGGTGACCTGTGGGTGTGTCGCGTAAAAGTCGGACAGTTGTTTTTGTTGCGTGTTTACGCGAGCATGGCTGTGAGAGGGGACGTTCACATAGTCATTGTAGGCAGTGGGATATCAGGTATATCTGCGGCATGCAAACTCGTTAACGCAGGTTTTCAAAATGTACGAATACTGGAAGCGACGTCCAGAAGCGGAGGACGAATTAAAACAGCCAAACTGGGTGAGATATTCCTTCTGCCTGTTGCACTTTCACTTTCAATGTGTTGTTGAAGACAGACGCTCAAATGTTGCAGCTTTGGGAAGAACTACATTTTGGTTAGGTTGTTTGATTGGTTATTGTTCTTATTCTGTGTTTCTGTTTATGTCTCTACAGGTAATAACATTGCGGAAATAGGTGCAAGTTATATCCATGGTCCGTCGGAGGAAAACCCTTTATTTGGTCTGGCTCAGGATTATGGCCTCCTGGATCCAGAAGCTGCGAGTCCAGAAAACCAGGCTATGGACATCGATGAACGTCCTCCCTGGGTCCCTAACTTTTTCAGCAGTTCAGGTAACAAACACAATTTTTCACAATGTGTTTATTGAAATACCCTGAAACACACTGGTTCAGAAAACAAAAGAACAAACACAAATATCAGAGAAAATACACAATATTGAAAGTTAAAGGTGCAGAGTGTTCAAACGAGACAGGTTAAACAATAAAGAAAACATAAATCAATGAACAGATTGAAAGTAGTGACCTCTAAATAGGGCACAAGGGGATAAATATAAAACATCCATACATTAGCCTTCATCCGACTCAAAGAGAACTCATCATCATCATACATGTCATGAGCTACTTCATGTTTTTTTTTGTACAACCAGCAGCTCAAAATGCAAGCTGTTCATTTCTTCTTTATTGGAAAGGCTGCAGTTAAGGAGACAGACTGAAACTGAACTTTATTAGCACTTCACACGTGTAACAAAATAAGCTCAGCAGTACTTTTTGTGGAGGTCATCATGTTTGTGGCTAGAGACATAAAGTGGTGGGAAATAACAAATGACGAATAACGAATGGTCGTGTGGTTGGGAAATCACAAACATTTGTTGCTGATGCATAGACACATCTATTTTCCTTCTGACTAATTCTCTGATCATTATAACAGAGCCCCAAATACTTTTTTTGTTGTTGCATTTTTTAGTTATATTCAAATACATAATGTCTTAACACACAGAAGGGATACATTTATTTAAATATGTGATTTTATTTTTATTTATCCTTTATTTAACCAGGAAAAAGTCTCATTGAGATTAAGAATGTCTTTTACTTGAGCGTCCTGGCCAAGACAGGCAGCAGCAAAATTTTCTGGGTTTCAGACATTAAAACACAAATATAAGAAGCATTCATCAAAATGTTTCATAAATCAACAACATCAAGGGATCAAAAATGGCAAGAAGAGTCACTTAAAACATCTACAGGCAGATATGCTTTTAAAACATCCAAGGAAACCAGCTCCCGAAGATTTAGAGTCTCTCGCAACTGATTCCAGGAAGAAGGAGCAGCATACTTGAACGCCCTTTTACCCAAATTCAGTACGGGCTTAAGGGAAAGTTAAAAGGTGTAAGTCCTGGATGTGAAGGTTGTAACTTCCACTTCTTTTTTGAAGTATGTAGCTCCGTAGGTAAGATGGAAGCAGATCGAGAATACCCTTAGGAATAAAAACATGCCAGTGGTTTAGTCTCCAGGCAGACGAGGCAGACCAACCAACCCGAGCATACAAAGAGCAGTGGTGAGTTAGGGCTTTAAGATTGGTGATAAACCTCAGTGCTCCATGGTAGACGGTATCGAGCACATGAAGGCATTGCGATGATGCGTGCATGTAAATAGCATCGCCAAATAAGAACCGACACTTAACCATAAAAACTCACTTGATTCATGTAATACACACTTAGTATCCTTACCTTGAATGTTCCAACAATAAACTATTTAATGACATAATGTTTTATCTTGCATGTGATGTGCAGGTCAGAGGTTAAACGCTGAAGAAATGAATCCTGCTTTGGAGTTATACAACGAGCTGATGGATGACACGGTGCCGCTTGGGAATGTAAAGGAAAGTCCGTGGCCCAGCGTCGGACATTTCCTTCGATCGGAGGTACATTTTGTTTAAATAGGTCAAGTTAATTCCCGGTGCCAAGATTTGAGAAATTCTCGATGACAAACTGAATCCAATTTTAAAAAAGAAGCTCTGTTGTTTTTTTTGATGTTGCGGAATTCAGGCACACAAACGAGCAGCAGAGAGGTGGAGAGATAAAGATATAACCACCCAGGAGCAGCTGCTGTGTGCCGTCAGCGCCATGTTGAAAGGGGAGTGCTGTGCCAGTGCGACTCACACCATGGAAAACATTGACCTGATGGGATTTTGTATGTACAAGAGTCTACCTGGACTGGACTGCACATTCCCAGGGTTTGTACACCAACATCTCATCAACCCTTTCAAACAGAAATGAAGCCGTCCAATCCAATTATGCCGTTCAATGATGGGCCTGAACAGATGTGTCAGTACATTTGTTTCCTGATATGTGCTGTAATCAAAGAACACATGTTAAGATACATTTTTGTTTTCAAAATGTTCAACCAATGCATGTGTGTTCTGTGTTGTCTTGTTGTCACAGTAGGTTTGATTGGCAAAATCAAGTCACTACGACTTCTGATGCAGAAAAACAATGACTGAGCTGATTATGCCTTTGCATAGTTTTTCCAGCAGGGTGCGCTCCATCTCCATAGTGTATTATCCTCTCAGCACTGTCTGCATCGTGTGGCGCAGCTTTACACATGTATAACATTTAGCGGATAGACTGTGATGAAAGCAGTCAGAGTAGTTTAGCTTAATCAGTGCAAAAAGCTGTGAACATATGAATCATTTGCTGCAATTTTAGGGATTTTCCCCAGTATGATTGTTGCAGGTATCAATCTCGAAGTCTCCGTATCTGTCTTGCTCTTCTCACTACACCAGCGTGGCTAAGTGTTAGCAGCAGGAGCTTCAGTCTGATTCTACACAGGTTCTGCCTGCTCTTCTCATAAATCACAAAACCACACCTTGTTCACTCATTCTGAAGAACCTGTCACACATACTCAGTAGATTACTAAGAAGTGAGAAGGAAATGACGCTTCAGACACTTACTATAATCATCCTTTTGCGTCATCGCTGACAGGTGTGGACCACTCCTTCTCATTTAAGTGGACTATGACCTCAAACACCACTACATCTGGTTGATATCATTAGTTTTAAGTCTTGTATGTAGCCGTAATGTAACTGACCATATGTCGTCTGTGCGTTGTTAAGTTTAATAATCTGTACAGTTGCAGATATTTTGGCACACTGAGATAAATTTATCCAAACAGCCGAGATCAAAAATATTTTTACTGAAACAAAGATACAAACTTTTGAGATGTAGTTTGTTCCAGTTTCTTTGTGAGTTCATGTTTTTAAACTTCATGGCTGATATTAATGTAACGTCTCAATGCTGCATGTGATATTCTTAGATAATATTGAATTAATGAGCTCAGTACATTGACAATGTTTTTACCTGTTATCTATTGGAAATCTTTAAATAATTTAGATAATTCCTCTTTAACACAGATTAACGTGCTTCTGTTATTTTCTTTACGTCTCCTCTCCTTAAAGGCTTTATATGCAATTTTTTTTGATCCAGCAGATGTCGCCCTTGAGCACCAGCATGAAACCAAAACAACTTGCGGTGCATTGTTGTGTTGACATGCTGATGCATATTAAGCCTTTAAGTTACGAGGACTGGCTCCAAAACTTTAAACTGAATTACATTTCTCCAAGAATCAGTAACATTTGAAGCTTGGGACGTCGTTGTTCATGTGACATTCCTTCACCACAAACTTTTACACATTGTGTTGAAACAGTGCGCCTCACAAGAGGGAACAAGCTTATGAGCTTTGGTATCATTTGTCCACCTTTACTCTTAGATATACAGGAATGATGCAACCTCTGTTTTAGGGAGAGTGTTATAGCGGTGTGTTTTCACTGATATTTTTTGTGTTCCCTTTAAACCGATCTTCTTCGGATGCGGAGTCAGAAAACGTCACCTTGATAAACCAATAACATCCTTTGAATGACTTTTTTTATGTATGTATGTTCCTTGCAGTGGTTTTGAAGGCCTGGTCAAGAACTTGATGTTGGAGCTCCCTGCAGATTTGGTCTCATACAATCGTCCCGTCCGCTGTGTCCACTGGAACAACACACAGAGCAGAGTGAAAGCTGTGACGGTCGAGTGTGATGACGGGGAGAGGATCGCTGCTGATCACGTTATCGTCACAGTGCCTCTAGGTAGACTCCACACACATACTGTCCTGTTGTTTATTGCATTGCTGAAGAAGAGTAACCACTTCTTTAAATATTACTTTTAAACCACTTTGAGCATTAAAGAGATTAAAGGAGCAATATGTAACCCTGGCACCTAGTGATTGAAATGGGTACAGCAACCCAAATTCAAAAACATTGGAGAGAACCGACTCACCCCGCCCCCTCCTCTCCAGAATCGATATGCCGATAAGTTGCCATGTCGCAGATACTGAAGCTTCAGTGTTTAACCAGCTCTGCAATGGTCTTGAATTCTTTCTGTGTTCCAATCTAACCTCTCTCCATACTACAAAAGCATCTCTAATATTCTTAGCAGAGAGAATCACTACCATGATTCCCCGCCAGCCTTGACATCATCTTTTGTTATTGTTTTGATTGAGAGCCCCCTGGTGGTGGAATTTACATACTGTGCCTTTAACAGGTGCATATTTTCATATGAATAACTTTGAACTTCTTTCCCCCCCCCAGGATACCTGAAGAAGAATCACTCAACAATGTTCAGTCCTCCTCTCCCGGCACACAAGCTGAGCTCTGTCCACAAACTAGGATTTGGAACGTGCAACAAAGTATTTGTAGAGTTTGAATCTCCGTGGTGGGACGATGGCTGTGAAATTATCTACCTGGTGTGGAACGATGAGGTGTGTAGTTCAAGCATAAATCACAGAATACATTTAGAAAATATGTGTCGAACCAGTGTCTAAATGTTAGTGAGCGTGACATCTTAACACATGGTTATGTGTGTTACACCCTTTGTGTCTGCAGAAGGACATTGTGGACCAGGTGTCAGACATAAAAAAATCGTGGATAAGAAAGATGTCAACGTTCACTGTGCTCAAAGGCTCTGATGGCCATGTTCTGTGTGGCTGGATCGCTGGGCATGAGGCGGAGCACATGGAGACGCTCACTGAGCAGCAGCTCAAACACTCCGTCACAGGGCTTTTCCGCACATTCACAGGTGAGAATCGAGTCTCTGGTAACAACCTGTAGCTGCCTCCTGACTGCTGATCAGATGGGAAAAGATAGAAATACTATGTGGCTTAGTATTTTTATATTAGAGTCAGGATCTGCTTTATCCAAAGAGGATAGTTACAGTAAACAACAAGACATGCAAAACATACTTTTAAAAGTAAGGAATTAAGACTTACCTCAAGAAGTTAAAGACATTCTCAGTACACCTGATTTTGTGACAGGTTTGTCCCCCCTAAGAGATATGGAAAAGCATCAAAACACTTCCATGTGTACTAAATTAAGTGTACATAGATGCTGGGTAAATGATCCATTTAAAGGACTCCAAAGAAATAAGTCAGCTGGGAAAAAAACACCTTGAGAAACATAAAGTATTTTTTCTTAAGAGGTATCTAAAATATCACATCGTACTGTACAGATAGAAAAAAAAATAATAATAATAAGTGTTTCAATCATTAATGCTAGTACCACCAAGCGGAAACCTCCAGTCTTGAAAAATGAAGCCAATGAGGAAGTGTCAAATCCTGCAGTTCCTCGAGTTTCCGCTTGAGGCTGACTCCAGGAACAACAGAAGTCACATACACATGACTGGCAAAAAAAGCCGTTTTTACAGCAGAAATAAAAATGTTTACAGCCTGGTACAAAAAAACATAATAGGTCTGATTCGTTATTGTCATCACTGGCACACACTTTACGGGGTTGAATTTTTTAAAAACAACTCCATTTCAATTTTGAAAACGATGGGCATTTTTCATAGTTAGGCGTGTAGCTGACATGATTGACAGGTGGGCGCGATATAACGGTTCGCCAAGAGGCTTAAAACCCGCCTCAGCTCCAGCTCTCAGCCTGTCGTTAGGTCGACTAAAAATTAAGCTGAGACAGCATTTCCAGAATGGCGGCTGCTGATGATGCTTCTTCAGAAATACAGTCGCTGCTGCTCTTTTTTACAAGCAGCATCAGTGTTGAGTTCAAAACGTACTGAGTTATCAATAACGGTTCTCAAGTATTTATATCTAGGACGAGTTTTAAAAATGCTCCTCAGTCGCTTGACGATCGGCCTTTTCAACAAATCTCTTTGTTTTCAGGAGACTCGTCTATAACACCAAAGAGAATCCTGCGCACACAGTGGTTCAGTGACCCCTGGACCTGCGGATCCTACTGCTACCCAGCAATAGGCTGTTCAGCTAAGGACCTGGAGAATATGATGGAGCCTCTGCCTACGAGTGAATCACAGTCACAGGTACACACAGTAACACATAAACACTGAGGTGCATCTAAAGTACCTGTACTCCACTAATATACGGTCTTGATCAACACGTCTCTAATAGTTTCTGTCTGTTTCAGGCCTTGCAGGTGTTGTTTGCAGGAGAGGCGACTCATCCTTTCTTCTACTCCACCGTTCACGGAGCTCTCCTCACCGGCCGACGGGAGGCAGATCGACTCATCAATCACTACTCCTCCTTCAGTTCACGAAGACAACCATATAGCGAAAGGACAAACAAAAGGACATAAACACTTTTCCATTTCATAGAATCGTCTTAGAAAATAGCACACAATGTACTTTGCACTTCTTTTTTTTTTTTAAATCAACAGTCTTTTTTTGTTGATCCTCTTTTTTTGTTTTCTCATTTTTCTTTCAATCTTAAACTTCTCTGATGAAAATAACGATAAGAAGGAGGACAGAAAAAAAGAAGCTGACACAATTTAATTTTTCCTGTTTGTCTATGATTGTAAAAGAACCACAAATGATTTCTAACCACTGTTTCAAAAACACAAACACTATTTGAATGACTTTATTGTATTCTCCTCTGGAATTATTTGTGGAAAAATACTTGAAAACATACCTCACTCAAAAAGTTCTACATATCAAATCATCACAAAGTTAAAGCTTAAAGCTCATGTGAGGTGTTTGTGTCCATTTTGGCGACCCCATGTGGACAAAGGCGTACCTTGATCTCTTTGAAAGATTATCAGGGAACGTACATTTCATTGTGAATCTTTGCCCTGAAAATTGAAAGGAAATAAGGCTGTTTTAGCAGGTTGTCGTTAATCGACTCATCTGACGCATAACCTGCGGCACTGTCACAAGCATTAAACATAACTAAATAGAAATAATCTTGTGGCTGATGCCCTTGTTTGCTTTTTTTATGTCATAGAGGCATCAGTATTCATTTCAGTCTTTTTACATAACCAGCTAAAAATCCCTCAGGAGCTTTAAGGGTCTTGGTGAAAATGTTCAGTTTGCATCTTGAATTGAATAAAGTGAGTAACATGAATAATCACTGACATGGTTTGAAAAGGAACATTTCTAAATATTGCCTTACCTCTGTCTTTGTTTGAATTAAAACTAAGCTTGTTTTAGACTTACGGGATTTGTTAAAGTAATGACCTAACTTGATTTATGGGCCCCTACACTTAATAAAGAGAACAATACATAACTGTAACCTTTGTTGTTTATTGTTACTCCTACCAGATACAGTCACAAGTCTTAGTTTTAGAAATCAAAGAGCAAGGATTATAGCTCACAGCCATTTGTGTGTGTGTGTGTGTGCGCATGTTTGTTTTAAAGAGAAGCACATTAGAAAGAGCTTCACATGAAAGCTATTGATTTTTATCAAAACATCATTAAAGCGAACTATTACAGTTTTTTCCAATTGCTAAAACAGAATTTTGCAAACTAGGCTGGTTTTATCAAAATACTTAACGCAATTCACAAAACCACACACACCCAAACTGCAAAATACCTCATATATCCTGCAAAATGAAGCACTGCAACCAAAACTACATATAGCATTATCAAAATCAAACTTTTGCACCAAATGGCACACACTTCATTCATATTACCAGATTTATGTCTAACCAACCACACACAGTTGGGCATAATGAAAAGCACTCTCATCTTTAGTATGCTTTGTCATAATACTAACATAGTTTGAATTGTAGAAAATTCTCCAGATTGTTCACATGCACAGAAATATTTGCAGATACACACACATGCTGTTGAAACATTTATTTTTTTATTTTTCACAAACAAGTCAGTGCTACATATACCAGGACAATAAAACAGCTCAAGTTGGGCTGATCTCTGTCCAGCCTCTCGCATTGTCAGCCCATGGTTGATGACATGATCAACTAAGGTTGCTCTGATTTCATTTGAAAGTTGTCGTCTTCTTTGGCCATGAACTCCTCTACCAGCTCTACCCCTACCTCTCACCCTCCATCTTCCTCTTCCTCTCTGTGCAACGTCTTCCATTGTTGTTGTAAAAAAAAAAAAAAAGGTGCTCACTTGTGGTCTTTTCATAGTGCTCACTTCCTGATTGAAGTGATAACAATTAACCGTTGAGGTGTTTGGCCAGGTGGCACATATATTGGCCAATTAGCTCATGTAGTGTCATTTTGAATGGCAGTGTTTTGAAATGGCAAACATGTGACTTTATGTCAGATTGTCGTGTCTTATACAGAGATCCATGTTCGGTGCATTTAAAAAGTGTCATTTTGAATTGCAAAATGTGTGTAAAGCAGAAAATGTGTTTAGACTTTTGGAGACTTGAGAAGAGGTTTTGCTCTCTGGGTGTCAGTTTAAATAATTGTGCTATGCATGTCATTTTAGTGTGTTAGCAATTGGAAAAAACTGTATTCAAAAGGAAAATCAATATAAATTAATTTCAATAGGTCTTAACCTTGGTTTTCTCTGGCTCTTTGTGTCACAAAGTTTTACAGAAAACAGGGCCGTCAATCAGTGAGCTTCATGTATCCATCTTGAGTTCTCAAAAGGATCCCGACAGTATCTCCTGTTTTGTGTTAGAAGTGATGTTTTATGTTCATATTGACACACTTAAGAGTTTTTCACCCACTTTTGGGTCCTGACCCACCAGTTGATCACTTAAATCTGATCTCAACTTTTATAATTCTCTCATAACATATTTGGGTAAACAGAAAACAAGCAACAAAAGGATAGAAAAAAACACATATACACAGTTACTAAATCACAAATGTATCACATAAATCTCACCAACAACAAAATACAGATACAAAGATTTTAAATAACAAACATACTCTAATCATAAAAAATAAGTCGTATGTATTTTGCCATCTGAAAATGATAGAAATGTAGTGTGAAAGTGGACAAAACTGATTAAAAGTGTACTACACTGTGTCATAACACAGTAAACAAAGGGCATGCTTGCCAATCAAATCCTTCACCCCCAAAAAACGGTTTTTCAATATAACCTCAGTTAAGTCTGTGCAGAACATACCTTTAGTTTTTAGGTCAGTACAGTCCAAATGTATGGTGGCTCTGAAGTGCAAAACACAACAACAAATCATAAAACACAACAACAACAAAAAAAAACACGACAAAAAAAAAAACACAACGACAAATCACAAAACATTTTTGATTTGTTGTTGTGTTTTATGATTTGTTGTTGTGTTTTATGATTTGTTGTTGTGTTTTTTTATTTGTTTTTTTATTTGTTTTTGTCCTCATCCAGAGGTGGGACAGACACCACCCTCCTCAATTTATGTGGTTGTATCACTGCTGCTATCTTGTGCAGAAATATAATAATGCGGCTATGTTTCCCCCCAGGGTGTTTTTAAGGTAACGACAACTCATTAGGGAATATTCCTGTAGTGGGGAAAGTCCCTGTCAACTTCTCTACCATCTTAAACCATTCAAGCGTCTTGAACAGCTCGGACAGACATTTACATAATGTAATTTATATACTGTAATATGATTTTGATAACCATTTGTCATTTAACTGTTAATGGTTGAACTGGATCTAAGGGTATAGGTTTATTATCAATGCTTTTTTTGGTTAATTAATCTACTGAGGTTTATATATTTTTATTTTCTGCTTGTCAAAATTCAAATACAATGAAACATATCTAAACAATGGTCCAAAAATCTCTGAATTATTTTATTTGCAGTATTATTCTTTTTACCAGAAGATCTGAATTCCCACATTTTGAGAGACTTGACTGATATTATTGCATGAAAAATTCAACAACTTACCAATAAAGAAATTTTAAAAAAAGATACAGCTTTGATTTAACTTTCTGTGAAGTTCTATCTACTTCTGTTCTACTAACAGTTATTATCTGGTTTTACAAGAGTCTTTTTAAACACCCCCTAGATGTAATCCCTTAACTTGGGAGAACCCTGTCAAATTGGAGGAGAAAAACTAAGTACTCAAGAACAGTAAATCTACTTAAAAGTGGTTCCTGGAGCGCATTTTTCATTACACTATTGTCAAATATGACAGTCAAGTCTTGATGTTCAGGAGATGTGTACAGTATACTTGAGCTGTACTTGTCATGACATGCTGTTGGAATAAATGAAACTCTTTCTGATTACACTGTGTGGAATTTACTTTGATAGATATTTAGAAACAAGACAAATGTCACATTGTGTGCAGTCAAATGGCCACTCTCTTATTGATGGTGGTGTTACTTCTTTGGTGTGAGGATCAATTCCAGTTGGGTCTAAAGAGGAAAACAAAATAAGAATATTAACATCATAACCACATCCACTACAGGAACAAGTGCAGGGGGAAGATATATTTCTGTGGTATGAAGCCTTGACATGTCACCTTAATCTGCAGGTTGGTTCTCTTGAGCAACTGGATCTCTTCCACGTGATTCTTTTCTTCAGTCTGTCGCCTTTCAGTTTCTCGTTTTTCAATGGCATCACGTTGAGACTTGAGTTGGTTCAGTTGCTTCTTCAGCTCCAGTTTCTCATCGTCAAGATCAGTAATCTAGGTGTTTGAAGTTTATTAAAATGCAGGATCAGTGACATCAAGACCAAACATTATTTGAGAGGAATGCTTCCCTCTGCTGGATATTAAACCAAATAGCAGTCGATAGTTATTCCTTCAGCTTCTGTGGCAAATACTGTATATTCTCTATACTGTCGATGGATGCCCTTACTTTTTTCTCCATGTCAACCTTTGACTCTGACTGAAGGGCTTTCCTCGTACCAAAGGCCACACTGTTTTCATTCAGAGCCTGGTAGGCAGGAATAGTCATTTGAATCTCATCTCTGACCCGCGAGAGCAGCAGGCCCCTCTCAGCACACTTGATGGTCACCTGTCTGATGAGCTCATCTTAAAGAAACAGAAAATGAGTAAATGCAGCAGTAACATATTTGAGGAGTAAAATGTGCTTTCAGTGGTATACAAAATGCTTCAGAAGAAAGCTGTATGGCAATGAAATTTAAACCATGTGTACACAAAAAAATGGTTCAAATTATTGTCCTTTGATCCTCAATCCTTGTCAACACAATAGCCTCAGTGATCACAAATATCAGAGCCTCCTTCTCACCAAAGCACTGAGAGTAGAGCTCCCTGCGGACAGGGCAGATTCCTGTCTGTCTGGCCTGCCTTTGTTGCAGCTTTGTGTCCAGCAGCTCCTCCAGGTGAATAACATCTGTTCTTGTAGAAGGTGCACCGGACACTTGCTGCACCCACAGCCGGGTCCCGTCAGTCCATTCCCTGCAATAACAGAAGTTTAGATAAACTGAGTGGATTGAATTTAATGAATGACACACTGTAGATGGATGCAACTGTACCTGGGTGGAAGGATGGCGTTTAGGATCTTCTCATCTTCCTGCTCGGTGGTGTCAGTAGAGGTGGGTTCTGATTTTGGAGGTGGTGGCACAGGGGTAGACTGTCCCCCCACCTGCTGTGGACTCACTTTTAAAGGGCGGCCCTGTTGTGAAAAGTATTTCATGTTACACAATGAATCAACTTTCTTTGCCTGAAATACATGACACAGTATATTCATCATCATTTAATAACTTTTAAAACGCTTTGGGGATTGAAAGATGTTGGTAAACAGCCATTATAGCAGGAATATCTGTACGGTCAAAACAATTTTCGCCATCATGCCTAACTTTGACCACTAAACGTCGGCTAAACTCGGCTGGTGTTACTAAACTTACCTTTGGTGATTCTCTGTCAGTGCTTTTGCTGATCAAAGCTGGATTGTCGTATTTGAGGAGAGAGTCGGCTGGTGGAATCATCTTTTTGAATCTGATAATTTGAACAAAATAAAACAGAAACTCCTGGTTGGTCTGTGATTCAGCTGCAGGGATATCGGTGCTGTTTTTGAAGGATGCTGTTCTTTTGCTCACTTTTTCTGTTGTCATAGCAACAGCGTCCCTCTTCAGTTTGACCGTCTGGACTCAGTGGTTAGATTAATATTTAGTAAGTGGTTTTGTATCTTATTTTTTTCTTATTTTTCCACACATGCATGATGCTTGTCAGTTCATTTTTCGATTATTATGTTGCATCGTTTATTTTTTTGGTATAATAATATTATTATTATTTTTTTAAAAGCACTACAACAGCTGATGGCAATACGAATGTTCGCTTTTTTATTATTATATAAAATTCTTCAACGTTTGTTAAAAAAAAAATATATATATATATATTTAATTTGTTCTCAAGTAACCGAGAAGGAACACACGGAACGATTAACGATGTAAAACACTGTGTCATAATAACACAGTAAACAAATCCTTCACCCCCAAAAACAGATTTTTCAATATAACCTCAGTTAAGTCTGTGCAGAACATACCTTCAGTTTTTAGGTGAGTACAGTCCAGATTTATGAGTTAGTTATTTTCACAGTCTATGGTTAGGACACATTACTTGTGTGCAGGAAATAGTGACAAAGGTCAAGTAGCCTGCATGCAGTCCCAAACAGCTATAAGATAAGACACATGTACTACAATGTGATGATGTTATTTACAGTCTGTGGCGATGCACCGTTACTTTTACAGTCTATGACCCCTGCTAAAAACGACATTTATTTTGAAACGTCAAACCGGAAACCCTTTTTCCTCGTGCACTCTTTATTTAAAAGGAAGAGAGAAGCAGACAGTGAGGTAGTCCGCTATCAGCTTAGAAAACCCGTTTTCGTGCGGAACCAGCCAGCTATGTCTACTCTTATGAACCACACAGTCATGGATACTAGGATAGTTATAGTAGGAAGCGGAATATCCGGTTTATCAGCTGCTCACAAACTCATTAAATCTGGATTTGTTAATGTGCGGATTCTTGAATCGACAGCAAGAAGTGGAGGACGTGTAAAAACGGGCAGATTGGGTGAGAGGCTGCAAGATAAGAAAGTAACTTTACTGCAGTTTACTCTTATCTAACCATCTGTTTTAAATGTATTGCTATAATAATCCAATGCGTGTAAATAATAAATACAGGCAGTGGCGATTCTAGAGTCTTCTGGGGCCCGAGGCAGAACTTTACATGGGGCCCCCCCATCCAGCTTTATGTTATAAATAATAGTTTCCATTATCAGCATTTCAAGGGGGGCACTTTATCCTTCTCTTTTGCTGGGGTCACATGATGTGTTGTCTTGCTTTTTTCCACTCCCAGTCGGATTATTCCTCCTTCTCTTCTGTGACTTTGACAAACATATAGACTATAATATATACTATATAATATATTAGCAGTGCAATGAGGGGGGTGGCTGTCAGATGGGGCCCTCTTAGGAAGGTTTATCAGCTGTCATTGCAACATTTGCACTATGATGTTTTAATGTTTGTCAGCCCTCGGGGCCCCTTACTGGTCTGGGGCCCCAAGCGGTAGCCTGCCTTGCTTGTTGACAAGCAACGACTCTGAATATAGGGCGTGCCATAGCACCATATTAATTAAATTATATAATGTGTTTTCTGTCTACAGGTGATAATGTCGTTGAGATAGGAGCAAACTGGATCCACGGACCGTCTGAGGAGAATCCAGTGTTTCGTCTGGCCCGTCAGTATGGACTCCTTGATCCAGAGGCCCTGACCCCGGAGAATCAGGCCCTTGATATCGGGGGAAACCCACCGTGGGTTCCCAATATGTTCAGCAGTTCAGGTGAGCAAACGTTGTATGATTCACAGTCTGTTTTATGACAAAGGTTCAAAAGAACAAGAAGGTAATATTAAAGTTCACCACAACCTTTCAGACACACTAAGCAAAATAATGTGACTGCATGATATGAAGCACTGGTTTACTAACCCTAACTTCACAAATGGCATCAATGCATTTGACTTTAATATATATTTTATTTCAGATAGACTTAAATATTCAAGCTTCACTCCAGAGAATGGAAAATAGCCAATTGAGCGTGGCCTTATGCCAAAAGTAATCATGGCTGTGCTGATATTCAGTAAGATGGCAGCTATTCAACAGGTCCACAATCCCCATATATTAATAAACAGCTGCAGTATAACTTTCATTGGGCTCCACCAACACAACTAGTTAGAACAGTATTCAGAAACACAGCTGAGGCAGAGTGATACTTTTGTCTCTTGTTTGAGTCCATAAAGAATATTTAGGAGGGTACTAGACTCAAATGAAATCCTCTGCCATGAACTCATACGTTCTTTTAAGTAACAAACTAGAGTGTATAAGCCCAGCATTTCATATAAACTGGTGATTTTGTATTTTTCTTATGTTATACAAATGCAGGTCGGAGGCTGACTCCTGAGGAATTTGAACCGGCTGAGGAGATGTTCGGTAAAGTGCTGAATGAAAGTTCAGAATTTGAGAGCAAAGGAGGAGAGCCCAGAGCCACTGTTGGAGAATACATACGGTCAGAGGTACATTTCTTCCAGTGACTAAAATATGAATGCTGTCTGTTTTCTTTTTCTTAAATAATCACCAATATCTGCATCTGGCAAAATTAGAGAGTTTATTTTGTTCTGTTTTTCTGGTGCAGGTGAAACAACAAGCAGCAGAGGAGTGGAAAGATGTCGATACAAAGACCAGATCCACCAGACTGTGTGTGATCAGCAACATGTTTAAGGTGAACTGCTGTATAAACGGGACTCACAGCTTGGATGAGGTGGGCCTCGGGGCCTACGGTTTATACAAGACTCTACCTGGACTGGACTGCACATTCCCGAGGTGTGTACTCAGACTTTTGCAACATTTGGGAATGAATGTGGTTAAAGCCGTATCTCCACTGAGCTGACATATTAGTCATTTCATGATTAAGAGAAGTGTTTTACAAGAGCAGCAACTAAGGGAGATTTTAATAAGTAAATCAATCTCTTCATGTTGAACCCTGCAGGTGTTTTAAACGTACCTGATACAACCAGGACCTACTTCATTCATTAGTCTGTTGCCATATGAACTCGAGCTTATGGTTTAGTATTTGTCATGTAAAGAATAACGTAAAGTGAGCAAATTGTTGCAGCTGCATGGACCTGACAGGTCGAGCAGGATGCAGAGGGGCCTTGTCTCAGCCCTGAAGGGGTTAAAAACTAACGGTTGTTCTAGGTAACAGTTTGTTATTCTTATCTTGCTATAGGTAATTTGCCAAAAATGTGTTTTGTTGAATAAAACTGGTGCTTTATTAACTTATGTGCAGCTCTTTTTGCAACCTTTACACTATAACCTGAGTTTATACAGACTCCTGCTCAGTACTCTAACAAAGCCTGCACTACTGAGCTTTTGTCTCCCCCCCTAAGAAGCCTATTTTCTCCCCTGTTCGCTCCCCCAATCCCAAATGCACCACTTTCAGATACTCCCTTGACTGAAGAGGGGAATCTGCAGCTGTCAGCGAAACTAAAAGCCTGATCAACGATGACGTCATCTAATTCAATTCTGCGTCCTTGGTGGTGAACAATATTTGTGAGATTAATTTAGACATGATTTTCCTTCTGGTGCAGGGGCTATGAAGGTCTAATTGAAAACCTGATGTCAGAGCTCCCCGAAGGTTTAGTGAGCTACAACACGCCTGTGAAATGTGTCCACTGGAACAACACAGAGAAGAGAGACGAGGCTTTGACGGTCGAGTGTGACGACGGGGAGAGGATAGCTGCTGATCATGTTATCGTCACAGTACCTCTAGGTAGGACAAGATGCATACATTTACAAACTTAATGTGCTCATTTACATTTAAGAGCATGGATGTTGACTTTGTGCTATAAATCTTTGAATGTGTGACACAAGTTCTTAGTCTCCACTTAGGCCATGCACAGATAAAGTCTAAAGAAGACCACAAGTTTATTTTCTGCTTTAGTAAACCTTTAATGTTGTTATTCTGTGCTGGGATTACATAAGAACACTAAACTGTGTGAAGCAACCTGTATTATAAAAGGTGTTATCTCTCCTGCTCAGTATAACATTTATGGTGGACAAAAAGCAAGACCTCATGTCACAAGGTTTTTTCTGCTTTGCGTCTTAAGCAGAATAAATTGTTTTTTTCACTACTTGATTAAATCTAACTCGAGTGTTTGGTTTCATCAGGATACCTGAAGAAGCACCATTCAGCCCTCTTCTGTCCTCCTCTGCCTCTACACAAGATTCACTCCATCCAAAGACTCGGCTTTGGAACAAACAATAAGATATTTGTGGAGTTTGATTCACCGTGGTGGGATGCTGACTGTGAGGTCATCCACTTGGTGTGGGACGATGAGGTGAGATGTTAAGTCAATGAATAAGTGCGTGCAGACACACTGGAGTCATAAAAGCTCTGCTCAAAAAATGCTGTGATAAATCTAGATCTAGATGTAGATAGGAGCTTGTTGAAACACATGCAGCTTTATTAAACCTTTGGTGAGTGGTTGTATTAACATCCATTATACATGATACAACACATAACACACTACAAATCAACACATATAGCGTCAAACAATTAGTTAATTATAAAAGGTCAATAAAAAAAGTCTTTAAATACATCCAGTATTTGGTAGTGAAGATATTAATGCTCCAACTCGTGTATCACAAAAATGTTGGGTTTTTTTGCCGCTGATGAAACATACAGAACACTTGAACTGTGTTTTTATCTCTTTCAATGATTCAGGATGAAATCGTGGACCAGGTCCCAGATATACAGACGTCCTGGATGAAGAAGTTGTTTGGTTTTACTGTCCTCAAACCCACTGAGAGGTCAGGAACCACGTTTTGCACGTGTGTTTTATTTAATAGAAAATAAGTGGTTAATGATCCATTTGGATTACAGTCCTGTTTGTGTTTAACTTCCAGGTATGGCTACGCTCTGTGCGGCTGGATTGCTGGCCATGAGTCCGAGTATATGGAGACGCTGTCTGAACAGGAGGTCACACACGGCATCACACAACTGGTCCGCAGGTTTACAGGTCAGTCTGAATACGACACAAACGTACTGCAACAGAGCCTCTCCATTAAGAATGACCTTCTCATATCTTAAATATGAAATCGAGCTTGACATGGCCAGACCACAAAATTATAATAATCTAACGTGTATCCGTTTTCGATTTGCATTTTCACAGTCAAATCTGTGTACTTTTGTTTTTAAGAAGCATCATTAACATAGAGAATTGCTGGAGGAAAAGCCTGGCAGGCTGTAAACTTGACAAACTAGCCTCCAAATAAACAACGCATGCACAGGGAGAACAAACTCCAAACAGAAAGGCCCCTGCCCGATGTGGATTTGTACCAGGAACACTTGTGCTGAGGCAACTCAATATCCAATGCACCACTGTGCAGCCCTACCAGAAAATAATTAGTGAAAAAATAATCTTTCCATCCCTGCTTTGCACACGTTTTGTTCAAAAATACATTTTAATGTTCTTCCATAGACTAAAGTAACTAAAGGCCCGAGCTATTCATTCAAGTTTTACAGAAATTTAAAAAGAAACAGTTGCGTGACTTCAAACACCAAGAGGGTAGTCCGCTGTAAACGTGTCAGTCTGGCTAATAGCTGTCGCTTTTGGAAAAAACTCTGATATGACAGTCAACCACAAGGCTTTTAAAGATTGATAGATAAGCGGAAAAGGAAAAAAATTGATGAAAAAATGCCAGTTACAGCCAAAGAGCCAGATTGTTTTTTAAAAACCTTGTTGCCGCTGTCTGTGTTTAGGAAATCCTACCTTAACACCAAAGAGAATCCTGCGCTCCCAGTGGTTTCATGACCCCTGGACATGCGGATCGTACACTTTTCCTGGAAAGCTGTGTTCAGCACAGGACCTGAAGAACATGATGGAGCCCCTGCCTAAGAAGAGATCACAGGCACAGGTATCTACATGTTCATTATAAAACAAAACACACAGAGCATACATACCAGCTCACACATGGTAGGACTCTTTGTCTCACTACTTGGTGTGTTTCAGCCCTTGCAGGTGTTGTTTGCTGGAGAGGCGACTCATCACTGCTTCTACTCCACCGTCCATGGAGCTGTTCTCACTGGGTGGAGAGAAGCTGACCGCCTCATCTCTCACTACTCCAACGTTAGTCCATCTTTGCCCAAGTCTAACCTCTAAGACAGTGTTGCTTTTAAATAATAAGGCGCACTCATGTTGTGAGTGTACAGCAGGGTTATGTTCATCTTTACAAAATAATGATGTCATGGCATGAAGTCTTCAGAGATTCAAATCTAAAAAAAAGTGAACCGCAAAAACAAGTCTAACAGTTTCAGTTTCTTCAGATTCAAGAACAGAGTGCCTTAGAGTTATCTGCTGATTTAATATCTACATGTTTCCCTATCCACAGAGTGACTCAAAATAATTTTCATATATAATTATTTATCATAATTATAATATCATTATTTGTGATAATTTTGCTCAAATCTGAACTTCTTTGAAATATGATCGGCGGGTTTATGTGAAGGATTTCTGAGCGGTTGCTGAAATCCCTCAGCCATTGAAGTGATGTACTGCTGACATGATGATGTGGATTACTATGCATTTAATGTGACTCCTCTGTAAACTGTATTTTTGAAAAAATTATGAATAATATGTGACATTAGACATGTTGATATCTTTCCTCATGCTTCTGCTTGTATATTATCTTTCACGCACTGATCGTGATTCCAATAAGATAAGAAATTAATTTATAAATTATTCAAACATAAAGTCTGTGAGTTAATGTCTTCTTGCCTGTGCAAAAAATAATGAAAGCTGCACATCACTTTTTAAAATTGTAATAAGTAATAGTTGTATAGGTTGTTACTCACCATGGTTTACTCAAGTTGTTTCTCAGATGTTCAATTTTGAACAACATATTTGGCCATTAGATAAAGTTTAGAAGGGATAACATTAAAGAGTTATGTCTGAGTTAATATTTGCAAATTATAGGATAACTTTGTCTAGTGAGAATAAAATAAAATAAAAACATTTCCGAAGGTTTAGGCAAAGGAAAAAAAATGCATTCATGTTTGAATTGTAAAAAGTATGACCTAAATTAACATGTTAAAAAAGTTTTAAATGTCTGTTAAGTAACTAAGCTGGCCTAAAGAGGAGAGGACAAGGTGTGAATCTGTTTATTTTAATAGATGAACATTCATCATCTGATTATGTAATCCTGGAAGAATCCGTAGAGCAAGTAATAACACGGCAAAATATTCTGCAGGAAGAGACACACCAAAGGAATAGTTTCTTTCTCTGGTCAGGCTTTGATGACACCATAATTAAGTGTAAAGATTTATGTAGGCTATGTACATGAAACAGTCAAGTGAGCCTTGAATAAAAAAAGACTCCCAGAATCATGTTGTGTGGGAGAGAATGAACATTTTAGGTTTTAAAAGAAGACCTTTATCATGACCATCTGTTTCGACGCTTTTTCTACTGGATGCTTTGCTGGAATCATGTCCGGTTTTATAATTACATACAGAAGGGTTAAAGTAGTTTAAAATGTGCTAAATATAAATGTAATCAATTTTGGGGCTTTATTATATTAATCATTTATTTTCTTTAATTTATTTTTTGCGCCAACAACATTTAAACTAATGCAGTCAATACCAAACTTTAGTGGGTATTCCAGCCATGTTAGTCAGATGCTTGGAGCTTATTCTAGTCATTTATCTGTTTCCAATTACAGCTTTACAAAGTCAGTACGATAAAACCAATATGTAATATTTACAGTCTATGGATAAAACCCGACGATTATTACTACACATAAACATCACACGTTTAGACGCGGAACCTTTTAAATAACCAGGCTTTTGTTTCAAGTCGGCATGTAAACAGTGGAGCACATTCAGAGCAGCTATGTCTGTGTAGCAGGTCGTTAAAAAAAATTCAGTCTTCTTTTAATACAAATGTTCGTCGACTGTGGTCAAAGTCAGAAAAACAGCAGTCATGAAACTGCACCAGACTCTCCGGAATGTCAGCAAGTTCAGATCCGTTTTCGACTTCGGTGGACGGGAAGTGGCTCACTGGTTCCCCGGACACATGGCTAAAGGTGACAGCTTTTCTCTCACAGTCACACTTAATTGTAACGTGAGGTACAATAATAAACATGCATTTGGAATATAAACTTGTGTTTTCCCCTACTGTAACAAGAGGTTGTAACGTTTAGTGGTTGCCATGGTTACATGATGTGACCTTTTGCAGGACTGAGGCAGATGAGAGCCAGCCTGAAGAGTGTGGACTGCATCATAGAGGTCCACGATGCAAGAATATCCTTTTTTTTTAATAACAATAAACAATCAATACAGTCCATTCATTTAATAAATAATGTTTAAAATCTTAATTATTTAATCATATCATCATTGAAACAGTATAATCTTCTGCTAGTGCAACTGGGTGCCTGCTGTTATCATAAAAACACTTTTCCATACATTTCCTTTGACGTTAATTACAACAATAGAAATAGATCATCACAGCATTGAATAATCAAATGCAAGACTTGAACATCACTGAATAATCACTTTTTAATATAAATCGATAAAAGCTGTCAGCAGAGAAACCCTTCATTTTGTGTTAAATTAACAAAGAGCTCATGTTTATGTAACAGGCAGTCATTGAAGAAAACGTTTCAATCTAAAGTAGTTTAAAAAGTAGTCATCATTATATTTTCTCCTCTTTAATTAAAATCTTTGCAGCAGAACTTTCTACACAGAGGACATCAGTGGTCTGATGTTAGAGATTTACTGGACGTACTAAAATCAAACCTGGCCTAGTGGTCGAATATATTAATCTAAGTTTCATATACTATGTTTCCTACCACATAGGGCTGGGAAATATATCGAGTTTTTAAGATATATCGATATATTTTCAAACAAGATATAGGGTAAGACAATATTGTTAATATGGATATAGTTTATGTTGCATTAAAATAACGTTACAGAGGTGTTAGTTCACCTTATTCTCATCTCACTGATGATGTCTGACTGTCTGTCCCTCTTAACTCTGCTCCTCCTCTCTCTCTCTTTTATTGTATTTAAAGAACATTTTTATTTTATGATATTACTTTTTAAATTCACAAACAGGTAGTTTATTTTCCATGTGTTTTTACTGCTAATAAAATACATATCGATATATATCGAGTGTCGCCATTCAGATAATCAATATCAAGATATGAGTTTTGGTCCATATCGCCCGGCCCTACTACCACAGACATTTTTGTAATTGTGATTTAACGAATGGGATCTTGACCAATGCCTTTTCCTTGTCTAGTTTAAGGCTTGATTAGTAGGATATGGAAAGGCAGACAACTTCAGTTTACAGAGTGCTTCAATCTCTTGTTTTAATTTCTTCATTAATAGTTTTTCTGCTTCTGTGGCCAGGTAGAATTGTTATTTCTTAAAAAGTTTAAAGAGGCCCAGCGGGTCATTATTGCCTTCCATGCAGAGGTTTTCTTGAGAGATAAATTGAAAGCAGTTTCTTCTTTAACATGGAGCAACATCCCCCTCTCTGGAAGAAACCCCGAGTTTCAGGAGAGTCTCAGCGTCAGACCACATCTGCTCATTCTCAACAAAATGGACCTCGCTGATCTTTCCAAGAAGCAGGTAAAGAGCCACATGTCACCAATTTTTTTAAAATTATTAAAAGAAACTAATTTCTCAACAATGACTTTTTCAGAGCATCCTAAAGAAGCTGGAAAAACGTGGGGTGAGCAATGTTCTCTTCACCGACTGTTTAAAGCAGAGAGATGAAAACGTCAAAAAGGTAGAGGTCTCATCTTCACTGAAAACTGAACTTTTGAATTTTTGCAGAAGTTTACTCTTCGATGAAAAGCTGAGCGTGATTATGCAATCCATGTGTGTTTATATTTGTATTTTAGTTGGTGCCAATGGTCGTGAAAGTTATCGAGAGCGAAGCACGATTTAACAGAGAAGAGGTATGCTTACACCAGTCAGTTTGATCTTTCTATTTTGTTGCATGATTCGTTTCTGCTTTGACAAAAAGCAACTACAAATGGCAGCTTGATGAAGATTTTGCATTTATCTCTGACGGCAGAACAACCTCAGTCTTATTTTTCTGTCACATATAGCCCAATATTTATACACTATTACCATTAAGTCTTTCATAACGTACATTACAAGATATCAAAATATCAGAAAATGTCCTCTTAAAAGTAATGTCCTCCACAATCTCTGATTCAAAATATCAAATAAAACTTCTACCTAATGTAATTTCACTTACTAATGTAAACACATCTTCAATCGTTTATCTCCACTGTGATATTTACTTTATTTTTCTCACCAGATGTTTATGGTAATTGAATTCATACATTTTTGCTCAAAGCTTGTCATTGTGTTTTTCAGAACACAAATTATTGCATGATGGTGATTGGGGTGCCCAACGTAGGGAAATCATCTCTAATCAACTCGTTAAGAAGGACAAACTTGAAAAAAGGTTTGTGTTGTCAAGTAGTTACCTGTTGTTGAACATTGATCCGGTAAAATATATAACAATGAATTTTATTCTTATGCAACCATCTTAGGTCGTGCATCTCGAGTAGGAGGGGAACCAGGTATCACTAAAGCAGTCTTGACTAGGATTCAGGTAGGTGTGGAGGACATGAGTGTCTCTGTTGAAGTGTATTTATGTGTTCATGGATTCAATGTTGTAGCTGTCTTTGTCCTTAGGTGTGTGAGCGACCCATAATGCACCTGTTGGACACACCTGGGGTCTTACCCCCTAAGATTGAGAGCATTGAAACAGGCATGAAGCTGGCTTTATGTGGTGAGCAGAAACAGGTTATTATTTTTACTCCTAAAAATGATTTACTGTCATTCAGGAAACAGCTTGTAGAAAAGTTTTTGTTCTGTAAAATGTCTTGGACTTTTGTCTTCATAAGAGGTGTTTTGGATATGTTTTTCTTTCTTACTTCAGGAACTATTCTGGACCATTTAGTGGGTGAAGACATCATTGCAGACTACTTACTTTATTCTCTAAACAGGCTTGAGAAGTTCAGGTATGAAGAATGATGAATAAATACACATTCAGATTAAAAGCATGTTCCTCTTACCTCTCATAACTGTTGTTGTTTTAATTATTGTTTGTGTTTTTGTGCAGTTATGTCGAGAAATACGACCTCCAAGAGCCGAGCGATGACATACAGAATGTCCTTAAACGCATCGCTGTGAAACTTGGAAAGACTCAAAGGGTCAAAGCCATCACTGGAGTTGGTAAGAAATAGCTTATTATAAAAATACTCCTGCTACATGCAAAGTTAATGGCTCACTTTGTCTCAGTTAAAGATGAAGATTTAAAGGTTCTGATTTGGAGAAACAACATTTTTAGCTGTCTTTCTTAAAGCTAGATGAGAAGATCTTGACTAGCCTGATGTCTTAAATAAATAAATCTGAATGGGACTTCATCTATGTCAAAAGAAAAACTTGGCCTTTCTAACCTATTTTAAACATAATTTCACAATTAACCACATTCATTTTTAAACCTAAAAAAGCAGATTTAATCCATCAACTGTGAGTAACTTTCATCTTGATATGATTAGATGGCCACCCTGGACACAACAGTACATCTAAACAGGCTGTCCAGTAAACCACTGATAATCTCATTTTAAAAAATCATGTATGTTTGATATAAATTGCATCTGAGACTCTGAGCTGGAAAGAGGAATTAGAAAATATTGATCTTGGGGCTGCTTTGCGTTCAGTCAAAAAGAGGTAATTAAAAGTCTCAAAACCATCCTCACAGTATTTTTTTTTTACATATTTCCTAAAAGAACAAAACTTGTCTTAAAATAATTTGTCCCATAACTTATTATGCACTATATGTACATATTTAATGAGTACTTACATGCTAACCAGACAGGCTTATGTGCACTCTCACTTCACTTTGACAGTTTTCCCCTCATCTCCCTCAGGTAACATTACCGTCACTGTCCCAAACTACACGGCAGCCGCGTACGATTTCATACGAGCCTTCAGGAAAGGAGAGCTGGGACAAGTCATGCTGGACTGATGGAGCCTTTTTTGACAAATATCATCAGAGACTGTTTGTGGGTTTGCCCTCGGCTGGAAGAATTTACATTTCACACACAGGTGTCATTAAGTGGACATAGTCTTTTGGCATCTTCAGGACAAGATAAAGTCTGTTTTCTATATGAATGACTTGAGATCATCCAAAGCTCTGTACACTTTGTAAATAAAAGATTGTACCTCGATTCAGGTTTTTCTCAGCTTTCAGCATGCATGACGCAAACATCTGACATGGTGTAAACAGGATATTTATTAGCATATAGACACTTATAACAAATTCTTTATTATGTACATAGGTGTTTTAGCGTATAACAGAGTGCACTTGATGTGGAACAGTCTGTTGCTCCTGAGTGTCTGCTGCAGGTAAAAATCCCCTCCAGGAAAAAACTGTGGAAACCTTAAAAAACACGAAAAATGTTGAGAGCAGCAGTTTTTGTTTTTTTTGTGTCCTCCCCCAGCCATGAAGGGTTTTGTACAAGGTCTGAGAACACACAAAGGGTTATTTTAAGTGATATGAAAGGGTGTTTATAGTACAAAATATTTGAAATGGTTGTGAGAAATGCAGTTCCATTCTTGTGGCAGAGATTCACCTTTTGGCTGTCATCATTAAAATCATAGAGAATTTGTATTTTTTAAATGATTTGGCAGTTTGGTTTCAGGAGGTTATGCTGGTTTTAACTTGGCACTTTTACTCTGCTTGGTCACCTGAACTTCTATGGTCTACATGACCTCCAGCAAGTCCAAAAAAAAAAATTCTAGCTGTTCTGAGCAGCAATAATGGTCATTTCCTTTTGCATTGTTTTCATACAAAAATAAACGTTTTCTGGGATGCCGTAAAGTTTGGCACTACGATTAAACTGGCAGCCAGAGATTTTATTGAAGTTTACTGTGAACGCTCACATTCACATGGCGGCCATTTTCATCTGATGTCACAACCGGGGAGGGAAGTTAAAATTCTGTTCGCCAATAACCACGTCCTGCTGTGTTCAACGTTAGCAAAACCAAACAGAATGTTATCTCAAAAGGCTTCCGCCTCCGGGTTGACAAGCGTCTAAGAAGAGGATATTATATTCAGTAACTCATCTGCTACTGTTGGACATAAGCTAACTTTAGCGTCATTACCATAGTGTTAGCTTGACAATATGCAAGGGAAGGCCCAAATTACTGGCAATCTAAGTAGAGGTAGCTAGCCAACAGTAAGGTTAGGATTAGCTGTTCTAACTAAGCTATTACCTAATGGTTTATGCTAAATGTGGTATTCCCTTAAAAATATGGTCCAAGTTAACTCAGTATTGTCTCAATTATTGCCCTGCTTTGTCAATATCTATCTGTCATTTTCATCCGGTGAAAGTGGTTAATCAGCATTTTTTCTGTTTGATAGTTTAAGGGACACAATACGCAAGGAAATACACAAGTTCCTAACTAATTATAGAGTTGGGAAGCTAACTTAAAGGTAACTGTTGTTACCTAATTGGTTATAAAATCTTGAAGAGCCTGAGGCCCAATGTCCCTCTCTTTTTAACAACCTATTGTCTTTTTTCACTTTATATTGTGAATCTCATAAGTTACTTATTTTCTGCTAAAGCTTTCCCCCTCTTTTTATGAGCACTCACAACATAATAAGAAAGGAAAAGTCCCCAACCACAAGTTAGCAGTGGAGCTAGTTATCGTTATCGCACAATAAGCTAGCTATAATTGGTTGAATGCCAATGTTAGTTGCTGTGACTTGACTGTCTGTTTCAAGTTTGTTTTACTTGAAGATAAGACCTGATGTCTCTTGGTTTCACCATATTTTGTCTTCCCATTTGCTGATCGATCGAGAAGCAATACAAATATAGTGCTTTGTCGTATTTCCTTCGTTAGAATATTTGCAGCAGTGCAGCATTTAACCATCCTGAGCTGGAGGTCAAAGAAAAAGGCCGCCATGTGAAAGTGGTAAATTGGCATTTTTGACTGATTCAACATTTTCCTCAGTTAGGCTTTAAGGGAGAAAACTAACTCTTGACTTAAAGCCCACGTTTCTAACACAGGGACTGACGTAGGTTTGACAAACGTGCACTCTTTGAGGGGTGAAAGGTCACGTAAAATACCTTGCTGGTAATGTATTTGTCTGTTTGGTGTGGATGATATATGTGCAAAAATATACAGTACAGTGATGTTATTATTGTTTCGTCTTAACACGACATGTTGCGTTGCACCTCTTACTGGTTTTCACAGAACAAATTCCAGCTAGAACCTCACATGGTAGTCAGATCTTCGACCCAATCAGGGATTCTTCCTCAAAAATACAACCTGAAAGTCTACAGTAAACTGTCCAATAAGAGTCCAAACTTTGGGGAAAATGTTGCAATAATGATAGAAACCAGTTGAGCGAGAGAAGATCCATTTTGAGTGGAGCCAGACATTAGTGCATCAAAGTAATTGGTCCTGTTGTAGAAATCCAGCTCCTCCTCTGAGGTATCAGCTTTGCTGCGGCGGTAAGCAGAGGCGTACCATTTATCGGCTGATAAAGCCACGGCTGCTCCTGCTGCTGCTGCTGCTGCGACCCTCACTGGGGACGAGCGCCCTGCCGCCCTGTAGCGGGAGCGTGTCCCACCATAAGCGCCCCCGCCCCTGTAATTCCCCGCTGTGGAGCTGCGGGAGGAGGAACCCCGAGAGGAGCCCCGGGAGCCTCCACGACCGCCCTTGGACAGCACAGGCTCACACAGGAAAGCAGTGAGAAGGAGGCAAGTCCAGCAGGTTGCAACCAGCTGGTTTATTCCTGACATCTGTGCAGGAAGAAGACATTAAAGGAGAATCACGTTTAAGTTTGTGCTCCTTTAATGTGTGAAATAAAGAAATTATACATCTGGCTGTTGCAGAAATGATCGTTTGATTTTGTGTGGGTGAACACTGGAGCTCACTACTCACTGATCAATACTCTATAAAATCCTCTTAAGCCATTGTGACATAATGTCCTCTCACCAAAAAGAAGAACTCAGGTTATTCTCCTGAACAACATAAAAAACATCATCTTCATAACATCTGTGAGGCAGACTGTCGCTCTCTATCAAAGTAGGTCAGTTTAGAATATATATATGCACATAAGAGAAAAACGCTTTTAGCCTTAATATGAAGGAGATGCAATTTTGCCCTTAGAGTCTTGTGAAGAAAAGGCTAAATATCTGTTCCAGCCTATGTTCAGATGTGATAGGCCATCATTTGATTATAGAGATCTTGCAGGCAGGTCGGCCATTCAGTAGAAATGCACGAAATATTAACATAATTTTATTTATGATTTATGATTTTTACAAATTCCTCTACAACGCAAACGCATGCATGTTGATGATAAAGATCTTAATATCTTAGAATACATTTTTTATTTTATAAATTAGCTTTTATCCTACTGTGATGAATCCTGAAGGAACCACTTGCCATTTTAAAATAAATACTGTATGCATAAACACTCACGATCGTGTTCATCAGCATATCTGATGGTTGATGCTTACCTTATAACCGTGTGGGTTTATCCTTGTCTAATGTCTTTTCAGGAGGAGAGATGATAAAAGGGAATAATCACAGACGATGTAGGCTCGTTCACAGAGATGTCCACGAGAACGCGCAGCGCGCTCATGAACAGTCTCTCTTATGAGCCGCTGTCAGTCCAAATCTTATTAAAAATCTATTTATATATTATTGGAGATGCACTGATTTATTTGTCCACCTCCTTCACACGTTTTGTGATCAGGTTATTATGATGATACAATCTTTATCATGACTGGTTTCTGATTTGCTGATAAATATTACAATGTAGGTTTAATGCTTTATGCAAAAAACTAAATCTGCATTTAAAAGGACATTTGTTTAGTAATTTAATTAATAATCGAACATGTGTATTTTTGTTGTTGCATTTGATTAAATATGTGTAATGGTTCAAAAAATCTAAAAATAGACATTGTACTGAAGATGTTATCCTGTTCATTGTGAAGATAATCCTAATAATATAGCCTAAATTCATTAGGTTAATTTTATGTTGTGTTTTGCCTTATTTCTCTGTTTGATCTGGTGGTTGTTAATTTAAATACATATTAATATTAATATTTTTATTTTGTGTTCAGTTCTCAGTGAACGTCCTCCAAAAAAATCATGAAAAAATGTATGTTAGATAAATATTTAAATTCGAAGCAGATAATGTATTTAAGTAGACCTAATCTTTAAATAATAAACAGTCGAGTACACAATGAAAGCGTGTGAATGAAAAAGTGTGCTCTTTGAAAGCAGGTGTTAGTAAAAAAATAATAATAATAACTGAAGCATCAGAATGAAAAGAAACAAAAACTAGACGAATCTAATTACACGCGCATGTGCACTCCGCATCCACCAGGGGGCGCTAATGCAAGTCCCCCAAACATTTCTCCTCATGGAAAACACCAACGAAGAAGACTGAACAGGAAAGAGCTGCCTGCCTGCGATCTTGGAGCAAGTTCACTGACAGCAGTCCCCTCTTCTTCTTCTTCTTCTCTTTCTGTCGTCATGGCTTTCCTCTGCAGAAACGCAGCTTTGCTCCTGAAGAACTCCAGAGCAGCGCCGGCCGTCCTGCCTGCTGCTCGTCTCTACAGCTCAGGTGTGTTTTTAACAAACAGCTCAGGTGTGTTTTTAACAAACAGCTCAGGTGTGTTTTTAACAAACAGCTCAGGTTCAGTTTCTGCACCAGCTCACAGCTCTGCTACAATGTCAAGAAACCTGCGTCACAGAAAGTGCGACGCAGGTGAAGCAGGTAGACTGTTATTTTATGACATTACGTCATACATGAGCTTTGTTCACCTCAAAACGTTCAAAAGCTTTTGATTGATTGATTGATTGATTGATTGATTGATTGATTGATTGATTGATTGATTGATTACATTTATTTCAGACATATCAAATAAAATCAAACATGTGAAAAATACAAAACAAAATGAAAAGCACGAAAATACAAAAAACAAAAAAACAATGTTCAAATTATTTCACAAAAAAAGAAAAAGAAAATTACATATATTCAATTGATTTGCCTGAAAAGGAGGAGGAGGAAGAAGTATAAGACTTATTTAATCCTACCCCTCTTCCACAGCTAATTAATATTTATTAAATTAAATAAACTGTTCCTTATAATCTCTCTATAAATACAATTTGTTTACTGTTGTGCTGAAATTAGATGCAAGATAATTTTTTTGACAAGTTGTTGACATGAGGATCAGCTGTGGTCAAATTAAGTACACACACACACACACACACACACACAAGTGTTCTTTCTTGAAGCCTGTAAGTCATCACAACACTAAAATGAAAACATTACAGCTGCGCCTCTTTAAAAAGATTCTTATTTTAAAATGATCACGTTAACTTCGTTGTTTCGTTGACAGTAAGAAGTGTGATTGAAAATGTGTTTATGTAGTTCTTGAGACATTGCTCAATCCCATGCTGTCTTTTATCTTTTATCAGCTGACCTAATGTCTATAAATCCACTCCTCAAGGTGTCACTTAAGTTAAAGTCAAGTTTTCCTGAGACAGATGTACATAGAAACTGTTCAAAGTATTTGTCCTAGCTTGGAGTAATATTTTTTTTGAGGTTGGTTAGATTTTTACTTAGAACTTGAAACACCAAAAAACCTGATTTTCTGAGAGTAAAGAGGGAGTCTCGGTTCTCGGCTTTGCTCGGGTATCAGAGGCCTTGAACGTCTCTGTCAGGCCTTGACACACAGGCTGTTAAAGTTGACCTTTCACCTTTTCTGAAATGATTAACCTTCACTTCATTTTGTTGTGTGATATGAGGATAAGACGGCTCAACAGAGATCACTATGACGACCCATCACCTGGTTTTTAAGACTAAACTGTATTATAAAAGTTTGGTCAGTATGATATTTAAACAAGTTTTTTATCACATTTTATGGGATTGAAGAGATCTGTTAAGTCTAAACCAGGACTGCACGTGATGTTTATTTAACTATTAAGATGTTAGCGGGTTATTTTTATGATAAACCATTTAGTTATTGACATGATGAATCTGTTATCATATTCATTGATTTATTTTCTTTTGAATGGATTAATTGCTTATCGTTGCAGTTTTAGTCTTAAACGCTCCTGCAGAAACCCTCAACACTCAGAGCCATCTCTTTGGGTTTTCTCTCCGTGCAGGAGGTCAGTACGAGTATATTTTGGTGGAAAAGCGAGGTGAGAAGAGTAACGTGGGTTTCATCCAACTGAACCGGCCGAAGGCTCTTAACGCCCTGTGTGACGATCTGATGAAGGAGGTGGGTCAGGCCCTGGACGCCTTCGAAGCTGACGGGGACGTCGGAGCGATCGTCATCACAGGAAGTGACAGAGCGTTTGCAGGTAGCTTGATGGAGCAGTTTTTCTTTCAGTGAGGAGCAGAGGGTATGGAGTGATGTGACACGTGAGCTTTTGTGTTCCCCAGCGGGCGCGGACATTAAGGAGATGCAGAATCGAACCTTCCAGGAGTGTTACGGCGGAAACTTCCTGGCTCACTGGAACAGAGTGTCCACAGTGAAGAAGCCTGTGATTGCAGCTGTCAATGGATTCGCTGTGAGTGTCCTTTTTCTTCATTTTGTATTACTGATACTTAATAATAATAATAATAATAATAATAATAAATTAGATTTATATAGCGCTTTTCTAAATACTCAAAGACGCTTTGACAGGAAACAACAAAAAACAAAGAGAACAATACAACATAGAAGTAGTGGAATAGGATGAGAGTCAGTGGTTGTAGGCGGTGATGAAAATGTGAGTTTTTAGGGATTTCTTGTAGGAAGTGAGTGCGGGGGAGTCTCTGATGTTTTTAGGGAGAGAGTTCCAGAGGGTGGGAGCTGCAATGGAGAAGGCCCTGTCCCCCCCAGGATTATTTATTTTATAATGGAGGGGGGAGGTACTGTATGTAGTTTGATTTACACAAAATAAGGATAAAAATATACAAACACAACATTAAAACTCATGGAAATGAGGAAGAACAAAACAAGAAAATAAGCCAGAAGAAAACAGCAAATCTCAAACTGAAAGTGTTTGAGGTAATGTGTAGGATTTGAACGCAAAACAGAAAGTTAACAGAGATGATAAACTACTCCCCTCTTCTTCTGACTAAGGCAAGGACTTAAACCTAGTCAGCTGAGTGAGTTTATTCAAGTCTGCAACCCGTGTTTTTACTCAAGATTTTAGACTTAATTTCTGCATAGATTCCAAATATGAATTAAAGACCTTCCCTTTATATTCAGGACTGAACTTAGATGTGTCTTAACTCCTGAGTTGGTTTTAGCTGAGAGCAGTCTTAATGACGGATTATAAGTCGATGCACCAACAGAACATCAACCGAGGCAAAACTACATCCAGTCTTAGCGATGCCCATTCATGCACATATGAACTAAAGCTCTTCCCTTTACTTGAAGTCATTAACTCACGCTCATGTAATAACAATCTGTGTCGGGTATTTTGTAAACAAACGGTAACAAGAGGCCAAGGACAAAGCTCCACACAGGGATGTTCAAACACCTTTAGACCAATAATATAGCTTTAACTCTAAACATACAAATATTTGATTAGTTGGGGATGCACAAAGTGTATGCTGCATGAGTCAGTGATTTGTGGGATTATAGGAGGGCTTAAGTGAAAAGGATATTTTCTGTGTCTTTCTGCTGTATAGCTGGGCGGAGGCTGTGAGCTGGCGATGATGTGTGACATCATCTATGCTGGAGAGAAGGCGCAATTTGGACAACCAGAGATCCTGCTGGGGACCATTCCTGGTAAAAAGCTCTTTTCTTTTCAGTTCAGACTTCCTGTTGCACATTTGATCAGACTGTTGATGACGTCCGTCTCTGTGCAGGCTCTGGAGGCACCCAGAGGCTGACGCGTGCTGTCGGAAAGTCTCTGGCTATGGAGCTGGTTCTCACAGGAGACAAGATAAACGCACAGGACGCCAAACAGTCAGGTAACAGCGGAGTTTGAAAAGTGTTGGTACTTAAGTACAGTTTTAAATATTTGTACTCAACTTGAGCTTTTTTATTCTGACTTCATCTCTTCTTCTAAATGTCTGATCATATAGTAAGGTCAGTTTATGATTTAATTCAGTAGATATCTTACATATTGCTCCTTTAATGTTTATGTGTGAACCTGAAAGAAGGTATTTAGGTTTTTCCATCAGATTGAATCTCTGACTCTCTGGAAGTCACTCGATCAGAGCCCAACCGATCAATCGGCAAGACGATTATATCGGCTGATATTAACATATCCAGTGATTGTATTGGCAGGTTTGATTGCAGATATGTGCTGATATTAGTAGATTTATATACCAGTCACATAGCATTTCATTTCACTGGCAGTTCTCTGTCACCAGTGGAGGTTGCTGCATGGATTACAAAAAGCATTATCACTCTCCAGTGTCGAGCGGTGATGAATGTACATGCGCAGTAACTTTCCAGTTCAATGACCATCTTTTCTTAATTAAATATATATTCCCACAAATGTTCGATATCTGCACTTGAGGGAGTAACACAACATCTGTGTGTATCTATCTCAACAAGAAAGATATCGGCTGATTAATCATTATCTGATTATTTTTCTCCCCATTATTGATATCGGTATTGGCCTGAAAAGTCTCATATCAGTCAGGCCCTAAACTGGATTAGTAATTTGGGAGCCACTTGACAACTTGACACTTGATAACCCAAATAAAATCTTTAAAAAATGATATATAACTCATAATATATCTAGAACAGGGGACACTCTGTACTCAACTCTATTTATTTTCATAAAAAAGTGGACGTGTGTCTCTTAAATTCATACTTTTTTTTAATATATAGTTGACTCAGAATATTTTGTTTCCCAGGTTTGGTGAGTAAAATTTATCCTGTGGACCAGTTGGTGCCTGAAGCTGTGAAATGTGGTGAGAAAATAGCTGCAAACTCAAAGCTGGTGTCTGCTATGGCTAAAGAGGCTGTAAATGCAGGTAGGTGTTCTGATTACTAAAACTTTTAAATCTACTATATCAATAAGTTTCATGTGTTTCTAACTTGTTCCTTTGTGTGATCACAGCTTTTGAACTGACCTTGGCTGAGGGTAACCGTTTGGAAAAGCGTTTATTCCACGCCACCTTTGCCACGGTGAGAATTAGAGTCCATAGTAGAGTGAGTGAGGGGGGGTTCGACTCTGATCTCCACAGTCCAGGTCATGACGTGTCTGTCTTTTTATTCCTGCAGGATGATCGTAAAGAAGGCATGACAGCATTTGTGGAGAAGAGAAAAGCCAGTTTCCAGGACAATTAGAAAGGAGCTGATCAAGCGCTCTACAAGAACACAAAGATGATATCAGTGGGTCATGTCCTTAACCGCAATACGTCGAATTATGCAAGAAATCCTGACTGTAGTGGAACATACAATATGTTTGAATTAGGATTCGGCACTGAGTTGAGTGCCTTGTCACCGTGACGCCCCTGCCTGCAGAGGGTTTGTGTTAAAATGAAATGCAGTGTATGTGCAGGAGTGGATTCATGTGTGAAAACCTTTGATCGCTTTGTGTGAAATCAGAGGAATCAGTAATGATGATTTGTGCGGACTTTGCCTTCTCATTTTCATTTTCTTAACAGGTCGGCACTTTAGTAGGCAAACATTTTGTGTGAACATTTTACAAATAAAGCTCCAGAGTGGTTTTCAGTTGTGCAGCTGAAACATGAACTAAAATAAGAAGTCTTGTCTGATGTGTTTGTTAAGATACTGCTTAATCAATCAACAATATTAATTAAAATAACTAAAGGGACCTCAAAACATTAAACTTTAGACCAGGTCAGGACAGTCATCTGCAATACAGGGAGATATACTGGCATCAACAAAAGTAACAACGGAGGATGAAGAATTCTGAAAGCAAAACCAACATTGATAGTTATTGAAATATATAAAAAGCTTTGATTTAGATATTACAGATAATTTCAGCTTCAGGAGTCGGGTAGCTCCACTTGTATGGCACTTTTCAACTCTTCTGAGTACTCATCACATTCCCACATTAACACACTAAACGCAGAGGATGCTATGTAGTCAGTTATCCCATTTATAAAAACATTTACACACTGCTGACGTATAGAGGCTGGAGCAATTTGAGGTTCAGTGTCTTGCCCGAGGACACTTCGCCATGTGCCTGCAGGAGCTGGGTAACAAAATCTCAACCTTTTTCTTAATAGACGACCGACTCCACCACTGATTCACAGCCGAATTGAATAAATGTATACAGATGAAGAGAGAGAAGGAGAAAAGGTGTTTGAGTCTTCCTTTATCACACATTTTAGTTCCTCATGATGTGCCTATTTTTAAGTCTGTTTTCAGATGGTTATTCTTTATTTTAACAATTAAAATTAATTTAAATGCTCCAAAATCTAAAACTGATCAAATTAACACAAGTGATGGCTCAGTTCACCTTACACTCAAACCAGTGTATACTTACCACCACTAGATGGCGCCCTCGTGTTGTTAGACAAACATCGGTGCAGAAAGTAAAGACATGTAGACCATAAATTAAATAGATCTGCTGCGTTGACAAGCACCGAGATGAACTCAGTTCATGACAACTAATTGGTCGAGTCTTTAAAATATTGTTAGAAATAAATCAGAAAAACACACATTTGTAGTTTCAGTGTTTGTTAATTAAAGCAAAAACTCCTCTTTAAGTGTAACAAAGGAAATCTGACTTCTCATGTTTACTTTGATTTAGGAAAACAAATAAAAATCTCAGTTATTCGTAGAGCTTGATTTAAAAAATAATAATCAAATGGTTAGATTGTGATATTGAAATGGTTTTATTTCAGCACGATTTAAGTTTATCTGAAAGCACTTAGATAAACTTTAGTCTTAGACTTCAGTCAGTAAACCGGCTTGATGATCTTTAGTCTGTTGAACTTTCCTCATATTGGCTGAAAACCATAATTTTAACTTCAAAGAAAACACCAGAACAAATTTGGTTAGTGTGCCCTTTCATGTGCCGCTCCAATCATGGCGAGGCACCTTTTTCTCTCTCTGATCTTCACACGGCGGCGCCCCATATCTCCACAAGGCCATGGCCTAATTGATTTTTATTTTCATTCAATATTCCCCCCGGAGCTAGCTTTTCTTGTCAGCCCCCTGGAACAAAACTTTAAAAAAAAAGGAGGAGAGAAGAAAACTCGTCTCCTCTCTCGGCGGGGAAGCACAAAAGTCTGCGGAGAGGCAGCGAAAAGAAGCTCCTTCTCTGAGGCTACCGAAAGGTCAAAATAATAAATGTAGACTCAATTGAGCCTCTCTGCACGCACAAAGGGGGCAAAACGTTACATTCTGGCAGCGCGGACCCTCATAGCGTGATAAACTCATTTAAAAAAGCTGAAATAAAGACAGAGCAGCATGGGTCCAGAGAGGGAGAAAGGGGGCTTTCAATCCGACAGACAGGCCTGGCTCCTGCGAGGGCCTTTTCTCCTGCCTAGCAGCCCCCCCCCCCCCCCCCATCCCTCTCCAAAAACCCCTCAAATATTCTTAAACTACCCTGCCTCTGTGCCACTCAGTCAGGACTTTTCTGCATCCAATTAGGCTAATTTTTATCTCCTCATGGATCTGTTTAACTTAAAAAGTAATGTATGGAAAAAGAAAGCAATCCTTTTTTTAATTTGAAACTTCACTCCAGTAAAAAAAAAAAAGAAGTTCCCTATAAACTATTTTTGAAGTGATATATGGGGTGGATTATTTCATGCATAATTTGTAGAAAACCAGTGAGTATAAGAAAATGTACTTATCAATGTTAAGGATATTATAGTCTACATATAGCCTATAGCCTATGTTTAAATCTCTAAGGGTTAAAACGTGGAATAAAGTAAAAACATCTTTCTCATGTGTGTTATTAAATGCAGCTGTAACAGGATTGTAAATGTACTATACAGTCCCTAAAGCCTGCAGCTGTAAACTGTGACTTGACTTCTATAAAAGCCTTTTTATATGCAGATCTGCTGCCTTTTTTAAATTTCTTTTTTTCTTTTTCTTTTTTTACACAACCAGGATCTGCGGTCTTGGAAAGGATTCCTCAGCATTTTTCAGCCATCCAGCTGAGAGTTTCACTGGAGTGGTTTTCATCTTACAAATATTTTCATTATCTCACATTCTTGGCACCAGAGACTGTGCCAGAATAACACATTCAGCGGTGTCTGCTTTGAATTATGCCCACCCAAGGGTGTCAGGAACAACACAGGCCGAGGCATAAGCCACTATGCAAGTTTGCTGGACTAATGACACCAAAGTCCATTTTTACAGGATACTTCAAAGTCATTTGATGACTTTTACAAAAGCGTCTGAAAAAGATAAATAATCACAAAAACATGCACTTATTTATTTACATTAATTAAAGCATAAAAACATCAGTGCACAATTCTCCCCCACCCCTCCCACATATTTACATGTCATGTTTCAAATTCCAATAACACATGGGATGTCCTACCTTCTCTCCCTGATATGAGGTTTGATTTGGCTGCCTTAGGAGCCACTTGAAAGACAAGATAAGGACATCTTCTGTCTTCACCTGATCTATATGGGCTTCAACTTTTTCTATTCTTTTTTTCATTCATGCATTTCTAGATATTTAAAATGGCAACAAGAGAAATGTAAAGTTTGCTTATTTTGTTTAAAAAAAAAAAAATCCAGGAGGAGTCAATAGGCTTAATAATTATAATCAAATGTTAACTGTTGAAACATCCTGCCAGCCAATCAGAGTGCGGTTTCTAATCATGTGACGTCCTCGAAGACTTCCAAGTTTCAGACAAGATAGTTAACCTAAAAAAAAAAAAAAAAAAAACTCCTTCCCCACTGAGCGAAACTTCAAAATAAGAAAAAGTGTTGAAGGACAAACAGGAGATTTCCGCACATAAATATGCTTATTCTCAAAAAGTCTTGTCGTTTTGTTACTAATCAGATTTGATCGTCGTGCACATTAAGCAGACCGTAACGAAAGCGGAAGTAGGTTGGAGAGAATGCTCTCGCTTGGTTTGAATACTTTCCTGTACTCTCTTCGGTGTGTCCGCCGCAATGGTCGTCCTGAAAGGAATCCCCTTTATTCTGTCACCTGAACTGCTGTATACTCTCGCTAAAATGGGTCATGGGGATGAACTGGGTATGAAGTTTAATCACACACTTTAAGTTATCCTGTTGTTATTGTTGCCAGTTCTAATATTCAATGTTTGCACAGAGAGTCACTGCAGGGTAAAGACTACTTCAGGTTCATATTCACACCTGTGTGACAGACAGACAGTGTAGAACACCTTTTAGGATATATATTTTTGATGACATGACATGTATTTAGATCTATCTATGCAGTTCTTTTGATCTGCCAGGTAGGATACTTTATTTCTCAACTTTTGGAGATATGGATAATATTCATAGAGCTCCTTTATGACAGTTTTTGAGTTTGTATTGTTTATTGTGTTGTATTGGTTACGTCATGTGTTCTGTTGTACTGTGTGAGTATGAATGTTATGGATTTGTATTTATGTAATCTAACTAATGAAACATTGTCATTTAAGATTGGAGACCCCAGGAAGCATAGTTTAATACAGAAGCTAATGGGGGTTTAAAAAAATCAATCCAGATGATCAACCTGTAGTTTCACTGGAAAATGAATGAAATGTAAAATATTCTCATTCATAATGTTTTTGTTTTTTTAAAGTTCTTGCTGATGCAAACTTTCCAGCATCCTCCATTTGTGCTTGTGGTCCAAAGGAGATCAGAGCTGACGGTATGTAAACACATTTTCAGGAAACAACATTTTTAGATTTGTTTTATTGCAGATTGTTGTTCCAACTTAATCTGATTTTTTTCTTGTAGGTTTGGGAATCCCTCAGCTTTTACAGGCCATTTTAAGGTTGTTGCCCCTGGATACCTATGTCCACTCTGCGGTACAAATCATTTAGTTGTCCATACAGTCCTTTCATTTTCATTGGTATCAGTTGTTAACTAGGTTGCTGATGTGTCTCCACAGGCTGCAGTCATGGATCTGGTGGACAGTGACAAAGTGAAGGGTTTTACTGCCCCTATTGTGTGGGACACTTACAATGACCTTATTAGGAATGCTGAGCCTCTGGTAAAAAAAAACAATAACAACGGTTTCAAACAATAAAAACAGATTTCTGTAACTCAAAATAGCTTTATGTTTGACAGTTTGCTTGTGGCTTTTTGTTTACACTCAGACATCTCTTGAAAAGATAGAAAGGTTTGCTTTCTATGAACGAGCCAAGAAAGCGTACGCTGTTGTGGCAACAGGGTATGTACTTTCTTTGCTTTTAATTGTTGATGTGTGTGTGTGTGTGTGTGTGTGTGTGTGTGTGTGTGTGTGTGTGTTTGAAAATTGTTTTCAAATGTATCACTTGAAAAAAAAGATTTCTAGAAATAAGCAAACATCACTAAGTTGTAAAATGGGTGTTTTTTTTCTTTTTTTGCGGTAAATAACCGTGTTTCTCTGCTTGATAATCAGACTGGATTACAATTTAGATTTCAGTTCAAACATGTCATTGAAAACCAGCAATGGAAAACGTAAATATTCCTCCCTTTCTGATGTTCCCTCTGCTCTGTCCTCGCAGGGAAACAGCTCTGTACGGGAACCTGATACTGAAGAAGGGGGTGATTCCTGCAGAGCGGCTGGAGTGATGCACAGACACTGAGACGCTACACATTTAAAGTAATGATGTTGCAATGTTAATTTCAATCATAGCTTTAATTCCTTGTGAAAATCAGTGACAGGCGATTTTTTTTTTTTTTGTTGCACAAAGTTATTTTTTTTTACAATTTTCAGGTGAAGCTCTGAATTTAAAACATTTGTTTTTGTAAGTAATACTGTAAATATTTACGATCATTTAGAATTTACAGGTTACATGAAGCAGAAATTTGTTGTAGGTCTTATTAACATCCTCTGCATTGTACATACATTTAAATAAATAAAACAAATAAAATCTTTAGGAGTGTTTGTTTAAGTATTTTTTATCATGAAGATACATTTGAGTGACAGTTGGATGAGTCAGATGACGCTTGTGATTATTTACCATTTTGTTTTATATGATCTGGTCTATAATAAGAAGTACACCTGGCTGTTTTTGAAGGATTACCGGTGGTAAATATCATCCAGGTCTTCCTCTGGTTCACTGTGCTTCCCCTGAAACGGCAGATCAACCAGAGCTGCAGCTGGAGCGTCATCTTGGTAAGGGACTGGCTGCAGGAAGTCTTTGTGGTACAGGTCGTCCATGTCCTCCTCTGGTTCAGAGTATAACGCAGGCACCTCAGCACCAGCCTTGTATTCAGCCGTGAGGGGGGCCAAATATCCAGCCAGCTCCTCCCTTGCTTTGTAGTAGACTGCATCCCAATCCTGCTCAGGTTCCACAGGGAGCACCTCAAAATCAGGGTGCTGGACGTCCTCTTTATCCTCCTCCACCTGCATGGAATGTGCCGGGATGTCTGCAGGGAGGGCGTCCACGTTTTGGATTTGAACCCTGAGGAGATCGGCCATCGAGGGGTGGTACAGCTCGTCCAAGTCTTCCTCCGCCTTCAGGTGCAGTTTGACTTCTCCACCGCCCGTCATGCTCTTCCAGATCTTCATATTTGGGTCAACGTCAAAGTCAGTCTCATCCATGTTCTCCGGAGGCTCCACTTCCACTCCCCAGGACATTTTTCCATCCTTATCGACGGACCTGAGATAAAAGAAATGTGAGCACTCTCAGACTGCATTTCCTCCAGAGAAAGAGAAAGATTCACTTTTATTTTAGCTGAAGGAAATGACAACTTACATAACGCTGTGCTGGAATGTTTCATCTGTAAATTGATTCTGAGAAGAGAGCAGAAATATTATGTGACTGAAAATACAAGTAAGAGAACATGATAAAACTCTCGAACATCTAAAAGCTTTCAATTTATTTAGTTTCCTTTTTTTTGTTGTGATTAACAATTTTTATTGTTTCTTTTTTTTCAAAACATAACATGATAAAATAGGCATACAGTGCCCACCAAACATACACTTAAAACAAGAAAATCAAAAAACAATCAAAAAACAAAACAAACTGTCTTGCATCTCCTGAGAAGAATCTGCCTGCCTATCATAATGCCAGTTTGGAACCAACTTTTATTGTGTTTATCCCCTCCCAACAGAACTGATCGGTCACCTAGAATAAATAATCTGAGGGTAAATGGAATTTGGGTCTCTGCAATGTCACATATATTATTATATATTCATGTCCAGAATTGTTGAACT